>NC_068397.1:3323547-3638547 GCF_023724105.1 Carassius gibelio
AAATTTCAAGTGTCAAACATATCTTTACCTGAATGTGAAAGTGATGAAGTACACTCAACTTTGGTTGCTCTGCTAACACACTTGTGAGGAACTGACTTCTTTCTTTTTTCTAAAAATGTTTAAAAGTAATTCCAAAAAGGACAAACAAAAAGTAAGCTCTAGCAACATTTATTTGCAGATGCCTCTTTATGTCTGTATATTTTATCATATTTAATTAAATTTGTGTGTCTTCACAGTCTAAATACTGAAGACCAATTTAGCAAGCCCTTATAAGTTTGCAAACAACAAGTTCTTCAGTCAATGTAAGCTGGTAATCCTCTTCAAACTCAAGCCATTTGAGAGAGTTTAGGGACTGGCTTATTAAATCACCCTGTCATTTGAAGATACATAAGGCTTACATAATAAAATGTGGGGAATACACATCCCCTTTCAACAGGTACTCTCAATGCTGTGTTTCAATAATATTAATGAGAACTATCTTTGTTCAAGCTGTTGTGAAGTATGTGCATCAAACACGCCAAGAATTGGCTTAAATATCTTCAGCAGGTGATGTCATTTGATTACATGAACAATAGGATTAAATACACGTGAAACGGACACATCTTCAGGTTTCTTTATCTTCAGAGACTGCATTGTGTGTGTGTGTGTGTGTAATGCTTTTGAAAGCAGTTTGAATCAAAAGAAAGCATGTTGAAAGTGAAAGTGAAAGTTTAAACAACTTACTATTCTTGTCAAGTGAATCCGTAAGAGATGATCTATGAAAATAACTCGCCTGAGTATTGTTTGGAGTGTTTGGGAGAAAAGAACGCTGCTCTTGCATTTCAGTGCAGCAGGTGTGAGCACCGCGGTTCATTTCCTATCCACATGCTTCACATTAGGCTCGTTTTCTCTCACTAGGAACGAGCAGCAGCTCACTCATTAAGATCAAGCTTTGATCTGGCTGAGGATTAAGAAGCTGGTGTTTCCATCTTTCTCTTGTTCAGAAGGTTTTCAAGCCTGCCTCCGAACCGTTTTTTTTTGGGGCATTTCTTCAGATCAGGCATAGGATTCTGCAGCTCTTGTTTCTGTTGAGGTGTAGCTTGTGAGTGCTGCCTCCGAGTGCTCCTGCTGCGATTATAAGCATACGAGGAGTTACTCGAGGTGGTGACTCATGCAGTGACCAGATTAAGCTGCCGGCAAAAAAAAATTAAATAAAAATGTTCCACACTAAACAGGTTTGTGTCAGGTGCTCAGAGGGAGGGGCCACAACGATGATCTCTCTCCTTCTTTGGTGATCCCCATGATGAGATATCTTGTTCATAGAGTAAGCCATGGTTATCCCATGTCTTTGTGTCTTCTATGTCTACTATTTCTTCGACTATAATGTATTCAAAAGCACTGGGATACATTATGATGCCCAAGTGGAAAAGATGCTAACAGGCTATCTGTCCCCTGTAGGAACATCATCGCTCTTAAAAATAAAAATAAAAAATACACCAGTACTCCATACAAAGCCAGGTAGAGCAAATTTTACACTAATGTAAAGTGTTTCACACAGTGGGTTAGACTGGTGCTGCCCTGCACACCATGGTGGTTCTGCAGACATATCAGGATGATCTTCTTAAAGATCTGAGCACCGGGAGGAGGCTTTTAACAAGTTTCTCCCCCACCGTGCTCAAGTGTCGGGGCTGTTGGCCACCCAGTCCTGACCCAGTCCAGCTCCTCTGAGGCAAGAAGCTCAAAGGGAGTGAGTGTGGCAAGTTGTGCCCCCATCTTGTAAAGGCACTCAACAGCCAGAGATGAAACCAGACCTAAAAAAAAAAACAGTCATTACGACCAAACTGACATCCTTAGACTGTGCCCAGGATAAATAGTGTGTCCCCTCAGGGAGGGCCACAGAAATTCCAGCAGAAGAATTGGGGTTCCTTCTTGTCACCCTTAGGGGATTGCTGTAAACTTCTGCCACCACCGGTGTTTCAGGGAGCAACAGCCTCTAGTAAAATGTAACATGTTTGGTTGTGCCAGCCATGTTTCAGGACACCAAACATAAAAAATTTCCCCAGCAAAACGTAGTGTCACAATTAGTGTCCATTACCAATAATTTTAAGAAAAAGACCTTTGGTACAAAGCCTGGGAAGGAGAGGACTTCCTATTGGTTAAAATGCAGTTTCTGCCCTTCACCAAACAACAGGATGATTCCTAAGGTTTTGGCCTGTGACCGCTATACGAATTCCTCTGGACGCAGCAGCAGTGGGTGAAACAAAAATAGATCACAGATTTCCTTTGAAATTTGAAGTTCCCATTCATAACTATTTTCTCAAACTGATGCAAACTTATACTTATTCAGAGAAATAAGTATTCTCAGTGTCAGTCTTCTTCCAACATGTTTGGACTTAATGTGTTTGTAACAATGCCACAGGTATTCTGGATGTGGTTTGGTATGTGAATGATGCATTGCTAAATATTATTGACAATTTTCTAAATGTGTATTGGAACTAAGTAAATGTATTGCAAATCAGTTCCCATTGAGGAAAGAAGGTAGGGCCACACCAAGTCCTCCCACTCTGATGAAAACAGCTGATCACAACCTGGTAATGGAGAACTGCCAAATTGCAATCTCATCCTCATCAGAAAGAGAAAAGGTACTTTCCCAAAAGACACACCTTCATTCATCTTTAAAAGACACACTTCACCGTCAGTCTCTCCATCCTGCGTTGTAGGAGAAAACAGATCATCCCCTGTCTGAGTCTCTGTCCTGTTTCAGGGAAGGCAGCAACAGACACAACCGTTAAGAGCCTGTGGCCCTCTACAGGAGAGATGGTAACTGATACCTCTGGCCTGTTTCAGGGAATACAGTAACAGAATCACCAAAGTACTGAGTCTGAGTCCCGTGAGGGAATAGGCAATGACAGATACAACCGTTCTGAGTCTCCAGCCTGCATGGGTGAGACACTGGAAGATACACTTGTTCTGAGTCTCCCATCCCAAGAGACAGAAACAGCAATACCAAGTTCTAAATGTCCAGCTTGCAGCAGCAACTGATACAAGCCCTTTCTGAGCCTCCAGCATTTGAAGATAGAGATATTCTATGTTTAGCATCTTCGTCCAGTGAGAAAACAACAGATGCAGCACGACCTGAGTCTGCAGAGAGACAAAGTGAACTGACCAAGTTCTGAGTCTCTAGTCCAGAGAGGCAGAAGACACACAGACATCTGGTGGTGGATGAGGAGATACTGTACAACCTAACAATGTAAAGCACTTTGAGTGCTTAGAAAAGCACTATATAAATGTAAGGAATAATTATTATTAATTATTATAATCTGCAATAAGGTAAAGCTCTGGCAAACAAACCTTCACTTAAAGGTACTTTTGCATGCGTGTTCCAGGCAAGGACCTTCTGCACCTAGTTTAGGGCCAGATCTGCATGTTCCTGATTTTTTTGGTTCTCCAGGAGATCAATATCTTACAGCGCTTCATCTTCAAGGCTGTTGAAACAGATTCCTGCTTCTTTGTTGATGTGAGTACCAGTCAAGACACTATTTCTCCTCCCTAGGTTGGGGTTCACTTTTAGGGGCAAAGCTTTTTCATCCCTGGCCTAAGCTCTGGAACCTGTCGTGGTTTTGGGCATAGATTCAAGCGACACATTGTAGAGCAACTGAACAGCATTTATTATTGCCTCATTTCTTTTCAACTCACATTCAATCACCCAACCCCGAGCACCTAGTAGTTCCAGTACTTCCTGTTAAGACGCTTCATAATAAAAACCCCTTTTCATAATAAAACCCAATACTCCACATCCCCCTTTCTAGGAGATGAATGCAGACTGAAATGAACATTTACTGCATGAATGAAAACATTTTTTTTTTCCTTTTACTTTTTACAACTTACTGAACACTTTCCTTTACGGTAACCCTTTTGTATTCACAAGTCCAGTCTTTGAGGCTTTATGACACTTCTACCTGACCTGGTTCTGACAGGACCCGGGGAAACTGCCTTTGGAGTCTTAACTGCAGACTCTGAACGGTTCGGTGTGAGCCTGGTGTCATCAGTTGGACAGACTGGTGTACTTGGAATTTGAACCTTTGGTGTGATTTCAGGTAATGGCAATAGATGATGTCTATTTCTCCTGATGACTCCTTAAGGGCTCTCCACGATGTATGAGCGGGGAGTAGAATGAGGTGAGATGACAGTCCCTTCACTCTTGGTGTCTGTGATCCACACTGGTTGTCCAGGAGAAAGCTGAGGAAGATCTCTCACACGATGCCTTTTGTTGAACACTGAACTGTCCTTTAGTCTCCTCTCTCTCTCTTTCTTTATGACTGTAGCCTCATTTGGCAGGCTGGGAGTGAGCAATGAGGGAAGCTGAGGAACTGGCGTATGAAGTCTCCGTCCCATTAGTAGTTGCGCTGGGCTGTATCCATTAGCCAATGGGGTCGCTCTGTAGGCTAAAAGTGCAAGATATGGGTCTTTTGCTCTCTTTAGAAGTCTTTTCACCGTCTGGACGTGACGCTCAGCCTCACCATTACTTTGAGCAAATTTCGGACTGCTAGTTACATGACTGAAACCGTATGCTGCTGCAAAGTCTTTGAACAGCTGGCTAGAACTGAGGTCCATTGTCACTGTAGAAAAGCTCTGGAATGCCATGTCTGGAGAAGATTGACTTTAGGTGTACTACCACGTCTTCAGATCTTGTGGGCGTCAGTTTTGCTATCTCCACAAATCTGGCATAGCAGTCCACCACCAGAACATAGTTACTGTTGTTAAGCGTAAAAAGATCAGCTCCAACTTTTTGCCACAGTCTTTCAGGGAGCACACTGGGCATTAAAGGCTCCACTGAATTGGCACATTCCTTAATGCTTGTGGTGCGGTTTTTTACAAGCTCGTTGATTTGGCCACTCAGACCAGGCCACCACACTGTCTCTCTAGCTCTCTCTCTCTTCACCTAGACATTCCCTGATGTCCCTCATGTAATGCTATGAGAACAGAGTTGCGCATAGTGGTAGGAATCACGAGTCTGTTGCCTTTCAGTAGCAGTTCATCGTGTATCGTTAAAGTGTCTCTGTGAGGCCAATATGCTTTGATTGGACCTGTGAGATGACTGTAATCTGGCCAGCCTCTCTGACACAATGCCATGACTTCAGAACATGTGCTGTCTGTCTTTAGTTGTTCTTTCAGTTGTGTGATGTACGCTGAGCTTGCAGGTAGGCTTCTGATTATTTCATTGACGTAGATGTTTGTGTCAGCCATTAGATCTGCTGCAGCTTTAGAATCTGAATCCTTTTCGACAGGTGCACGTGAAAGGGTGTCCGCTGTGAAGAGTGCTTTGCATGGAGTGTTTGTGATGGAGTAACTGTACCTCATGAGCCTGAGTCGGAACCGCTGTATCCTGGGTGGAAGCTCGGTTAGGGCTTTGTAGTCCCAGCAGACTAACAAGTGGCTTGTGATCAGTTTCCATGGAGAAGTGTCTCCCGATGAGGAAATCTTTAAATCTTTCACATCCCCACATTAATCCAAGCGCCTCCTTCTCCACCTGTGCATACCTCTGCTCTGTCTCAGTTAAGGAGCGTGAGGTGTATGCCACCGGTCTCCACTGCTCACCTTCTTTTTGAAAAAGGACTGCACCGAGCCCGTAGGATGAGGCATCAGCAGACAGCTTAAGATCTTTGTTTGGATCATAGAGTGTGAGAACAGGAGTCGATGTCAGTTCACTTTTCAGCTGATCAAATGCTTTTTGTTGTGCATAGCCCCAAACCCACTGGTTTTTCTTTGAAAGGAGTTCTCTTAGGGGATTATCTTTTTCAGCCAGTCCTGGAATAAATCTACCTAACAGGTTGACCATCCCAAGAAAGCTGCGCACTTCGCTGACATTTGACGGCTCTTTCATTGCTTTGACTGCTCTGATTTTGTCCGGGTCAGGTTGGACTCCCTCCGCAGACAAAATATGTCCAAGGAACTTTACCTCCTGTTTGCTTAAGTCACATTTCTCCACATTTAGTGTGACACCAGCCTCTTGCAGTTTGTGAAGTCTGGCATTATGTTCCTGCTGGTCCTTACCCCAAATGAGTATGTCGTAATTGTGACAAACCATGCCTGGTAGCCCATTCAGAATCACTGACATTCTCCGCTGAAAATGTTCTGGCGCTGAGGCTATACCAAAAAGGAAGTCTGTTAAAATGGTAGCGTCCGAAAGGGGTAATGAATGTTGTATACTGTGCTGACTTAGGTGACAACAGGACCTGCCAAAACCCTCTGTTTGCATCTAACTTACTGAAGACGATTGCTCCAGCCAGGGATCCCAGTATCTGTTCCACTGAAGGTAAGATGTACTTCTCTCTGCACACTGCGTCATTGAGGTGAGTGAGGTCCACGCCATTTTTGGTTGGCACAGGGACCATACCTGAGCACCATTCAGTTGGCTCTTCAACTCTGTCGATTACTCCCATGGACTCCATTTTTTCCAGTTCCTGTTTCACTTTTCCCAACAAAGGAATGGGGACACGTCTTGGTGTGGCCAGGGAAAAAGGAACAGCGTCAGGTTTAAGCTTAATAGTATAAGGTTGCTGCATTAACCCCAAACCCTGACACAACTTCGGATATTTCTCATTTAACTCTTTCATGTCTATGCTATCTGCTCTAGACACAAGGTTTAGCTTGACACTTGCAGGCCTGCTCAACAGCGCTATGTGCTAATCTTTGATAACATATAAGTTTTCGTCAATTTCTTCTTCACCTTTGCACAATGTTTCTCTGCACATACCCAATACCTTGAGAGGAGTGCCGCCAGGTCAAAACAATGGTCTGTCTGGTTTACGTAACTCTGTCACATTTTGTTTTATGCTGTAGTACATCTGGGCTGGGATAACTGACACATCTGCTCCAGTGTTTATCTTAAATCTGACTTTGTGGTTTCTGATGGTAAGATCTGCATACCAAGGATCTGAACCTGCATCCACAGAACCAAGGAACATGGGTGTGTCATTATATTTCTCTGTCTCTATCACATGCACGGATTTAACAGACTTACACACCTTACTGAAATGTCCTCTTTTACCACAAGTATGACTGGTCACATCTTTTGCTGGACATTGAAGTTTAGCATGTGCAGGTGTTTTACCACATCTGTAGCAGGATTTCTCATTTGGTGTTTTGGACTTCGTTGTGAATTTTGGCTGAGTTGGGGACTTGTATTTTGGATACTGTTGTTTTGGATGCTGTTGTTTTCTATATTTCACAGACACAGCGTGTAATTCCATGTTGTTCTCTCCTCTAATGTCTGTTTGTTGCCTTTTATGACTTCGGACTGCCGGGCTTGATTTACTGCCTTCTCCAGCGTCAAATCCTTGTCTATTTGTAATCTCTCAGCTAAGCTAGTGTCTCTGAGTCCCACGACGAGGCGATCTCGTGTAGTGCACCGTAGTTGCAGTTTTCCGCCAAAGCATAAAGTGCGGTGACAAACGAGTCAACAGTCTCATTAGCTAGCTGCACTCTTTGGTTAAACCGGGCTCTTTCGTAGATAATGTTTTCCCTGGGCATGAAATATATGTCCAAAGTGTCTCTTACCACTTGGTACTGTTGTCTCTGCACGTCCGATAAAGCTTGACCTCGAAGAATGTCATCCGCTTCATCCCCCCTACAGTAGATGAACGTGTTTACCTGGTTAGCCTCTGAGCTAAGATGCAGATTGCTGGGTAGACGGAATCTTTCGAATCTCCGTATCCACTTTTCCCATTGCTGAGGCTTAGAAAAATCAAACGCTTCGGGAGGCTGTATGGTGAATGTGGCGTTCGGGGGTGGATTTGCGTTAGCATTGTTGCCGCTGTTTATCTGTAGCTGGGGCGGTAGCCTGCGAGGCAGCATATGTGGTGCGCTTGCTCCCGCTCCTGTCACGCCCCCGGGCTGATCTGTCTGTTTTTTCCCCATAGTGTGTGTTGTTTACACTTACCATGTGCTTCTGTGTCACCGGGGTGCCCGTCTCCGCCCTCTTGTTTCATTATTATCTTGTTATTGGTCACCATCACCTGCTCTGCATTATGATAATCACTCCTTCTCTATTTAGTCTCCTCATGTGTGCTGTCTGTTGTCAGATCGTCGAGTTGTTCTCGTCCATGTCCCAACTTTATCCACATCTCTTGTTTAGTCTACACAGAGATCGTGCCCGTTTTGTTTTCATCCTCTAGTTTTGTTTTTCCCACTTCCTCCTGCTTTCAGGCAGCGCTACTCTCCAGCCTTCCGTGTTAGAGCTCACCGATCGCTGTCACTCCTCTTCTTCGCCGCGTCACAGCGCGCCACCAGTTCCCCGCCTCAACAGCGCCCCCGCCTCCCTGTCAGTTTATCCGGGCATTGCATCAGGGGATTTCCAAGTGGAATTCGTCCAGGAGGCTCTTTTGGATCTGCTCCAGACTGCCCTGTTCCTGGATAGTTTTTTGTTAATTCTCATTTTAATTTTTTTCTGTCTTTTTGAAATTAAGCCATCTAATAAACTGACCTTTTGAGCACCTGCAACTGAGTCCCAGTCTCGCCTCCCGACAGAACGATCTGACCACCATGGACTCAGCAGGTGCCGATCCCCTCAGATCAGCCGTCCCCCAGCAGGGCATTCTCTTGGGCCAACATGCCTCCCAGCTAACATCCACGTCACGGGAGGTTGAGTTCCTTAATGCCAAGTTGTCGGAGCTGACTGCCCAGCTCCAGGAACTTCGGAGACACACATCTGCAAGATCGGAGGACCCCACTAGCTTTTCCTCTACCCGTCATGATCCTGAGCCTCATGCCAACAACCCACCTCCCTATGATGGGAACCCTAACTCCTGCAGAGCCTTCCTGTCTCAGTGCTCCCTAGTCTTCGCCCTCCAGCCCCGCCGGTATGCCCAGGAAGAGACTAAGGTGGCTTATGTTCTAACCCTCCTCACAGGCAGAGCCCGTGACTGGGGAACTTCAGTGTGGGAGGCCCGGGCTCCCTTTTGTGCCTCGTTTGAGGCCTTTCGACAGGAGATGGTCAAATTATTCGACCGTTCTGCTCGGGGTGATGAAGCAGCGGCCCAGCTGGCACGGCTACGGCAAGGAGGCCGTTCAGTGACCGAGTACGCCATTGAATTCAAGACCTTAGCAGCGGCCTGTGACTGGAATGAGGGGGCTTGCAGAGCTGTGTTTCGTGCTGGACTAGACGAGGAGATCCAAGACAAGATCGCCACCCAAGAGCTTCCACGCAGTTTCGATGATCTGGTTGACCTGGCCCTCCGTGTTGAGAACCGCCTTCGCCTTCGTCACCAACAACTGACTGCTCGCACTTCTTGGAGGGTGGGTGAAATGACCAGAGAATCCACCCCGGTCCTGCCTCTGCCATCTCCTGCTGACCCTGAACCCATGCAGGTGGGACGACTGCGTCTTACTTCCCAGCAGAAGCAAGAGAGACTCACCCGGGGCTTATGTCTCTACTGTGGGAGGGCCGGACACTTCGTCGGAAAATGCCCGCTAAAAGCCAAGGCCCATCAGTAGCCAGGGGGATTCTGGTGGGCACATCTCCGTTTAATTTCCCCCACTCCTCCCGCACACTACTTCCCGTGGGTGTCCAGTTCGGAGGTTCTCGTCACTCCTGTTCGGCCCTGGTGGATTCTGGGGCTGGTGGTAGTTTCCTGGACACGGCACTGGCCAAGCAGTGGGGAATTCCCGCCATTCCCCTCTCTACTCCTATCTCTGTTCGGTCTCTGGATGATTCCCCTATCACTACCATCACTCACCTCACCCCTCCTGTAAGTATTATCGTTTCTGGCAATCACCATGAGATAACCGAGCTGTACCTTCTTGATTCCCCGAGTGCCCCCGTGGTTTTGGGACACCCGTGGTTGGTGCAGCACGGCCCTCATGTGGATTGGGCCAGAAACTCAGTCTTGTCTTGGAAACAGTCTTGTCTTGAGTCTTGTTTGGGTTCTGCCTCTTTTCCTGGTGTTGTGTTTCCTGTTGTGCAGGTGGATGATGCTGATCTGTCCGGGGTGCCGGAGGAGTACTGCGATCTGCGGCAGGTCTTCAGCAAGTCCCGGGCTGTGTCCCTGCCTCCTCACCGGCCTTATGATTGTGCCATCAACCTCCTCCCAGGCACTTCTCCGCCCAGGGGTCGGTTATATTCCCTGTCTGGTCCAGAAAGAGAGGCTATGGACAAATATATTCGTGAGTCCCTTGATGCCGGTCTCATCCGTCCCTCCTCGTCTCCTGCTGGCGCAGGGTTTTTCTTTGTTAAGAAGAAGGACGGCTCCTGCGCCCTTGTATTGATTACAGAGGTTTGAATGACATTACCATTAAGAATAGGTACCCCCTGCCCTTAATGTCATCTGCCTTTGAACTTTTGCAGGGAGCCAAGGTCTTCAGTAAGTTGGACCTCCGTAATGCTTATCACCTGGTTCGGATTCGAGAGGGGGATGAGTGGAAGACAGCATTCATCACTCCTTCGGGACATTATGAGTACCGGGTGCTACCCTTTGGCCTGACAAATGCCCCAGCTGTCTTCCAGGCCCTGGTTAATGACGTGTTGCGAGACATGGTTAACAAGTTTGTCTTTGTGTACCTAGATGACATACTTATTTTCTCTCCTTCACTTCAGGTACACACCCAACACGTGCGCCAGGTGCTACAACGGCTGCTGGAGAACCAGCTATATGTTAAAGCGGAGAAGTGCGTTTTCCACTCCAAGTCAGTTCCCTTCCTGGGCTATATCATTTCGGCGGAGGGAATCAAAGCTGATCCCGCTAAGGTAAGGGCCGTAGCCGAGTGGCCACCTCCAGACTCACGAAAGGCACTGCAGCGGTTTCTGGGATTTGCCAACTTCTACAGGCGCTTCATCAGAAACTTTAGTCAGGTTGCTGCACCCTTGACAGCTCTTACTTCCACGAAGGTACCGTTTAGGTGGAATTTGAAGGCTCAGGAGGCCTTTAATGACCTAAAGTCCCGATTCATTTCTGCTCCTGTTCTTTCATTTCCTGACCCTGAACGTCAGTTTATTGTGGAGGTGGATGCTTCTGAGATTGGAGTAGGTGCGGTCCTTTCTCAGAGATCCCCCAGAGATGGGAAGGTACATCCCTGTGCCTACTACTCTCACCGCCTGAGCCCAGCAGAACGGAATTATGACGTAGGGAACCGGGAACTGTTGGCGGTCAGGCTGGCCTTGGGTGAGTGGCGTCACTGGTTGGAGGGGTCAGCACAGCCCTTCTTGGTTTGGACGGACCATAAGAACTTGGAATACGTCCGTTCGGCCAAGAGGGTGAGTTCACGCCAGGCCCGATGGGCACTCTTCTTTGGCCGGTTCAACTTCTCTCTCTCGTATCGCCCAGGCTCCAAAAATATAAAACCTGATGCCCTCTCCCGTCTCTACAGGGATACAAAAAGAAGCAGTGTATCTACTGAAACAATTATCCCTAAAGAAATTGTGGTAGGGTCCCTCTCCTGGGACGTGGAGAGGAGAGTGCTGGAAGCCATACGAGAGAGAGAGGTGCCGAGGGAGTGCCCAGAGGGTAGACTTTTCGTGCCGGCTGGGCTGCGCCCTGAAGTCCTCCAGTGGGGGCATTCATCCAAGTTAGTCTGTCATCCTGGGGTTCGGAGATCTCTGGCTGCCATCTGCCAGCGATTTTGGTGGCCATCCATGGCGCAGGACGTCAGGCAGTTTGTGTTTGCCTGCCCAATTTGCGCCCAGAACAAGAGTTCTAATCAGCCTCCTGTTGGTCTGCTACAGCCCTTACCCATCCCCTCCCGCCCCTGGTCACACATAGCCCTTGACTTTGTCACTGGCCTTCCACCATCGAGGGGTAACACCGTAGTATTGACGGTGGTTGATCGCTTCTCTAAAGCGGCCCATTTCATCCCCCTTCCCAAACTGCCTTCAGCTAAGGAGACTGCTCAAGTGGTGGTTGACCACATCTTCCGGATTCATGGCCTTCCGGTGGACGTGGTTTCTGATAGGGGGCCACAGTTTGTCTCCCGGTTCTGGAAGGAGTTCTGTCGACAGATCGGGGCCTCTACGAGTCTGTCGTCAGGTTTTCACCCTCAGACCAATGGGCAGTCCGAGCGGGCAAACCAGGTTCTGGAACAAGCTCTCCGCTGCCTGCCGTCCCATAATCCGAGTTCTTGGAGCCAACAGTTATCCTGGATTGAATATGCCCATAACTCCCTGCCAGTGGTGGCCACAGGTATGTCTCCATTCCAGTGCTCCATTGGTTTTCAACCTCCTATGTTCCCCTCACAGGAACCCGATGCTGCTGTTCCGTCTGCCTTAGCCTTCGTCCGCAGGTGTCGCCGCACCTGGAGGAGGGCTGAGGAAACCTTGGCTAGGGTCTCCAGACGAACCAAAGCAGCGGCTGACCGTCACCGTATTCCTGCTCCCCGCTACGTATGTGGTCAGAGAGTATGGCTGTCTACCAAGGACCTTCCTCTCCGGGTGGCTTCTCGCAAGTCAGCCCCCAGGTTCATGGGGCCATATCAGATCACCAAGGTATTGAGTCCGGTGGCGGTAAAGCTCAAGTTACCTCCCATACTTGGTCGGGTACACCCAGTCTTTCATGTTTCTCGGGTCAAGCCTGTGTTTCATTCTCGCCTTAACCCATCTGCTACTAACCCTCCCCCTCCCCCTCCCCGTCTAGTGGATGGTTCCCCAGCCTTCACTGTCAGGAGGTTGCTGGATGTCAGACGTCGTGGTCGGGGATTTCAGTATCTGGTGGACTGGGAGGGATATGGTCTGGATGAGAGGAGTTGGGTCCCGGCTCGGGATATTCTGGATCGGTCGCTGATCGAGGACTTCAACCAGCAGCGTGGTGGTACCTTCCCTGGAGCGCCAGGGGGCGCTCCTGGGGAGTGGGGTAATGTCACGCCCCCGGGCTGATCTGTCTGTTTTTTCCCCATAGTGTGTGTTGTTTACACTTACCATGTGCTTCTGTGTCACCGGGGTGCCCGTCTCCGCCCTCTTGTTTCATTATTATCTTGTTATTGGTCACCATCACCTGCTCTGCATTATGATAATCACTCCTTCTCTATTTAGTCTCCTCATGTGTGCTGTCTGTTGTCAGATCGTCGAGTTGTTCTCGTCCATGTCCCAACTTTATCCACATCTCTTGTTTAGTCTACACAGAGATCGTGCCCGTTTTGTTTTCATCCTCTAGTTTTGTTTTTCCCACTTCCTCCTGCTTTCAGGCAGCGCTACTCTCCAGCCTTCCGTGTTAGAGCTCACCGATCGCTGTCACTCCTCTTCTTCGCCGCGCCACAGCGCGCCACCAGTTCCCCGCCTCAACAGCGCCCCCGCCTCCTTGTCAGTTTATCCAGGCATTGCATCAGGGGATTTCCAAGTGGAATTCGTCCAGGAGGCTCTTTTGGATCTGCTCCAGACTGCCCTGTTCCTGGATAGTTTTTTGTTAATTCTCATTTTAATTTTTTTCTGTCTTTTTGAAATTAAGCCATCTAATAAACTGACCTTTTGAGCACCTGCAACTGAGTCCCAGTCTCGCCTCCTGACAGCTCCCTCTGTATCCGACATTATTTTCTCCCGATAAAACCTTCTTTTTCACTCCCAGAACAGCTTATTTTCACTCCCCGGCAATTAAGCTGTTACTGCCACCCGACTTCTGACACCATGTCGTGGTTTTGGGCATAGATTCAAGCGACACATTGTAGAGCAACTGAACAGCATTTATTATTGCCTCATTTCTTTTCAACTCACATTCAATCACCCGACCCCGAGCACCTAGTAGTTCCAGTACTTCCTGTTAAGACGCTTCATAATAAAACCCCCTTTTCATAATACAACCCAATACTCCACAGAACCTTCATCTCTGGCCCCTGAGAGGAACCAAAACAGACTGAGCCACAGAAAAGCAAGCTAGACGAACGCTTTCTGCAGAGCAAGCCACCACCTCCACACCAGAGCCTGCCTTTCTTCCCTGACCTCCACACCAAGCAGTCGAGGTCATAGGCAAGACCATTCTTTGCCTGTTTCTTCATTCCCACCTCCAGCCATTATGCCAATGTGGTGGGGCTGAATTATCACAGTTACAGGGTAATGCCCTGGGTTGAGCAGACACTTGCAAGCTACCTGTCCCCGAGCAATGGCATCATCCCTGAAGCTTCCGACAAACTATAATGCTATACTGAGATGAGTACAAATCGATTGAAATATGTTGAAATATAATTTCATACTTTGTATAAGCAACGTATTAAATTGCAAGTTAACATTCATATACGCTAATATATCATAAAAACAACACAATATAATGCTGCAATTAAGAGACCTATACTAAAAGTTTTGAATACATGTACACTACAGGTACATAAATATTTTAATGTTGTAAACTGATTATTTTAATGGTTGTAAATTTATCGATCTCTTTCAGAACATCAATTGTCTGCCATCCAACCACATGAGTACTGGTGAATACTTTAACTCATTATTTTTCCTTTAATAAGGCAACATACCTTATTCAAATGGAATAACTAACACTGAACTCATGATTACAACAGACAGGCCTTTGGTATGGCTTAGTTGTTGCAGTATTTTACAGACTCAGCGAACAATTTTAATATCAATTGGTTATTTGATAACATTTAAATTATTATATTATGAATATGGATTAAGTTAGGGTATAGCTGTTTTACAGTAATACTGTAAATATTGTGTGCTATAAATATGCATGTACTGCACATCAGTAAAAACATTTTTTTTTCCTTTTTTTTCTTTTTTGTCACAGGAATGTCGATGAAAGCAGTCAAATGGCCATAGCTTAGACAGTATTTGGTATCTTTGTCATTCAACAACAAGGTGCAGAGCCTGGCGATGACCCTGCGGATGTTGGGATTGTCCTGGAGGGGGTGGAAGTGATGAGTGAGTTGGGCAATGTAGCTTTTGTTGTGGTGATGTTGCTGGTTTATGCATTAAACCTGAGCTACCCCCAGGAGCTCAAGTACACTTTCGAGGTTCAGCCGAAGATCATTATCGAATTGGATGGAAACCAACTATCCAACAAAGTTCTAAAAAAACACTGATTTCCCATTATGAAACATTGCCATAGCAAAAGCTACACCATTCTAACCTGAGGAAATCTAATTAGTTATAGTTCTCAAAGTTGAGCAAATTTACCGATACTTCATTTATTTACTTTGTTATATTTGGAACTTGATTTCTATCCTAAAAACAGTATCCAATACCGCCCCATTAGTGGCTAAAAATCTATAAGAAAACTTGTACCTTCTGTTTTGTTGTTTAGGTACACCAGCACATTAAACTACAAGTGTTAGTAAGTGGAAATCTTTAAGAGGAGTGTGAGTATAAAGACAGGCCCCCATTTCCCAGTATATCAGAGCTCAGCTCATCTGTTTGTCTGTTTTTTGTTTTGTTTTTTTGCACTGATTTTATTAGAAAAATGTTCTCTCTCATGCAAGGTTTAGTCTATTGGCACTTAAGGAATGCTGTATGCTGAATTATTTTTTTGTTTCTCATAACGAATTAAGACTAACCTATGTTTAAGGTTATTTTTTTTACGTTAAAAATGTATATATTTCGGGAGTTAAACTTGATTGTAAGATCTCCATTTGTCTTGTTTTTACCTTTGATGCCAAGCATACTGTAGACATTGTTGAAACTTTTAAAAAATGTCCCTAGCGACGTTTCAATGTAAAAATATTAGTGGTGGGCCGTTATCGGCGTTAACGTGCTGCGTTAACGTGAGACTCTTATCGGGCGATAAAAAAAAATATCGCCGTTAATCTATTCTCAAAGTTGGGTTGGGAGCTGGGTCTATACTAAGCAAGCTATGATGACTTTCACCTTGATATTTTATATAACCGACTGACTGAGGCCAGCCTAAAAAGATGCTCAGGACAGTTGACGGGCCACTGCTGCGCATCGTCATGAAAGCTTATCTTTTTCACATGTTTTTACGCCTTACCGCTTGTGGATTTAAACATTAACCATTAGTGTAAACATAGATGACGTCACAGGTTTTTTTTTTTAGAGAAATAACGTAACCTTTGTTTGTATGTAGGCCTAGACAATTTATATATTTACAATACTTATTCAAATATAATTAATATTATTTTATTGCTTTTGTATTAGTTGTTTGCAGAGTAAAAAAAAAATTGGTCTGTCTTAACGCAAATTTACCACCAGCAAGTCGGTCGCACTAAAAGCAAAAAAATACAGTTTGAGTCGGTCCTAAATTGACAGGGTCGGGCGGGTTAGGGCAAACAAGAATATTTTTAAGGATGATGTGATATGCCAGACCCAAGAATGCAGAAGAGCTGAAGGCCACTATCAGAGCAACCTGGTCTCTCATAACACCTGGGGCCTCATTTATAAAACTGTACGTAGGATCCTTACTAAAACTGTACGTACGCACAAAAGCCAAAAATAGTGTACGCAAAAAAATATTCAGATTTATAAAACCATGCGTACGCACACCTGCACGCAATTTTCACTTTATAAATCACAGCCTACCTGATAATTTGCGCACGCAAAAAAAATAAAATAATTTACCGCCCTTTATCCACCCACATTCAACAATATATAGACAATGCAAATATCCTCATTGGCCATGCATATTAAAAGGAGCAAGGAAATTTGTGTTTTTAAAAAAAAAAAATCATGGCAGCAATAGAGAGCAAGGGCAAGAAGCGAAATTTCTCTGAGGCAGAAATAGAGGTTCTTGTGAGTGACGTGGATGAAAGGAAGGCTATTTTGTTTGGTGGCCACATCAGTGGAATTAACAATAAAAACAATTTTTTAGAGTTGCAACACATCACTGCTGCGGTAAACACAGTTGCTTCGGCAAACAGGACGGTTCCAGATGTAAAAAAGAAGTGGTCCGATCTTAAGGTGGGAGCAAAGAAACGGCTTGCCTCTCACCGACAGAGTGTGTGTGCGACTGGTGGGGGCAAATGCGTCCCCGATTTGTCCCCAATGTAGCCCGAATGGCCACGTTTCTCGGCCAAACAAGTGTGTGTGGCATTGTGTCTGAGAGGGAGGGAGACACAGATGTGCTGCATACAGGGGAACCAGGTAAATAACTTTATTGCTTGTGTGCTCAATGAAACAAAATAATTGGTTTAGTCCTTAGTCTGCAGGGGCTATGGAGTTTCCCGAGGTCCCCAGCACAAGTGCATCCCGACCTTATGGCACGGCTGGAAGTGGCCGGGTGATGACTGAGGCTGTTCTGCAGACACAGAGAGACACCATTAATGCAATTACTGTAATCGCAGATGAGCTTAAGCAAATAAGGTTTGTGCTGGGTGACATTGCATCTACATTAAAAGATCTTGTTAAAAAATGAACCTTTGCACTGTTGTTCTTCACAAATGGTGCATTACTTCCTGACGGAGCCTTGCTCCCTGATGATGTCCTTCTTGTTGGGGAGGGGGGTGACCGGGACCTAACATAAGGCTGAAAATTTTGCCATTTTGCAAAGGGTTAATTCCCTTTATCCGCAGTCAGTTCCTCAACTCACCATCAGTGTCGCCAAACTGCTTTGTCTTCAAAATGTGCGTACGCATGGGTCAGAGTTTGCGTTTAGGTGCGCATATTTTCACGTCAAGTTTTTCTTTATAAATCCCACCTTTTGCGCAGGAACTGGCGTACGCATGTTTTCAGCCCGTTTTGTGCATACGCAAGCTTTATAAATGAGGCCCCTGAGCAGTGCCACAGACTGATCGACTCCATGCCACGCCGCATTGCTGCAGTAATTCAGGCAAAGGAGCCACAACTAAGTATTAAGTGCTGTACATGCTCATACTTTTCATGTTCATACTTTTCAGTTGGCCAAGATCTCTAAAAATCCTTTCTTTGTATTGGTCTTAAATTATATTCTAATTTTCTGACATACTGAATTTGGGATTTTCCTTAGTTTCAGTTATAAACAAAATAAAAATAAAATTAAACATTTGAAATATATCAGTCTGTGTGTAAGGAATGAATATAATATACAAGTTTCACTTTTTGAATGGAATTTGTGAAATAAATCAACTTTTTGATGATATTCTAATTATATGACCAGCACCTGTACGTGCCGTTCATACGGTACACGTCGGGCCAGGATTTTTATGTTGCCTAAAACATCCACAGTAGTTTGACCAATAACATGTAGGTATTCTATATAATTGACCAATCGTTGTGCGTGAGAAGGTGAGATCTACAGAAAACGATCAAAGCAATGCAAATGTGCGCACCCGATCATTAAATGAAACACAATGTACCATGAGAGCGATTTGAAAGCATAAGGAGCCGTCTGCTCTCCTCTCTGTAGCTCTTGTGAAATAATGTCATACAATGATCGATCTGCACAATGCGAACAGCCAAAACCTTGATATTTTAAGCAAAATAGAAATTCTGTCTTCAATCCTGTGGCGCGTATGGTCACCCTATTTTTGCACCTCCCTTTCTTCATGTGTTCAAAAAAAAAATTCCTTTGTCATTCCATTTTATTACACATATTATGATATTATGGTGTTGAGGTAACAACATCCTTATATACAAACAAAACATTTAGTCTTTCATTAATTTATTTAAAGAATATTGCATTTTCCCATTTTAAAGGAAATTGAAATTAAGTTGCACTCGTTCTTGATCAGAAGGTTCCCACTGGTTATTCTGATTCTGGGAACGTCCCCTGACTCTGGTTTAATGTGAAATGCAGTTACACTGTAATAACACAACATTTAAGGACATGGTTACATGCACCCCACTTCCATCCATTGTGTGTTCACATATTGTCTGGAAATATGATGGTGTAAGACTTTACATAAAACTGGGTATGCGAGACCATCTTTCAGGAATTAAGCACCTGTTAGCAACATCTGCTGTCTTTACCTCATAGGGTTAGATTACATTTCCTCTTTGGCAAGATGTCAGAAAGTGTGGTGATAATTTCTCAAAACACACAAGGCCACACTAATGCAGCAGCATTCACAAATTTAAAGTTTAATTATGCTTTAATGACCAGATTTATCAGGTCATTATATCTTAAAATTAGTCAATCAGAAGTTCAGTTCAACAGACAGCATCTGTATCCTGCTGTTGGTTACCAGACAAAATACTTGAATTAACTTGTACCTACACTGTAAAACAAGTACAGTCTGTATATATTTGATGTGTGGGATTCAAAGTACTTCAAACTAATTATTTTCTACCTTTGACATTTGAGAATGAATTCATAATTTACACGTATATTCAAGATGGAAAGATGTGGGTTTTTTTTTTTTTTAGTCAGAATGTGGCTTACATATGACAGATTGCTATCACCTACTGTAGGTTCTTATCTGATGACAAGCAGACCCATTTCTCACTAGTTGGCAGTATGAAAGTGGGTTTGATGAGATCAAATTCATTGCATACTGTATGTTCAATCATTTCAGATACATGATCATATTTAAAGGGATAGTTCACCCAAAAAGGAAAATTCTGTCATCATTTACACACCCTCATTTCGTTGCAAACCCATACAATTTTCATTCATCTACAGAACACAAATCAAGATGTTTTTAATGAATAACAGAGATTTCTATCACCTCTATGCAACATTGATAGTCTACGCAACTACTGTACTACATTGACATTTCAAAATGTCATAAAAGAAAAGTAACGAAAATTGTATGAATTAAGCTGTTCAGTCTAACTTTTATGAAGAAACTTGGTTGCTTCATATGGTGAACAGATTTAATTAAGGCTTTTATCACATATAACATTGATCAGCAAACATAAACAGAAACTCAAGCATAATTGCTTTGATACAGAGGAATAAAACTCACTGATTCTGATGCAAGCTCAAATATGCAGCATAACACACAAGAATGATCCTCATGAGTTTTCCTTTTCCATAACTGATGAGTGGATAAACCACTCAATTCAAACTATTTGTTTTACAATCTCTTTATGAACTTTTTGAAGCATTAGAGTGGTATTTGCAGAGTGTCAATTGACTTTTTTCGTATTTCCACGTTTCTCAGCAATAAAAGTAAAAAAAAAAAAAAAACATTAAATATATTTATATTTGTGTTCCCATTTGCTCAAATAGCAAAAGAAAAACGATACAATGGTGTTATCATAACTTTCAAAAAGAGAGAATTTTTTTTTATTCTTTTTATTTAATTTGTGTGTTCTGAAAATTAGTGAAAGTCTTAGAGGTTTGTTATGTGCCCAGGATTAAGGTGGGTGCTATTGATGCTGCACCATTAGGCCCATTCCTGAAATATTCCCAGATGAAAATAGACGAGAATTTTCTGGGAAGCTGAATAGTTTTCCTTTGCTATATTAACCTCAAAATAATTCTTAGAATTAAATTTGGAGTCCGACTTTCGGACACCTATACACAGCATTGCTTACTTATTATACAGTTACTATAATTCTATATTCTTTGCGCTGTGACATTACTGAAATAACTAGGGATGTTCATTTCGGTTATTTTTCCTAACTGACAACCGACGTTCGTTAACCGATTATTAACCGTTAACCAACAAGATTACTTGAAATTAGAATTGAATTAAAGAAATACTTAGAGGACCCCCCGGAACCATGAGTTTAGAAAAAACATAACAATTATGACTTTTAATAAAGTATTTAAAGCAAACAGTGATAATCATGTAGATGTGGCAGTGGTACGTCTATCCTGTAGCCTGATTATTAAGATGGGTGTCTTTCCGCAGTGAGGTTCATACCAGCTAAGATTTTGGAAGCCTTAGTGATCTGAAACAAAGAATAATACAGCCAGAAGGTGTGCAGTAATGTGCTCATGCTTATAATATGGAGGGAAGGAGGGTTGCGAGCCGTTGAGCATACTTGCCGAGCGGTGGTGCCACATATATATGTCCGTGTCTAATAGGAGATTGGTAGTGATTGGAGCGATTTGACTTCTGACCGCATCAGCTGTTCACAGCCTTACCTCCGTGGCCTGACTGAACTAACGCTGCGCTCAATAAATCTAATGAACAAATAGGCCTATACTAGAAATCTATTTTTACTTAAATCATAAATTAAGAAAATTAACGAAAAACTGTGCAACGCGTAGCCTAGTATGCAGAGTTTCGGTTAATTTTTGTGCTGTACGAAGTAAACCCAGACCCATGCACCCATCCAGATTCAGTATTTATGTGTACAATAAATGCTAAACTGGAATACACAAATGTCATGTGTAAGACGATTTTAATAACTTGAGAAAATAAGTCAAGATCACTGTTTAAAAGAGACTTATTTAAATGTCTAATTCTACAAACACAGGTTTGGGAACCACTTTAATGTGATTGGGTGCGTGCTGTGCGCTGGGCAAATCAGATCCAGTCTGGGTTTAGTTTTGGAGATGGCAAAACGGAGATCATCTTCCACATTAAGACTCGATCTATGATTATTTTTCTTGTCAAGTCAGTGCGGAGAAAGTCTTCTCGCATAAATAAGTTGATCCAAATTGCATCAGTGTGTCCAAAGTGGCTTTGGAGAGCTGCGGGTACTCATCCTTCACCGAAATCTAGAACTCGTCCAGCGTTTTTGAACGTGTCCTCAATATTTTCGATCAGATGAAAGTTCAATTAGTGTGTCCTCCGTGTCACACGTCAGATGGTTTGTGGTGGCAGTGAAAGGGGATCGAATCGTGTTTTTCTTGCATACCTTCCTCTGGAAAGTACTTGTTAAAATAATCCAGAAAGAATTGGAGATGGTCAGTAATAGACTCCCTGACCATATTTGCACTCAATGTATTTTCCTCGAGGAATTCGTCTAATTTGGTGAACATGTCTATGCGCCCAGTTTCCACCCGTTCTCTCCAGCGCTCCACTTTGCACACAAATGCCTGCACTTTATCATTAAGAGACTGGATGCTTGTGTTTTTGCCCTGCAGTGACATGTTAAGTCCGTTCAATTTTTCTGTGTGGAGCAGCAGGCCCTGGTGCTCTGATCCAATTTCATTGCAGATAGTTGAAAACAATCTTGTGTTAAGTGGTCGTGATTTAATGTGATTGACCATTTTTACTGCAGTGTCAAGAACATGTCTTAACTAAGGTTCAGTGTTTTACATGCGAGGGCTTCCCTGAGTATGATGCAGTGAGTAAAAATGACATGAGGTGCCACTTGCAGGACTCGTGCTTTTAAACCCTTCTTTTTTCCAAACATTGTGCCTGCACCATCTGTGCACACTGACTCGCTCCAAGATAGACGCTCTTCTTTTAGATTGCAGTTCAGTTTGTTAAAAATGTCCTCACCAGTGCACGTTCCCTCCAGCGACACGCAAAACAGCATTTCCTCACTAAGCTTCCCCTCAAAAATGTACCTGACAAAAACTAGGAGCTGGGCAGAATTGGAGACGTGGGTGGACTTGTCCAATTGTAACGAATACTTCCCTCCTTTCACTGCATCAATAAGTTGATGTTTGATGTCCATTGCCATGTCACTGATGTGGTGGGTTACAGTCCCGTCTGAAAGCGACACCCATTGGAGCTCAGCGGCCTGCTTATCACCATGCATAATCCGACTCATGGCTAGTTCAACTCAAGTTTCACCTATCGTGTAAGGCTTTTTAGTCTATGCAATTAAATATGTCACTTCATATGAAGCCCTCTGAGCTTAGGTAGGGATTGTTGTTTGTGTAGTTAGGAATTTCTTTTGCCCTGGTAACTCTCCCTTCTTTTCTGTGGAAAAACTTGATAGGTTTAGCAGCGAGATTGGGATGTTTAGTGTTCAGATGTCTCGTGAGCAAGGACTTCAGTGCACACTACACACTGGGGATGTTGTACTCCGTTTATGACCTGACACATAAATCCATACTTAATAAATTCCTCCTTTGTATTTTCTTGATTTGGAATAAGCCGGGTCCGAGTGATGGGCTTGGCGGGTCCACCCTTGGCAGAAGTGGAGGGCATTTCTTGCGGCTCACCCTCACTGACCTCCGATGCCCTCTCAGATGTTCCCTACGCAACTGCAGTCTTCGCACCATCAGCCGGCCTCACCTGTGGCACATGTGACTTTTTTCTCCCCCTCTCGGTTTTTCTGTTGTAGATATTAACCACGTTTCATTTTTAAACAGTATTATTTGTTTGTAGCCTCCAAACAACTTTAACTTTAGCAAACAGCGGGACACGTTGTGTTGCTGCACGTGATGTACATACGTAACTTGATTGTGATTGACGCTGACGTAATGTCCTAATGTCTGGGACAAAATTACAAATTGAATTTATATATATATATATATATATATATATATATATATATATATATATATAATTTTTTTTATTTGTATCAGACATTTCTGCAAACACAATTTAACAAGTATTGAATTAACCCTTTCACACGTAAATGTTAAAAATTCTGGCTGACCCCCCAGCGTGGGTTTTTCGAGGCGACCGTTATAGATGTGTCACTTTATGGTTTCCATGGTAATATGTCATTGCTTGACAAGTCAAGTCAAGTCACCTGTAACACTGTTCTTTTGTGGGAAGAAGGAGGCGGGAACCGTCGGACCCTCAAATAAGCTTTAATAATAAAATAAACACAAAACAGTGTGGCACCCCCTCACGGAAGACTGCCGCGCACAAACAAAACCAAAACACAAACTAAGATCCAGGCCTGGTCCTCTTTCGTCCTTCACTGTCGTCGCTCCTCTTTTATATCCTTACATGTCCTATGTTGGACTCGAGACCGGTGAGTGTCACAGGTGTCGTTCATTTGCAATCACTCCACCGGCCTCGGTCCGTTCCCATGGCTCTCGGCCCCGGCCCGCCCCACTCATCACATCACCTTTATTTATAAAAGTGCCAAAGCAACTGAACAACATTCATTCGGAAAACAGTGTGTCAATAATGCAATATGACAGTTAAATTTTACTTCTGAACTGGGAGAATAATAGAGTTTTTAAAGTTATTTACACAATGTGTATCTGATATGAATAAAACGTGTCTAATTATAATGGAAAGGATTATTATTGCCTCTTCCTTTGACACCAGTGTGTATTGTACAAACTCTAAATGTATTGTTTTTTTAGTACTTATATGTCTGAAGCCTAAAATAAATATTATGTGGTTGAAAACACTGAAATTGTGATGACAGCTCCGAGAGTGCCTGTCTCTGGCTCAGCGCCAGCCAACGCACAAGAGCATATTTGAATTTCACGTCATGCACTTACTGGTATGATCTACACTCCAGGGACCAGCCTAGACAGATCACACCGGTGTGAAAGGGTTAAATTAATTGCAATAAAAATATATAGGGCCTATATATTTTTTTCCACTTTTTTTTATTGAAATCATCTCACGACCCCTGTGCCGGGGTCCCCCACTTTGGGAACCACTGGTTTAAATCATCTTCTATGGGTTCACAAGCATGTGTTGCGGGAGCTGGAGACCACTGAAAAGAGAGAAAGGTTAGAAGTAGCAGGAGAAATTACATCTTGGTAACAATAATAAAAAGACCAAAATTAAAAAAAGACATGCTTTTCCTATTAACCACACAAAAAGCAGTGAGTATTGAAACTGCTACTCAGCCAAGCAGCACATCAGCTAGTAGAGACTTGGATTGAGGTGCCTTACAGTAAGCACAATGAATGCAAATTAAGTTGACCGTTGTACTTTTTTTTTTTTTTTGATACGCCTTAGTTATTAGTTTGCACCGATAATTTTATATTATTTAGGTACAGCGTTGAACATAATTTGTCAAATCAATTTCCATCCATATCTACCGGAGTACGATGTGGGATTTAAAATACAGGTAAAATGATCGTTAAAATTACAGACAATGTGAGTAATTTCATTGTATTCTACAAAAAATGACATCCACATCCATGATGTTATCCTGTCATTAAAAACTTCATTTGAAACACGGACTGTACTATCAGCGTAGCCAGCATCGTGACTGCTACAAGCATACAGTAGACATAAGTAAATATAGTATCCATGTCAATGACTGCAAGAGCTCAAGGCCTGGCTACATGTAGCACTGCAGCCGGAAGAGCTGCGGTGAAAAAGTTGAGTCGAAGCGGGAGCAAATGAGGTTTTGCTGCGGTGAGAACTGGGGCACGGCTTTGATGATGGAGACTGGAGCTAAAGTGTAAAGGCATATGCTTAGGGCTGGCAGGTTGCGACAGAGGATTCGAAAAAATCCCCATTACAAAATTGAGTCTCTGATATGAAGGCCAAAGGAGCAAAAACCGAATGCTGAAAAACTCTGTCGTAGGTCAGGGATAGAAAGGCTGCATATATATACTTGTTGTGCTAGTTAAGATGGTTAGCAAAACGAGATGCACCTGTGCCAAATTGGATGACTATCTGATCGTGCTCCTCCTGAACCTTGTTAATAAAACCTCATATTGTGAGTTTGTGTGATCCTGAAGAAAAGGCCAAGCAAGATGAACCTGTGGATTCAAGAGAGAATAAAGAGCAGGAAAGTTCAGCGGAGAGAGAAGAGGTGAAAGGAGACACTATCTCCAAAGCACTAGCGCTGACGCTGGAGGATTTCTTCAATGATTTGGGGCAGTGGGGTGAAATCAGTGCTGACACTTGAGAATATTGGGCCAAAAAAGGTCCAAAAGACTTCCAACACACTGAATCAAAGTTTGAAGAGAGTGCCAGACGATACCCAGGTGAGTCGTTCCAACATCGATGCATAAAGACCTTTTTCGTGCATACGAATATGCTCAATGGCGAAACATCCTGTAGACAATGGTTGTGCTGCTGATTGTGGTCTTGCTATAATGGTAACTACCTTGGAATCATTGAGCAGTATGATTCTGCACCAACATGACTCTGCTGGCTAGCCATATTAGAAAGTATGCAAACTGCGGGAAAGGTCACGTTTCCTATTTGTCATCAACAACTTGCAAGTAGCTGGTGACGCTCCTGGGACAAAAGGTGCAGGACACCATCCTGAATGAAGCCAAGGAGGCAAAGTATCTTTCTGTCTCGACTGACTCAACACCTGACTTGATCAGCTAACAATTTGTTATCCAAGGGAAATGTTCAAAACTCAGAGGAATCTGGTCATGATCAACAGTCTGAACTGAGAAGGGGATGAAGGCATATGACGATATTTGTAAAACATTTGGATTTCTCTCAGAACTAACATCTTTGAGCATTAAGCAGATCGAGGAGAAAGCTAAGACTCTCATTTCCTCGTATCCTGATATGCCTAGGTAAAGTTAATCTGGTTTAGCCTTTTCTGCATTAAGTGCATTTTTTGCTATTTAGTTGCTATTGAATGTTGATGTTACATGGCTTGATGTTAATCTTGAGTTGTTACAATAATACGTTGTTATTATTATTCATGTTCAATAAAGGCTGGCTGGTTGTGTTGCAAGCAATTAAGGCTTCTTGGTCAGTCTGAGTGCGCATGTATGGTGAGTGTCAAATGCACATGCACCAATGTTGAGAAAAAATAGGCCCTTTTTGCGCTGCAGCATCAGGCCCAGTTTGTTCTTAATCTGGCCCTGTATAAGAGAGAGCTAATTTTCTCCATCCTGTTCATGTGTGTTTTTGTTCGGGAGGTTTTGCCCATGAGTGTATGACCGTGAAAACATTAAATGCCGTAAAAACTTGTCAATGGTGGGGAAGCATTGTCTTCTAAATGAGGCAATACCTCACCAATGACAGGGGGAACAGTTAAGGATTTAGAGAGGATCTGTAAAGAGGAATGGACCAAAATCCATCCAGAGATGTGTGCAAATCTGGTGACCAGCTACAAATAAAATCTCTTACCTCTGTGCTTGCCAACAAGGGTGTCTGCACCCATTACCACTGTAAATAATTTTTTTCTTGGGGATCAAATATTTATTTCACATACTGAAATGCAAATCAATTTCTAACCTTTATATAATTAGTTTTTTCTGGAATTGCTTTTTATTTATATTTTTGGATAGTATCCTGTCTCTAGCTGTGAGCAAAATTACAAAATAAGCAGGGGGTTAAAGAAATATTTTCCCCACTGTAGGTTGACTCATTGATTAACTGAATTCTGAGAGAAAAGCTCATTCTTCTGAGGAAGATATTTTTAGATAATTTGCAAAAAATATTTTTCAGTGTTGTCTCTGGATCACAATGTTGGCATAGAGTGAATGTGATGACCTCACCTTGGTGGTGCCATTATTGTTTTTTTGCTGCATTTGTTTATAAACATTCATTGTGAAAACAAAAGTTGATCCAACTGTCAGATTATCTGGCAACACCTTTTCCTGAGTGAATCAAAATGCTTTGCATATAAACTACAATAGACTTCTGAATTCTCTCAAAAATAACATTCCAGTTTCAGCAACATAATCTACAGACCCAATTTCCAAAAAAGTGGGACACTGTACAAATTGTGAATAAAAACAGAATGCAATGATGTGGAAGTTTCAAATTTCAATATTTTATTCAGAATACAACATAGATTACATATCAAATGTTTAAACTGAAAAGATTTATCATTTTAAGGGAAAAATAAGTTTATATAATTTCATGGCATCAACACATCTCAAAAAAGTGAGGACAGGGCCATGATGCCACACAGTGCTAAACCCCTCTTCTTTTTATAACAGTCTGCAAACGTCTGGGGACTGAGGAGAATTTGCTCAAGTTTAGGAATAGGAATGTTGTCCCATTCTTGACTAATACAGGTTTCTAGTTGTTGCTCAACTGTCTCAGGTCTTCTTTGTCACATCTTCCTCTTTATGATGCACCAAATGTTTTCTATGGGTGAAAGATCTGGACTGCAGGCTTGTCATTTCAGTACCTGGATCTTTCTTCTACGCAGCCATGATGTTGTAATTGATGCAGTATGTGGTCTGTCATTGTCATGTTGGAAAATGCAAGGTCTTCCCTGAAAGAGACGATGTCTGGATGGGAGCATATGTTGTTCTAGAACTTGGATATATCTTTCAGCATTGATGGTGCCTTTCCAGATGTGTAAGCTGCCCATGCCACACACACTCATGTAACACCATACCATCAGAGATGCAGGCTTCTGAACTGAGCGCTGAGAACAACTTGGGTTGTCCTTGTCCTCTTTAGTCCGGATGACATGGTGTCCCAGTTTTCCAAAAAGAACTTCAAATTTTAATTTGTCCACTTTGCCACAGTCCATTTTAAATGAGCCTTGTCCCAGAGAAAACACCTGCGCTTCTGGATCATGTTTAGATATGGCTTCTTTTTTGATGCATAGAGTTTTAGCCGGCAACAACGAATGGCACAGTTGATTGTGTTCACCGACAATGTTTTCTGGAAGTATTTCTGACCCCATGTTGTGATTTCCATTACAGTAGCATTCCTGTATGTGATGCAGTGCCGTCTAAGAGCCCGAAGATCACAGGCATCCAGTATGGTTTTCCCTGACCCTTACACACAGAGATTGTTCCAGATGCTCTGAACTTTGGATGATATTTTGCACTGTAGATGAACTTCAAACTCTTTGCAATTTTTTTCTGAGAAACTCCTTATTGATATTGGTCCACTATTTTTTGCCACAGCATTGGGGGAATTGGTTATCCTCTGCCCATCTTGACTTCTGAGAGACACTGCCGCTCTGAAAGGCTCTTTTTATACCCAATCATGTTGCACAATTGACTTAATAAGTTGCAAATTGGTCGACCATCTCTTCCATATATATTTATTTAACTTTTCCGGCCTCTTATTGCTACCTGTCCCAACTTTTTTGGAATGTGTAGCTCTCATGAAATCCAAAATGAGCCAATATTTGGCATGACATTTCAAAATGAGATTTGTAAATTATGCCATTCCTTTTTTACTCACAATTTGTTCAGTGTCCCAACTTTTTTGGAATCGGGTTTGTATAATGTCTTCTGTTAGAACAATTGGCTAGCAGAGAAAGTTTAAATAAGAGGTTAAAAAATCTGGAATTCCAAGGTTTTGAATGCACAAGAATGCTGAAAAAGTTATGAAATAAACCCTGCTTCGGTCTATAACAGCAGGGTCAATTCTTCTCAACTCAACCAGAGGGCCCCAGCTAACAATTTAGTCTTTCACCTTTTTCCCGATGAAACAAATACATAGATGAACAAGTAATCCACTATTTTTTAGATGGGAGTGGGGGTGTCAAAATGCCTGTTTTCATCTGAGTTTCAGTGCCAAATTACAGGAGGGTAAAAATCACTTCAGAAAGATATTTGGTTATGTCCCTGTCCTCTTGGTTCCATTAATAGTTCATTATCCTTCACCTGATTATTTATTTGATTCAGGTGTGTTTTATTTAGTCCCTCGTTAAGTTGTGTATTTAACGTGTAGTCTCCGCAATGTTTCTTTGTCGAGTCTTAAATGTCATTCCGTGTTGTTAGTCCTGCTATCCCAATGTTAGTGATCATCTCCTATGGTTTGCCTTATTAAAAGTCAAGTTTATGTAAGTGGTCTCTTTATCTTCCTCCGACGGACTGTGACAGTAGATTTATTTGTAAAATCTGTAGACATGTTTCTTGCATTATTGCCAGTGGTGATTATTCAGAAATGGTAAAAGCTCCTATTGCATTTCCCCCCTGTAGTTTGTGTGCCCACTCAAAAATTATTAAATCTATCTTAATATCCTTTTAGATTTTGGTTCTTAATTTTAAAGTCCCTGTAAGGTTCATTTCAAGAGATATTGGGCTTTCGGTGTGATTGAGTAATTTTTTAACTATACATTTTTAGTGGTCAAACCAAATGTGGGTCACTTTTCATACAACTGTTATGTTTTTTTTTGTTTTGTTTTTTTTTTGCAACAATTTACTTAAAGCCTTTATGTATAATGTATTATAAAAGTAATTTTAATGCATTTAATTATGCCTAGTAATGCACCTTATCATGCATCGTACAGTCTCAATAATAATTCTTACATTTCTATGTTTTGCATGTAATCATGGTTCCCCAAAGGGAATGGACGTTCCCAAAAAGCCCACTGGGAATGGCTTTGCCTGAGTGTGTCCTGAAATCAGTCCAATATATAGTGGGACATCACGGGCGGAGTGATGAATCAACTAGGATGCTTAAAAGGGCACATGGTGTAAAGCATTTGCTTCTGATAGGTTGAAAAAAGTGCTAAAATGGATACAGGAGGTCTGGCAGGGTGATGCAGAGTCTTGTTCCCTTTGGGTAATCATTGTTACATCCCTAACCTAGAGACGTCCCTCTTCATGGAACTTGCGCTGCATCATAAACACTTTGAGAACAGAAATACCAACTTCACCATATTGGCGAATGGCTGTCTAATGTCAAAGCATGTGAATCTCAAGAAGAATTCTAGAATCCAAAGTAATCCCAACATTTAGATAAGCCATTCCCAACCATGTTCCTTGAGGCCCCCCAGCTCTGCATATTTTGTATGACTCCCTTATTAATTCAAGTCTTGTTGTCTCTACTAATGAGCTGATGAGATGAATCAGGTGTGTTAAATGAAAGAGACATACAAAATGTGCAGGGCTTGGTGGCCTCCAGAAACAAGATATAAGAAGGCCATACCTCGAGTTGAGTCGGCCCTGACCCCCAGAGGTGAGGGGTGAACAGGGTGCGCATAAGCTAGGGAGATAGACTCAAAAATCCACCTACTTATTGTCTATTTAGTCATCAGGAGAAATTGGGCAGACCAAAGCAGACAAAAAAAAGTTTATCAATTTTCCTCCACAGCTCTGTGGATGAAGATGTCCAACACTTGAATTGAACACTCCAAATTAAGCTTCTCTAGGTCTGGCTGAGTGACCACTCATGAACGCTCCCCAGCCAATGAGGGATGCATCCATTGCAAGCATTACACAATAACAAGGATGCCTCAACACGAGACCCTGGGACAGGAACCAAGGCTTCTTCACATGACTAAGGCACGAAGGCATCAGCACGTGACCGTGACCAAGCGAAACGGTGTTCACAGTGAGTGAATGGCCTAGCTTGACACCGTTTACGGCTGCAAGAGTCGAATCAATACTAAGAGAAGACCGATGTGCCCACATCATCATCACAGCCCACTTCATGCCAAGATAAAAAGTAATCTGAACTGGAGAAATTATACTTTTCTTGGCATTGAGCCTTAACCACAGCTCTTTCATATGGGCAAGGATGACATCTGCTCTGACTGGGCTAAGATCAGCCAGTCATGGATGTGGTACTGTATACAAATGCCCTGGAGTCTAAGAGGAGCCAAGGCAGCATCTGCACACAGGTTAAAGTGTGTCAGGACCTCTTTACCAAAGCCTTCCTAGAGAGAATGACAGTGCTCAGATCCGCTTTCTCTCTAGTTGGCTTCAGCTGAGAGCACTGCCCTGACCCCTGCTCACTCTGAGAGGGAGCTCAGAAAGTGACACTCTTCTTTTGCTGCACGCTGTATGAGGAGCTGGAGGATGGTTTGGGCTGCTCATGCCCAGCAAGCCCCTGAGACCTGGAGTTGGAGGAACCAAGAACTTTCCTGAAACCTCTCAACAATAGACCTCACTGCATCGCCAAATAGGACTGGATAAAGAAGTGGGGTATCAAAAGGAAGAACTGGTCTTTATCTTTCATTTCTGACAGGTTCAAGCAGAGATGGCTTTCCGTGGCCACCAAGGCTGTCACAGCGATATGGATTAAAAGAGAATTCACTTATCTTAGACGTTGATTTCAGACATTTCTGAAGTGCACTGCAACAGGAAACACTGCCAAATATTTGAATGTTGAGTAGGAGAGAACCAATCAGCTGTGCCATGTGATAATGATATCATTGTCATATTAAGTTAGATATATTGGAATAGAGATTCATGCTAGAAAATTGTATATGTCATCAGTTTAACCGAAAAAAAAATATATATATATATATTTATAATTAGAAATATTATATATAATTTTATATATATATATATATATATATATATATATATATATAAAACTCATACAAACAAACATCACTGATGCTGTGTGAGAAAATGGATATGTGGTGAGAGTTGGCAGCCCTGGTTTTCAAAGATTAAGATCAACCTACCATAAGATGCTTTTTCAGATGTGTGTTGAATCCATTTGCCGTGAGAAGGTTTGTTGCATGTAAACGTTCTGTAGGTTGCATTTCACTGTCCTTTTTCACATTTATCAGTAAAATTGGCTTTGTATTTCTGTGTCAAAAACACATTACGTGGATGGGTTTCTGATTTCCTCCGCATTTTTGTGAGTCCTGGTCCTAGTCTGGCAGTTGCTAATTAAATAGGCTGCACACGTTATTTAAAGGGTTTCCCGGGTATTAAGACTTGTATGGCTTAATTTAATGAAAGTATGTCTCTTACTGAAATATGTAGTATTGAATCTATGAAATGTTATTTTAAAAAGCAACAACATTGTTTTATACACATTTTGGACTAATATATTTTTTTGGGGGGACCATTATTTCAATGACATAAAATGGTTGCAGTCAGTGAGCTACTGGCTTTTTACCAGAACACAACTCTGAATACAATACTGATATGATGATCATGGATATAAGCACAGGCTTAAACCACATGTTGTACCATCGATTTTTCCCAACAAGGAGGGTAAACATCTCTGGATGTCAGGGGTAATCCATGCTGAGTAACTTGTTCAGTGGCCACATCATGTCAAGCTTCAATGTAAAGGACTTGGCATGACAACAGTGATAAGATCCAAATGCAAGCTTTATTTGACAGATAGTTGTCAAGACAGGGAGGGTCCAACACCAGCAAACAACTATGTCCAGGGCAAGGCAAAAGAGTAATCAAATAAAGGCAATGGTCAGGGAAGGTGCAAAAAATCAAGGAAACAGTCCAAGGTCCAAAAACAAGTGATGGGCACGAATCATTGCTTCATGAAGCTTCGAAAAATTTATGAATCTTGTGTTTCGGAGCAGGTGTCAAACCGGCCAGGTCACGTGCTTTGAGCAAATTAATTATGTCTCTGTCACAATGATCAAGCATGATTTATAAACTGAGTGGACAGATTGCAAAACCGTCACCACGGACTGATTTTTTTTCTCCTACAGGTGACGTGCCGGGCTCCATAGATTTCAAATGCATTCACAAGCAAAATTCCTCACAATTCCCCTCGTGCACAAAAGATCACTGAATCTATTGCATTTGCATAGAAAATCAAATTGAGAATCGAAATCGAAAATCAAATCAAGAATCAAAATCGAATCGATTTGAGAGCTTGTGAATCGAAATTGAATCGATCTGGAACATCTGAATCGATACCCAGCCCTAACTCTAACCCAGCGCAGGAATCTCAGGTGGGCAAGGAATAACTTCCAGACCATTGAAGCTGCAGTAACTCTAACCCAGTAAAGGAATCCCAGGTGGGCGAGGAATAACCATGAAAAATACCAACTGGACGAGATAAGGAACAACAACTAGACAGGAGAGACAGGACAAGAATTAACGAACCAACAACATGACCAGGATTGCCAGCCAAACATAAAGGCAGCGCAAATGAGTTGCAGCTGGCGCTTATAGACTGCAGCTGCAGTGCTACAGTAGTTAACAGACGCAGACAATCAGACAGAGACGCAAGATGAACGCACAGACCAATGAACCGTGACAGTCACACTGTTTCAAAATGTTTCGAAACTCCAATGGTTCACCACTAGGGGATGTTGATCACAAAGTGAACTTATGAACCACTTCTGGTTGCCCAGTTATTCATTTGACATGAAATCCCACAAAATTTATTATAAGAAAATCAAGAATTCTGGGATAGGTTTTAAAGGTTAAATAAAAGACAACTTCCCTTTAACACAGATGGCTATATAGTAATGCCCTCTAAAGGGAGCTCATGGGTTTTATGACTGGAGAACATGACAGTCGGCATCATGCCAGGTTGACATTTGCCGTTCCTTGTCACTGCTGTTTGCAAGCACTTTCAGTAGCTGTGGTCTACTAAAAACATCAAAGGCATCAGGGATAAAGTGGAGAGAACAAAGACATGGGTCTGCAGTAAAAAGTATTCTTCCATTGGCCTCTTCCCATTATTTTTTACCCTCTTCTTTTCTCCTCTTCTTATCGTTAGGAAAGCAGTTAAGACTTACGTTGCTTCTCTTGTTGCCCTTTGACTGAAAAATTATAACCAAAAGCCACACAATATTGCATCTAGGGCTGTCACGATATTAGATTTTTCATATTACGGTTATTGTGGCCGTAAGAATTCACGATATCGATATATCGTGATATCAATAGAAACATTGGGGGGATGAAAGATATCAGTCAAATGATTTTTTACTTTGTAAAAGTTTTTCATTGTTCATGTTAGTTCACAGTGCATTAATGTTTACAAACATTGATTTTAATAATGCATTAGAAAATGCTGAAATTAACATGAACTAAGATTAATTAATGCTGTGGAAATATCATTATTAATGTTATTTATATATGTTAACTAATGGACCTTATTGAAGAATGACTGTAGATGAGGCATTAAGTGCATGGCACTGAGACCAATTAAATTTTTTACAGAGTTTAATGTAGCAATGTGGTTGCTCAGTTTTTCAAGAGCAGTTTTAATCGTGTGACTGTTAATAGATTTGAACAAAGAAATAAAATGTTACTACACACAGGCCATATAGATTGCAAAAACAAAAATAAGACAAGTAAAGAAAATGCGGTACTTATTAAAATAATCACTCGTTACTTCAATACATGAACACAGAAAACCGCTGTTAACAGGTTAATATAACTTTTTAACTAAAAAAAAAATAGAATATCATGGAAAAGCTAAGTTTCTTACAGTCTAGATTCATTGCACACAAACTGAAATATTTCAAGAGTTTTTTGTATTAATTCTGATGGTTACGACTTACAGCTTAGGAAATTTGAAATTCAGTATCGCAAAAAAATTCAATATTACATTTTAAGCTGTATTAGTTTGATTAATTTTGAGTATAAATAAAGGGTACGTCTTGGGCTAGTTTAGAACATGCAACCACAATTATGGGAAAGACTACTGACTGAGTTGTCCAGAAGACAATCATCAACACCCTCCATAAGGAAGGTAAGCTAAAGATGGTCATTGCTGTAAGGGCTGGCTGTTCACAGAGTGCTGTTTCAAAATATATTTATAGAGTTAACTGGAAAGAAGAATTGTGGTAGGAAAAGGTGCACAAACAACAGGGATGACCACAGACTTGAGAAGATTGTCAGGGAAAACAGTAAATCGTGGAATCAAAACCTGTCAAAATAAGAGTTCAGTTTAATTTGAAATTGTAACAAAAATAAATTGCTAAACTTATTTCTAAAAATATTCTAAAATTAATGATAATAATGAAACTTTATTTTAAAAGGAATAACCACACGTTTTTTTTTTTCATAGTTTAATTTCTACAGTAAACCTCTCAGACAAAATACAGTAATTGCGTTCGTTGTTGTTTGGGAACACAGTTATAAAATTTACAGTTTACACAGTAAAATTATACAGAAATGCTTTGATGACAGACCTTGCTCGGGCATTTCAGAAAGACCAAAACAACATTTCAGACGTTGTGTAATGATATTGGACCACTAGTTAGTTAAGTTATCCCATCTCATCGTGCAAAGACACATGACTTCGTTGATGTGCATGGTGGAATTTATTCAGCAAATGTATATGTGACAGCAAATGTTTTTTTATCGGATAAAACGTTTATCCTACTTAATTGTGTGCATACATTTTTTATGAAAATTTTTTGAATTTATGCGCATCTTGATATTTCCATCCACCATATTTTTATGCAATATTCCAAAATAGGTGGTTGGAAACATAGCTAATGGGATGTGTTTTAGTACAGGACAACGCTTAGCTTCAACACTCCTTCAACCACCCCAGTCCAAAGATGATCTGACCATTTCTGCATCACACCCAGAGAGTTTTTGATATTACATGGCAATACTAGAAGGCTGGAGTTTAGTGTAAACTGTTCATTATAACAGGAGCGACACCATGTAGATGTGGTGTCAGTTTAGGTCACTTTTTCACTTATTCTTTATGAACGTATCAGATTTTCTTATGAATTATATGATGATTCTGGCAGTAGGGTTTGTGCCTGTGGTGAGCCAAGTTCATGATCTTAGAGACTGCCCTCATGACAGCTATTTGGAGTTGAATGTCACTGTCAGGGGCGCTGCTAAGGATTTTGGGCCCCATGAAAAGAATCTTGACAGGGCCCCCAACACAACTGAGAGTTTTTTCATATAAATTTACATAAAATCATGCGCTTTTATGGTATTTTGACTATCATTCTCATATATTTAAGTCAATCAGACAATTGAACTCCACATGTCCACACCTGTAATTGGTCTTCTGTAATACTGCACTACTACAGTACTGTATAATGTATATACTGTACATAGTACGTGTCATATAGTGTATTCACATATATTTATATTTGTATGAAAGTACTGTATGGCAATGACAATAAAGTTATCCTAACCTAATATTTTTAACATGACAGTTGAAATGTAACGGAAACACTGAGCACTCTTAATACAATGAAATGTATTTATATTTATTTGCTTCAACACTGATACTGAAATTTCTAAATAAAACTCTTCAATTTAAAAAAACAGGAAATACAATCTGTGGTGAAAAAAAAAAATCTCAGCAAGAAAACACCACCATAAAACAAAATGACCATATAAAATTTCTAATAATTTAAACAGAACTTGCATAATATACTATATCAAAGAATCGCCAAGGTATAACATAGATGAGTCTGACTTAGTCTTTCCACATCATTTCTAATCTCTTGTACTTGCTAAACATTTCTAAACAAAAATCCAATGTTTTCAGCTGCAAAATCATTAATCAAATTTTTGAAGTCGAGCTCTCTAGCCAACTCGCTCTAAATGGAAAGCATAGCAAGACTGCAAAGCTTTTCTTGAGACATTGTAGACCTCAAGTAGTAATACAACTCCACATCATCTTCAAAAGATGCACAGAAACCTCACAAACAGCTGATAGTAGTTTGGACAGTAGCTGGCAGAGGATTTTTATCAGAGTTAGTCATAATAACTATATAGCAATTATTACTATCTATATTAACTATCTAGCTGTATTTTTATTTACTTTCAGTGCACATACAACCATTATTCTCTTACTATACTTAATTATATTAATATTATAGGCATACTGACATACTTCATGTAAAATTAATATGACATTCGTTTTACACAAAATAATAATATATCTGTATATAATACAACAATAACACGGTTCTGCACAAGCAATTGCTATATTATATAATTTAGATTAACAATATACATTTACACACAAACACACACACACATCGAGTAGTTGTATGCTATGCTGATACGCGAGTAGCAAAAAAAAAAAAAAAAAACAGAAATGTTTGATTTCACAACCTTTAGCTCGTCGGCTATATACTAGCCTATGAAATATGTAATTTAAACAGTGGTGGACGAAGTACACAAATCAAGTACTTGAGTAAAAGTACAGATACATATGTTAAAATATTACTCCAGTAAAAGTAAAAGTACTCCTTTTTCAATTTTACTTAAGTGAAAGTACAAAAGTACTCAATTTTTTATGTACTTAAGTAAAAAAGTACTGAAAGATAGATTTTTGCAATTTTATATAGGCTACTTAATTTAATTTTATATTAGCAAATTTTTTTTATAATCCTACTGCTCAAAATATCTTGGATTTTTTCAAAATAACCACTATATGGAGTCAAGATATATTTTTGTTGTTGATATGGACTACACTGATGAGAGTAATGCTCACTGTGAAGCTTACACTGTGATGAACCTGAGAGAAAACAGAGATGACCATCTGATTTTCACCAGTAAGAAAAAAGTATTTTAAAGTTTGTTGTTTTACAGAACATCAAAGTTACAGTAAAGACCAAAAGTTTGGACACACCTTCTCATTCAAAGAGTTTTCTTTATTTTCATGACTATGAAGATTGTAGAGTCACACTGAAGGCATCAAGGGCTATTTGAGCAAGAAGGAGAGTGATGGGGTGCTGCTGATGACCTGTCCTCCACAGTCACCGCACCTGAACCCAATCAAGATAGTTTAGGGGTGAGCTGGACCGCAGACAGAAGGCAAAAGGGCCAACAAGTGCTAAGCATCTCTCACGGTTCATTTGAATCAGTGAGTGGTCGACTCCAGAACAGCTGCAATCGGATCATTCTAATTCATAAACGAATTGTTTGGTTTGATTCGCGATCCGATTTAAAAGTTTATTTTGAAAAGACTCAGTTCGGTCCATAGACAGTAAAAGAAATGGACACAGCGACCCCATTGGAACTCAATTGAGACAAATGAAGCCCAGTTTTAGCGTTTTTTAGCACTTCCGTTTCTGACGCGCAGACTCAAACGAAGCTTGACGACGTCAGCAACCTGTCTGACAGATGTAAATCTTCTAGTAGCTGTGCGTGCAAACTGCCATCGTTAATCTTACAGAGACGGCGAGCTTGAGCGGGGAGTTCTTTGGCGTGAGTGAGCAGGAGTAAGTATTCTGATTAACTATTTTGTATAGTATTTTAAAATGTAACGCCAGTACGCCATATTAAGTTAATTGCCTGCGAGCTTCTCCTCCTGTCTGTACGGTAATGCGACAGAGAGCTGAGTGGTTATGACGCAATCGTTAGCCTATTTTTACAAAAACTGTTTCTACGGGGCCATAATGTAACATAGAAGGTAATGGAGCCCTTTATACATTGTCGTGTATCTTTAGAAATAAATAATGGACAAACAGAGTCTTTAAACGCCTCAGATGTAAAGTTATTCGCTGTCAAAGTGACGCCAAAATGAATGGGAGTCAATGGGAATGCTAACGCAAGTGAAGTTCTGCTAAAAGATGGCAGCCCCCACCCGACTTCAACTTCCGGTCGAGTTCCTTGCCCCTTGGTTCGGTCATGATGAATCAGATACCGCTTCTGCGTGTCGGAGCACGTGATATATTATAGGGAGTAACGATATGTTTATGAAATGTAGTGAAGTAAAAAGTACGATTTTATGCTTTGGAATGTAGTGAAGTAAAAGTAAAAGTTGCTCAAAATAAAACTACTCCAGTAAAGTACAGATACTTGAAAAATGTACTTAAGTACAGTAACGAAGTAAAGCTACTCCGTTACTGTCCACCACTGAATTTAAAGTACATAAATGGTCATTATAGCAAAGTTCCAACGACAAAAATAAAAACGCGATTTAGCAGGTATTGTAATAATCAGACGCTAAAAAATAATACCCTTTAAATGTTCGTTGAGCCAATGGGATCACTCGGGGTCCTTAGCGGACTCGATTTCTCATGACAGGCTGTTTGTGTTGTCTTGGTTACGGAATACAATTTGGGCGGACTGAACCATTTTATGATAATCGAGAGGGGGAGAGGGGCCCACGGACGTTTGTGTTTCCTCAACAAATAATTTTTTTGACACCAGGAAACAGCAAATAGAATAATTTAAACTTAATAATTTTTACTATCAAATATTATTTTTTAGCACCACAATTTTATTGGGGGGTTCTTTGGGCCCCCTCTTAGTCATGGGCCCCGAGAATCGTCATCGTTTACCCCCCCTTTACAGCGCCCCAGGTCACTGTCATCCTGAACTGAATGGGTCCCTTTGAGAGGAAGGATCCTGGAGCTATAGACCAAGCACATTTGTTACAACAACAGGCTTCAGTTTGTGGCAGGAACACTAAATCATCCAGACGTTAAACAATGAGGGAAGGCGTTATTTATAAACAGTTCACATTCTTTGTGGCCTAATGACTGTGAGTAGAGTGGATAGTGATTATTTTTACCAATAATTAATTAAAGTGGGAAAGTGCATTAAGAAGTTTAAATCCCTAAGTATTAATTTTTGTCATAACTGTCCCATCTGTGCAATGTATCATATCTTAAATCATATGAATCAATGATTTGGCTCAAAAAAGGCAACAACAAAAAACCTTAGACTTAAATTGACTGAGCCATATCTAGTGATCAAAATATATTTTTTTGACTTGGGTCAATTAGTGCACGTTCACTTTTTCAGCATTGTTGAAGTATTTTGTCCATTCACTTTTCCCAACGGGAACCAAATCAACCATCTATGGGAGGGGGGAATCAAACAATACAAACTTTTATTGAAGCCAAAAAGCATTTGAAAATCAGACAAAGGTGTAAATAAGACTGTGTACTTGACAGCTTTAATTAACAAACAAACTAAAGTCCCATGAAGCATATCAACTGACATAAAAAAAAATCCACCATTAATTCCATTTGTTAAGGATGAAAATTTTTCAAATTAAAAAAAATTTAAATTAAATTCATGCATTTAGCAGACGCTTTTATCCAAAGCGACTTACAGTGCATTCAGGCTATCAATTTTTACATATCATGTGTTCCCGGGGAATCGAACCCCCAACCTTGCGCTTGCTAGCACAGTGCTCTACCAGTTGAGCTACAGGAACACAAATAATAAGATAGCTTGAACAGATAGCTTCAACAATGCATACCAATGTGCAACAACCTCAGAGCTCACAACAGGGAAAGTTACTTTTAAAAGTAATGCATTACAATATTGTGTTACACCCTAAAATGCAATTAACTGCATTACTGTTTATTGAAAGTAATACAATACAAGTTTATTTGTATACCACATTTAAAACAACTGGTGTTGACCAAAGTGCTTTACAAGGCTAAAAGAAACCGACAATAATGACACAAAACATATAAGCACTAGAGAAACAATAAAATTAAGATAAAAATAAATAAGCTAGTATGTAATGTGTTACTTTACTTTTTGGGCTAGGCTTATTTAAATAAATATATATATATATAAATGTTCTGGTTTTGGCAAATGTAAAACCCTTTCACACCAAAAGTGTGAAATAAATAAGGCTCAGGCTGAAGGAAATGTAAATTCACCTCTGTACTGTACAGAGCGCAGCTGAAACAAACCTTTCAGCTGTGTTTTGCCTTTTTGGATTGCATGAAGAAGAGGACACTCATTTTTTGCTTATTATTGGTATGCTTGAATTCAATCATTGAAGGTCAACAGCAAAGACATTGGATGATAAATGGGATTAAATACATAAAGGATATTTATGTAGTTAGCGACAGTTTCGAAACTTGAAAGCTCTCTATAAGAAACTTCTCAACCCAGCAACCACCTTAGAAACTACCCATAATGCCTCGACCACCCAGGACACTCCAGAATTGTGGTGGTAGTTTTTGTAGAAATAGCACCACTTACTTATCCAGTTTTGCCAACCCTTTTATCCCTAAGTGTATTTATAATGCCTTCTAGATGTTTATCAAGTCATTACAAATATAATAAAAGTATAATAAACTACAGTTTCCTTATTTCTCAGTTCTCTTCTTTGAAATACCAGCCTGATCTCATAGCAATTTGTATATATATTTTTTAATCGTACAAATTTGTACGACCTCACTTGTATAAATTCATACAATTCGTGCTAAATCGTACATATTTTACATATTCGTAAAAAATCATGTGAGTGAGGTCGTATGAATTTATTCGAATTAGTCACCTCATAAAAAATACGTACAAATTTGTCGTGAGATATTGTTGGTAATAAACCAGATTATTTTTCTCACCTCCTCTTTTGAAGCTCTAAATGTATAGTCTTTATTTCCCATGGAAAAAATAGCGGTCGCAGATCTCAGTCTTTGTTTAGGCATTTTATTTTTTATTTTGTTCTGTCACACAGTGTTTTGTAGCTGAATGGCTCTCAGAGCTCTTCTTATTTGATTTGACTACATCTATACGACTGGTATTATTGTGATAGGTTTACATCACTTCATTGTGGATATTAGACTTTACTTTAAAAAAAATCTTTGATCTCAAAGCAAATGCCATCTATTATGGACTCTATTCAAGACATTCTAATATTTACTCTCAATATTTGACCAGATTATTGAATGTAAATATGACTAACAAATTACATTTTAACAATCTCTGTTGCGTGCTTTACTCTTATCTCATCTACTTCACTCCATCTTATCGTATGAGTAGGTTTGGTACTAACTGGTACATGCTTATATCTTCTCACTATGCCTGGATTTGTGCATGTGTGTTTTATGACAGCCTTTTATGCATTCCAAACACTGTGTGTGATCTGACTGTGTTTGCATGGCAAACATCATAGTAAAACGTTATCTTCCTTATCACATAAACTGAGCGGCAAAACTTGGTGCGTTCCTGTCTTGTTTCCAGACTTTTTTTACATAGAAGTTATAGTAGTAATTTTTAACAGAAGTACACACACAAACCTTTCATTACTGAAATTCACTTTATTTATTTTTTCAGTATTTTTTCAGAACAGTGCACTTACATTGTTGTTGACTCACTCAGTCCTTAGCAAGGAGGATATGAGTGTTTCTGGATAGATGTTCTGTAGCACTATTTTTCAGCTGCTTTTTGCTGGAGGAGGAGTGTCTTTCTCTTGATTTTTTTTAAGTGTTATGCTTAGTCAAATAATAGTTTGAATTGTTTTGTTTTTTTCTAGAAACTTTGGTCACACTTTATTTACATTCCAATTACTATTAACTATGACTTTTGCCTCAATAAATTCATAATTTGCTGCTTATTACTAGTTAAGCCCCTTTCACACTGCCATTCCGGCAAATACACAGGTAAAGTGTTCCGGCAACTGTTCCCGGGCCGCTTGATTTTGCACTTTCACACTGCCAGTGATTACCCGGGATATGTGCGTGCACAACCCATAAATATCCTGTAATGACACGTGACATCAGGGCGTAATGTACGAGTCGAAAACGTTAGGCACGTTATACTTAAACTGACGCAAGCAAACGATCTCTGCGTCAGCGCGGAAAGTGAGGAACTAACTGATCTCTGCTTCATTACAGTTTGCGCATATTTTTTCTTCCCGAACGTTGATCTTCCTTCAAAACAGCCGGTAAAAGAGTCGCGCGATAACATGCGTCATCACTTTGACACGGCATTAGATCTGGCTTTTGTTCACACAGCCCTCGTCTCGGGTTGAACCCGGCAATGTTACTAGGTCCCCGACCTGGGTTCAATACCGGAATCAATCCCGGGACGTGTTTGCTTTCACACAGAAGTGAAAGCCGGACCCGGCAAATTGCCGGAACATTGCCGGGTCCGACGTGCAGTGCGAAAGGGGCTTTAGTAATGTAGTTGGTTAGGTATGTTTTAGGATTAAGTGATCTAAAATATGGTCATGCAGAAAAAGACATTAACCCTTTCACTGCCCCTGAGTTTGGTTCTGAATGTGGAAGAAATGTGGAAGCCCTGAATGTGGAAGAAAAAGATGCATAACCAACTGAGAGAAATGCAGCTTTATGGGATTGTCAAAATAAAATTGCATGCATGTATGCAAACATCAGATAAATTTGTTCATGAGGGATAATGCATGTACAGTATGTTCTGTGTGATTTCAGACTAATGTCATGTTTTTAGTTGTTCAGTTCAACATTCTCAGAAGTCTTAACTGACATTATAATTAATTAATTTACTCTAACACAATAGATATCATTAAAAAAAATGCTGCAATAAACTAAAGGACAAAGAAAGGATTAATATGTAGGTAAATCTAGAGGTAAATCTGCTTTAAAAAGTATTTCATGTCCGAACACGGCCACGGTTGAGTTGCATTGAGAGACACCTTCAAACGACACGTTCAATGCTCTTTACATATTCTAAAGAAATGTGCCTGTCTACACATATAAAATAAATGAATTCAAAAGGATCACGTTAACTCGGACAAACAGTGTGTGTGAACACAAATTTCATGTGTTCTGTTTAAAGACTTTTGGCCTCATCGGCCTTCCATACCATCAATCGGTTTTAACTGCACTCAGTGTGAAAGGGCCTTAACGCTATTTATTTAGCAACTACTTGTCAACAACTTCTGCTAACCCTATAACAAGACACACCAATACTATAATACGAGTGCTGCTAGTTGACATACAGTGTATAGTTGTCAAAGCGTACTAAATGTGATTTCTTTATTACACCATACAGTGCTCTGAGACTTTTTTTTTTCTTTTCTTCACATCGTAAAAAGATGACTTGCATGTATATATAGTGATCTAACAGGCAAAGTGATTAATGGAACACAGCCAAGAGCCTCAAGTGTCTCTGATTGCTTGACATGAGATTTATGAAGAGTCTTTTGACTTCTGCCCTGTACAGTCCATTAAAGAGCCATTGCTCATCCTGCACATATTTCAGAGGGAGTGAGATGAGTTTTTACTGAGGTTTTCAGAACTCATGTTTGCTAATCAGTCCTTGCTCACGAAACACACTCGGCTTAGTGCACATCATTACTCAACATTATTATTTTTAACACTCTGAGAAATGTAAAATAATTGCAGATTGGTTAATGCTGATACAAGCTCCTTCAGCAGAACAGAAAGTACAAACCAAAAGCAAAGGGGAAAAAAAAACCATACACTGTCAACATCTGTGTACATTGAAAATAAATCAGTGATATCATTATATTTAAAAGCTATAATAATTTGCTTCATTAAAACGGTTTGAGTAGTTCGGACGTGTATTACTTCACTTAAAGGTGTCTGGTTTGCTCTGTCGAGTACCTACAAAACTATTTTAATCTTTTGTCAGCCTATTTACGCTTCCCGTATCTAAAAGGGCGACGCCGTGTGCCTCATGCAAGTTATCAGTATCAGTGTAAATACTGTAACTAGAGAAACAATTGAAAATATCTGTGAAAAGAGTATTTTAGAACTGAAAATAGGTCAAGAATTGTATTTCAGATAAGAAATGAACACAAGGGGTATTATGGTGTTAATATAGAATATAGAGTTAAATCTGCATAGAACAGAATCATATCTAAATCCCCAATTAATCCGTTATTCAAATTCACAAGAACAGATAAACCTAAAATAAGATCATTTTAACACACGCCAAACAGTAATGAAAATAGTTTAAAAATAATTATGTGAATGCAGATAATGTGTGATTTATGATTGAGTCATATCTTTATTGGAGCCGGCCCTAGATCAACAGTTCTCTGTCAGACATATCTACAAAGCCAGGACTCTGTCAGTTGTTGGATTACATGTTTATCTTCTTCAGATCCTGATGTTCTCTGGTTATATAACCAAAGAGTGCCAGAATATGGCATTGTTTATATATATATATATATATATATATATATATATATATATATATATATTCAAAATGCAATATAAACATCAGTTTAGAAATGCTGAATTAGCCAGCAGGAAATGTAAACACAAGTTCATGTGCTTTTAGAGAGATAAGGCACACACTAGTTCATTTACAGCAGGAGTCAGATAAATCCTCAAAGCACTGATAGCAGATGACCTTTAAAGACTTTATTTTTGGCTATATGAATCAGATATTCAATCAGATTGAGTGTTGAGGTAGCATTAAAACAATATGTGAAAGAATGTGCATTACGTTTTACATTTTGGTGCCATTCCCAGCGGGCACCTTGATGTCAATTTGATGTCAAATGTAAGTCAAGACTTGATCAAAGATGCTGTAACATCTTTTAAAATTCACTTTGGACTGCGATTTCTGCCAGTGGTAATTCTGTGGGAATAAGAAGTTAATTGGTTTAATTTATATGTTGGCCAATATGTTTAACGTTCAATTTAAATCAGATCAACATCACATCAATGTTTTTGGACATACATTTTGATGCCAATTAGATGTCTTTTCAACATCAGTTGCCCACTGGGTTTACTTTGAAAAGCAAAGCACAAAATAAAGCTCATATAAAGTTAGTTCAGAGAAAAGATCTGGAAAATCAAATCTTTGCATATGCATATTTGGTTTGAGGGGTTTTATGCAATGCAATGACATTCCTACATTATGAGTGTGACTTAAGAGTACAAATCATTTCTTGGGCTGTAGGTTACTGTTACTTTATTGTCTGAGGTTAAGAGGGAGCTGTGTGTGTGTGTGTGTGTGTGTGTGTGTGTGTGTGTGTGTGTGTGTGTGTGTGTGTGTGTGTGTTCACTACCATGTTGTGAACTTAATGGGAACCCTCCTTTGCTGAAAAATTCATTAAGTACTTTTATTTTTCTGTTTGACTATTACAGACTGTTCAGCCAAATGTCTGGTCACAGAGTTCATTTATGTATCTCATAGTCCAGAAAGTTCAGAGTGTGCAGAACTTTAATCTTGACAAATGGTGAAAACTTTGAAGTGCATGAACTAATACATGAGTGTTGATTTGTGTAACATTTTAAGTACTACAATGTTTCCGATCTTCGCTTTGATAAAATGATTCTAAAATGTGAAAAACAGTAACAGTCCACTAGTTTGTTCTCCAAGCTGGAACAGAATAAAAGTTTGGCTGTGTGCAGTGTTAAAATCAAACAGAGATCAGAGGTTAAATAAGGCGGGTTATGGACCTTATCTTCCAGACTTTAAGTGTGAATGAAATGAAGAAAAACTAAGTATTTCTCATTACTTTGCCTGCCTCTTCTCCTCTCTCTCACTCACTCTTTTTGCCCCCGTAGCTGAAACCCGCCCCCTGTTTCATTAGCAGGACCTGCCCTATAAATACTCTCTTTTGGCAGAGAAACTTACTCAGTGCCCTCAGAAACCCCAACATTAACACATCTGTGTGCCCAGAGCTGCCAGTCATGAAGGAGCTGAAGAGCAAGGCGTTCTGGAGGGCTGTTTTGGCCGAGTTGGTGGGTATGACCCTCTTCATCTTCCTCAGCATTACAGCTGCAGTTGGACACCCCGACAATAACAATCCAGATCAGGAGGTCAAGGTGGCTCTTGCGTTTGGTTTGTCCATCGCCACTCTTGCTCAGAGCCTGGGTCACATCAGCGGAGCCCATCTGAATCCAGCTGTGACGCTGGGCTTGCTGGCCAGCTGTCAGATCAGTTTGCTGAAGGCTGTGATGTACATCATCGCCCAGATGCTTGGTGCAACGCTGGCGACCGGCATCATGTTTGGCATCACCGGTAGTGAAGCCCTGGGGCTAAATTCGGTGAGTACACTGATCTTCAGTATCTCTGCTAGACACCTGTCTCTGACTGCTCTGTTTACATGATTACATAAAACACTTAATATAGTTCCAATTCATTATTCATTCTAGTTTAAAATTTTTACTCATTCCAATGAAACTCCAAAATATAATATTCTGTAATTAAATATACATTTTAAGTCTAGGAAATTTATTATTTGTTAAATTACAAAGTTAGTAGTTACAGTTACATATACAAATAAATAATATTTCTACACTGTTAAAAATATATTGAATCCACTTTGGTTTTATGCAAGAACAAATCTAACAATTTTAAGCTTCAGATAACACACACGCACATATATATATATATATATATATATATATATATATATATATAAACTTCAGACTGATTTCAGCAACATTTCTGATTTTCATTTACTTTAAGCTGATGTTCTAAATTTAAAAAAAAAAATCTTTTTTTAAAAACTTTATGCACAAAAATAAAATTAAATATAATGAAAACAGAAAATGTAAAAATAAAAACGGATTCAGAATATGAATTAAACTATAACAGTTGCTCACTGATACTGAAGCAACACTGCTTAACATTTCAAGAAGGCTTAATGCACTTATTACTTTGCCAGTAAACAGTCATGTCATGGTATTGCTGAGTGACATCAGACAGCTGTCCTCTGTACTGAAAACATTTCTTACTTGCAAAAATGTGCATTTACATTACTTTTCCTGCTTATATCTAACTGTATAAGTAATCAAAGGAGATTCATCTGCATTAAATGGATTTTAATGCTTAGGATGCATGCAATGAAATGATTAGAAATACTGATTACTGTTGTTTGAATCTACACCACAACCAGACTAAATCAATGTTTTATTTACAGCTCAAGGAGGATTTTTCTCCTTGTAAAGGTTTAGGTATTGAACTCTTCGCTACCTTCCAGCTAGTGCTGTGTGTCATAGCAACCACAGACAAAAGGAGGCGGGACGTGACAGGCTCCGCCCCCCTGGCCATCGGCCTCAGCGTTTGCTTGGGCCATCTGACAGCCGTGAGTAATCAGCATTCAGTCTTCTCCTTCTCCTGCTGCTGTCTCTTTCTGCATCAGCATTCCTGTAGCTGTTGTAAATACTGCCGGGGTTACCATATGAATACATAAAGCAACATGACATTAAATAGAGTGATGTTTAAGTATGTAAATGAGTTTCTGCTTTAAGAGAAATAATAATAAAGTATAACTGATTCAAAAATCTCGGTAACGCTTTAAAATAATGGTCCGTTGTTAATAAGTAGCTATGCAGGAAGTAATAGGTAGTACTACATTAACACTTAACTTAATACTATTAACTAATATAAAAGCAAGATTAACTAAGCAGTAAGTAATAGCTCATTTAGGACATAGGTAGTTCCTTATTAGTTATTTGATAATTACTAAAGAAAAATATCGTCATTGAGAACTACTTTGGAACTATGGCCAACTAATGAAGAATAACCAATTAATTACTAATCACAACAGGTACGTCTATAAAGTGAACAATTAGCTTCTTTATGGAAACGTGTATCCATATGATATATTTTATGAGCTCCATTAAGTTCAATGTCTCCAACTCTAATAACTTTAACGTTAGTGATATCATGCTGGGGAGGGCTTCTCTTCAGGAAGTGACAATAAATAATGATGTTCTCTTGTCAAAACATCTTTGCATCCTTCATGAAAACATTGACTGCATTTATAGTGTTAAGCACAAAACAACATCTTCCAGATTACAATGTGTCTGGTAGAATATCACTAGTTCCTCACAGAAATATATGGCTGTACAGTATGTGTCAGATAATTTTATTGTAAATTACTTGTGAAATCCATTACTCATTACTCAAGTGTTATCTTGTCAGACTTACTACTATAGTGATCTGGCCCATTATTTTAAAGTGAAAAACATGTTAACTCCTGACTAATTACTCAAGTGTTACCTTGTCAGTCCGCATGAACTAACGTTACTAGTGATCTGGACCATTTATTTTAAAGTGAAAGATTTTTTATTTTAAAGACAACATTTCTTAAAACTACATAACGTTACTGTTATAAATAAACAAATAACAAACAAACAAACGTAACGTTAATCATTTATTTTTTGCGAAAATATCAAAAGTGGTACCAAAAGTAGTTCAAATGATAATGAGTTCCAGTCGCAGTCCTCTATATGGAGGTAATAGTTTTTATAGGGTACAGAGCAGAATTTAATTTATTAATCCATGAAATTATGTATCTGTCTTCTCTCCGTGAAGGCGCACTGCCGCAGTATTCAAATGTCATAAACTGAAACACAACATGTCGCAATCTGTGACGAATTGGATGAGGACCAATGAGCGTTCGATATCAGTGCCGTAAATCATGTCGTAACGTGGCGCACTGGCGCTATTTTCAAATTCATAACGAGCGCGAGCTCAGCTTTGACCAGTGTTGCCAACTTAGCGACTTTGTCGCTAGATTTAGCGACTTTTCAGACCCCCATAGCGACTTTTTTCCAAAAAAGCGACTAGCGACAAATCTAGCGACTTTTTTTGACAGACCTTATTTAGTCTCTGAGACTCTCCGGTACTGCCGCACGAGCTCTCTCTCTCTCTCTCTCTCTCTCTCTCTCTCTCTCTCTCTCTCTCTCTCTATCTATCTCTCCCAGCGTGCGCACACGCCTCACTCTCTCTGCATCTGCTATGTTCAACGAGCAGAGAGGAGCAGCACTTTCAGTTAAAAAAATATATTCTGTTGCTTCTAACTCTATTTTACATACAAGTATAGCCGAAATCACAGTACAATCATTATCTTAATCTTATGTGTATGTGATTTCATTAGACAATGTTCTGAATAGGATTTTAAAATACACACGTATTCTCATGAGATCACATTGAACACTCGAGTCATGGATTTCACAAGTAATTTACAATAAAATTATCTGACACATACTGTACAGCCATATATTTCTGTGAGGAACTAGTGATATTCTACCAGACATTGTAATCTGGAAGATGTTGTTTTGTGCTTAACACTATAAATGCAGTCAATGTTTTCATGAAGGATGCAAAGATGTTTTGACAAGAGAACATCATTATTTATTGTCACTTCCTGAAGAGAAGCCCTCCCCAGCATGATATCACTAACGTTAAAGTTATTAGAGTTGGAGACATTGAACTTAGTGGAGCTCATTAAATATATCATATGGATAGGCTATATATATATATATATATATATATATATATATATATATATACGTTTCCATAAAGAAGCTAATTGTTCACTTTATAGACGTACCTGTTGTGATTAGTAATTAATTGGTTATTCTTCATTAGTTGGCCATAGTTCCAAAGTAGTTCTCAATGACGATATTTTTCTTTAGTAATTATCAAATAACTAATAAGGAACTACCTATGTCCTAAATGAGCTATTACTTACTGCTTAGTTAATCTTGCTTCTATATTAGTTAATAGTATTAAGTTAAGTGTTAATGTAGTACTACCTATTACTTGCTGCGTAGCTACTTATTAACAACGGACCATTATTTTAAAGCGTTACCAAAATCTCTTGCTCAGTCACCCATGACTCCTTTTGTTTTGCTCTGTTTAGATCAGTTTCACTGGATGTGGGATCAATCCGGCTCGATCCTTCGGCCCTGCAGTGATTCTTCAAGATTTTACCAACCACTGGGTAAAGATACATCTCTGTCTTCTCCTTAGAAAGTTAATATATTATATCTAAAAATAATAGAGAATGAATATATTAAATGTAAACCATTCAGGATCTTTTCAGAAGACAGAATCAGCTCATGTTGAACTTTTATAGTTAATGAGCAACACATATATTGTTTTAGATGATTGCCTAGTAAAGAATAATCAATAGTTAACTTAGTTAAATCATGTTTGTGTATTGTATGCTAATAGTAACTAATAGTCACATGCAGAGACTTCTATTTAAAGAGACAGTTCATCCAAAAATGAACATACTCTCATTATTTACTCATCTTTAAGTTGTTCCAAACCTGTATGGGTTTCTTTCTTCTGTTGAACATGATTATATTTTTAGGAATGTGAGTATCAAACAGTTTGGTCACCACTGATTTCCATAGTTTGGCGTGAAAAATGCTTTGGAAGTCAGTGGGGACCAGTAACTGTTTGGTTACCCAGATTCTTTAAAATATCTCCTTTTGTTTTCGACAGAAGAAAGAAACTTATACAAGTTTGAAACAACTTGAAGGGGAATAAATGATGACAGGAATTACATTTTTGAACGAACTGTCCCTTTAAGGTCCAGCTTTTCATCCTGTGAATGTATTGTTTGCTCACCTGCCATATGGTGTTAAATAGTCATAATAAAAACGTATTTAAGATGTTTATGAGATATTTGTACACAAAAACATCTTGAAGATAGTTAGAAGTTAGTGATATGAATAAATCCCTTACCTTAAGCATTTTTATATGGACATGAATGATACCACAAATTTGTCCTGTTGAGAAGAAATGAGCTTTTAACATCACTGCATACTTACATAGGAAGAGGTCATATTTGTAGACAAGAAGACTTGGAGTGACCCCTAATTTGGGACAGTGAGAAAACCCAGAATACCCTACATTGTTAAAAAAAAAAAAGATTTAAAAAAAAGGGTCCTCTTTTGAAATACTGTTGACTACAAGTATCTTTGCAAGTACAGATACATGTCAACTAACTCACATTAGCGTATTAGTAGACTGGCAGGCTAGGGTTAGTAGATTAAGTTGAAATGCACTTGCAAAGTTAACAGAATGTCTAAACTGGACCAAAATGTGGTGCAGAAACAATTTTCACTCAGAAATTGCTAGTCTGTTTCACAAACAATTACAAAGAAATGGCAAATAACATGTTTAAAATAATTAAATTTGAAGTAGAAAAACTTTTTAAAAAGTTAAAGTTAAAAGTAAAAAAAAAATGTTTTTAATTCTCAAAAAAACATGTTTTATAGTAGCAACTGACCACATGAACTATTGGAAAGTCAGAAAAGCTTTGCATTTTAGCAAAAGTAAGCACCCTCAGGAATGTTTCATATGAAATTACATAAGCGATCCCACAAACACAAGAGACTTTTGAATATTTTTGAATTTGTTGTTTGAAATTATTTCTCTGTTGTTTCCAGGTCTATTGGGTAGGCCCTATGTGTGGAGGTGTGGCAGCTGCGCTGGTCTATGACTTCCTGCTCTTCCCTAAACTGGACGACTTCCCCAACCGTGTGAGGGTGCTGATGTCCGGCCAGGACACAGACTACGAACTCAATGATACTGATGGTCCTCGTGCTGTCGAGATGTCAGCAAAGTGATATGATACTCTTGAGTATTTAGTGTATGATATTCATCAAGACCAAAAAACATCTGTAAATATACCTGTTTATCCATCAGGGAAAGCATTCATTTTAATTGACTATATGACGTGTGGAATTGCAAGTGTAAACAATGTTCAAAGAGACATTTGGCATTTTTTTATTGACTGATTAGAGTTTTGTATTATTGTTTGTACTCTTATTTAGCGAATCAGTATTTACCTCAGGAAATTTATACAGTTTTCTCTGTTTTTTCCCTTAAACACTTTTTTCACTTTGTATTGTGTTGTGTCCACTATGATATTGTTTTTTTATTTTTTTTATTAAACGTCAGAATGTTTAATCCTAAAGTGTTTTTCTTCAAATTACAAAAAATGTATTCCAAGACAAAAGGATTCAATATTAGCTGATGTTTTTAAGATGCTCATAAACAAGGGTTAACCATCAGATATCAAATCCAATAAATTTTTTGAATCCATAATAAAGGAGTTACTTTGGAAGGTATATCCATAAAATTTTACAAAACCTGCTTTGTATTTAAATGTTGACGACAGCCATTTAATCCACTGGTGGTGAATTAAAAATTTCCAGATTGTCAAATATGGCATGAACAGAAATAAATGAAGACTTGAGCTACAACTTAACTAAACTTTAAATATGAACATGAACCATGATTTTAGAAACTCACTGACAGTTGTTAAACTCAAACAAAAGGGACAAGGGACTAGGGAAATAAGAGGGCTATAAATACTAGTCCTAATTAGGGTAGCGAGGCACAAATGAGAAAAAGCAGGAAATCACAGAAGGGAAACAGGAACTACAACTTCAAACTAAAAGACTAGATAACAAGACAAGAGCACAAAAGACACAGAAGCCTGACAGCAATATTTAACTTTTCAAAGATGCCATATGGCCCTTAAGCTTTCTGTAGTCTAATGCTGTGTTCGAAATGCCAAAGGCCTACTATCATACTACTCTTACTATTTCTGCAGTATCTTGTATTTATGCTGTGTAAAGTGTGCAAATTTTCTGTATGCATCAAATATCATCAAATACCAGAATCTACTAAATATAACTCAAGTACACTGAAATCAGTACAGAAGCTGTGTTCAGAATGGCATATTACCACACAACTCCTACTATATTGCTGCGTTTATACTGTGAATAGTAAGAGAATGTTCAGTATGCATGGAATGCACGGATTATCTGATGCATTTGTTGAAATCTGATGTATGCATCTGAAGACACTGCATGGGATACTGCAATGCGCTCCATGTAATGTTTCATCTTCAAACGCGAGAGTGAACTGGAGGCGGGGAATGGTAATTATAAAACACTTTTATACATACATGTTACTGTAAACTACAAACTATCACTGTGTATCAATATCGTAAGAAGGACATAAATTGTATTTTAATCTCTACTGCATGTTTCAGGAACTAATGGCAGGAACTATTTATAATAACTCTGCCCGCCAATGGCAGGTTGCTATGAACAGCACTGCAAAAGATGCCCATTTATCTCTAGCATCAGTAGCGCAGCTGATAAAAAACATGTGATGAACAATTTTGACATGAGTTGACCCGAGTTTGAGGTCGCCCTTTACCAAAACTTGTTCTAGGCTACTCTTTTTCCCACCACATATCAGATCAGAAAGGCATTTATTTTCAATAAAAATAAAGGAAATGTTTGATATTTGGAAATAAAACATCTCATTAATAATAATACAGTGTTATAAGATGGTCAGCAGTATGGGTGTAGGGAGGTTTATGTCCCAATAAAGTTGCATTCATTTAATAATATTTTTAATGATATGATAATTTAAACACAATGTTATTGCATACTGTTTTATACTGTTTTATTACAGTACTGAAATATAAATATCTATCACCTAACTTCTATTTACAAAATTATTATTAGTTCTGCTCAGTATGTAAAGTCCTTTAATTATTATATGAGTTCAGTTGGGTTATATAGCATTGTTTACTAGCATTAATCCTTAATTAATAAGTCTTTGTAAAAAGAATGGTTAGTGCATTTATTTGTGAGATAACAACCTCAGCAGCTGTGTGAATTAAAAGGGGGGGGGGGGTGAAATGCTCGTTTTCACTCAATATCCTGTTAATCTTGAGTATCTATAGAGTAGTACTGCATCCTTCATAACTCCAAAAAGTCTTTAGTTTTATTATATTCATAAGAGAAAGATAGTCTGTACCGATTTTTCCCGGAAAAACACGAGCGTCTGGAGGCGTGACGTGTGGGCGGAGCTAAAGAATCACGAGCGCGAGTAGGCTTTTGGGTTGAGAGCATGTGGAAGCTGTGACATTACCGTGAGGAAAAAAACATCCAAAACAAACCATGGCTTACAGTCAGATTCAGCCGTTTATTTATGATCCAGAATCAGATCCAGAGGCTGAAATTGAACAAGAGCAGCATCAGCAATCAGTCTCTATGTGGTATTTACTGAAACTGTATATATTTGCTTAGCGGTTTTGGAAAATGACTAAGTTCCACTTTATGTCGTCTTTTTTTTTTTTTTTTTAAGCTGTACATGTGGAAAGTGCAGTTTGATGGCAACATCGCATGTTGTTTACTTGATGTGCTTACGCGCCGATAGCTAAGTTAACAACACAGAGATATTTGAAGCAGTTTTACTCACCGCCTGCGGTTCCAACACACGATCGTGACCCTTTTTCGTTGGGACTGCATTATCCTTAAGAAATAAACGATGTGCAAATCCGTCGTCAAACTGGGCCTTGTTTGTAAAACAATCATCTTCGAAATGCAGGGAACAAACATAAACACTTGCACAACTCCGTTGATGCTCTGTAAAAATAAACTCTGTCCACTGGTCCCTTAATGCTGTTTCTCTTTTGGTAATCTGTGCAGGGTTGTCTTGCCCTGGCAACCAAAAACACACTTCTTTTGTGACATTTGGCGACGCTCTCGCTCTGATCAGTGAAGTCTGTTGTGCTCTCAGTGCTCTGCTATACTGGAGCGCGCGCTCTTCCGGCAGAAGTGCCTCAGGACCCATATAAGGAAATTCCGCTCCATCTAACGTCACACAGAGCCATACTCGAAAAAAACTTTCCGAAACTTGTGACAAACCGGAAGGAGTATTTTTGGAACAGAAATACTCCTTCAAACGTACAACTTAATTTTTGAAACTTTGTCCATGTTTAGCATGGGAATCCAACTCTTTAACAGTGTAAAAAACTCAGTATGCATGAAATAGCATTTCACCCCCCCTTTAATGTTTCGTCATGTGACAACACTTTAGCACACTTCTCTGAAACATTTGTTGTTTATTGTATACTGTTTCACACGCTACTATTAAAAAAAAATGTAGGCAGTATAAACTGTGTACTGGGCAGTAAACGGTAACCAAGTATACCATTTTGAACACAGCATACGTCTTCATTGAAAAGTGTCGGCTAAATGAATCCATGTATTGAACCTTCTCTAATGGGGAGAGTAAAAGGAGGAAAATTAGAAACATGCATAATTTAAATATCATTTTTGGGAGCAATTTGGAGTGAAATGTGACCTGGATATTTTTGAATGTCTGTGTAAGTGAACTTGATGCAGTTATGAAGTATATCAGAGAACAATCTTGGTTTAACATAAGCCATAGAGAAGTATGAAACAGTGTGTGACACACACTTATCAAAGAACTGTTTGTACAGCAAACACCAAAAAATGTTAATTTCTTCATTTTTACGCATGTACTAACACTGACATGTATTTCGCAATTTCAAACATTTATATACAAGAATATCAATATTACCCAAATGATGTAACTGTTTAAACAATTTATGTAACTGATGTTGATTTTTAAGACCATGTCCTAGTTTCATTGGCTGCATATTTGGAAATGATTGACCATAATTTTCTTTCATATCGGCTTCTCTGAAGAGGGAGGCAAAGTGCTGTTTTTAAACAAGAGAATGGTGTGAAGAATCTCAAAGTCAATAAACAAAAAAGTCAGTCCACACATGTACAGAAATGCTTAATACATGTGAATAAGCCATCTCGCACTTCTGGAAATGGTGCGTAATGATGTTTAATGGATTGTAGCCACCCATGGATAAAGCCTGGAAGCCCACCTCCCTCCTTTGTGCATCTTATTCTGTCTCGTATCCTGTTCCACACCAAGGAATGTTACATGTCTTTTTTCCCTATTGTTCCCAAGGCTGTGTAGTAAACCAGTGCTCATGGATGAGTAGCCTGATAATAATGAAATTAATACATTTTCTGCATAATAAAAATTTTGTTTTCCAAAGTTTTATCAAAAATAACATGCCTTTTTGAGACCACTTGCTAAAATATTTTGTACTGAATTTAGAAAAACTGATGTTTGTTATTATAACTTATGTCATTATAACTTATAAAAGTTTAATTTAATTGACCATTTTTGTCAGTTAATAAACAATAAAAATGTTGACAGCAGCCCTGTCCCAAGCAGAACTCTAATGGGTGACACACGTCATGTCTCATACACGCTCAAGTTGGTTATTTCACATATAGATGAGCATCAGTAGTAATGTTCATATGATGCAAAGCGTTCGTTTTTCACCACAGTGAGATGAAAACATCTCAACTTTTCAGAAAGCTGCAAGTGCACCGCAGGTCATGTGACAGGAGCTGACCAATCAGATTCATCCTTCTGGTAAAAACATTGAAAGCTCAGCAAAGGTGGAATAACAGCTGATCATAGCTGCACATGGATACTCTTATTTAAATAAATTTAATAGCAGAGCTACTGTCCACCAAAGTATATTGTTTTCCCATTTTTAAATTGTTTTCAATGGGAGCACAGTTTTTTTAAATGCTAGAATCATGAGATGCTGATAGATGCTATTTCAGTCTGAGCATTGAGAGATTTGACGTTTTTTTCTTGGTGGTGAGAGCTGAAGAACGTTCAACTTAGGGTTAAACCAAGCGGCAACCTCCCTTCTCTCTTGTGAAGCCCATACAGAAGTGACTTGAACTGTAATTCATTGACTGTCTGCTAGAGGCTTGCTGCAAAAGAGAGTCACTCCCCTAGACTCACCATGTCAAAATGCCTGGTTCAAAAAAAAAATGTTGGTCTATATAGCAAATTTTGCCCTTCGTGACAACTGTGAGGAGGTGATTTTCTTTTTATTACTTATACATTTAAATTATATTAAGCCTTAAATTTCTGCCTAAATAAGGGTGTGGCCACTAGAGTGACAGGTGGATTGGTGCTGCTGTCAATGCATTTTCAATTTTCGATTATCCAGTGTGAGTGACGTGCTGCCAAGATGGCAATGGCCAACCTCCGCCCACTTTTTGTTTTAAAAACGTCTTGGGAAACCTATGGTTGACGTCAAAGACTCTACATCCATGTTTTTGTACAGTCTATGAGCAAAACATAGCGCTCATCCCTGTCACTTTTTAGTCTGCCGTCCAATCACAGTGGAGGAGGGGCGGGGCAAAAACAACACTGACCAATCACCACATTCTGGTTGTTCAACAGCAAGACGATGACAAAATGCTTAACAATGGAATAAAATAATTTAAAACTAGGGCCAAAGCATGTACTTTACTTTCTGTCATCATTTTTATATCCAGAAATAAATAATCAGCAAAATCAGATTATCCGAGGATATTCTGGATCATATCAGCCAAAGCGTCTTCGAGCACTCTCAAGCGCTCACAGCTAGGTTGCTAAGCTGGCTAAAAATGCATTGGTGAACACACGGCCTAAAACTTTGCTGTATTCCACACTTTCGTGACATAATGCCTCTTCAGGAGCTCTGTGGTGGAGCTCGCCTCATGAAGTGTTATGATCCTGTCATAATGGAACCTGCTGTTTAAGGACTGCATTTTTAGGACAGCGCCACCTAGCTTATTGTACTCCATCAGAAGAGACCTGCTTCCAGTTATTTTTAGCTGTACAAAACATCCAGTAATGCTGGTACTTGTTATCATATTAGTTTAATTTATTAACGTAATCATAAACACACTAGTTTGTAGCAACTTTTTAACGTTTACTACTTTAAGTCAGTTGCACAGCAGACAAGACAAGCCAATCCACACTGCGTAATACAAATCAAGTCTCATGCAAGCATATATTTGCATTAAAAAAATAAGGTCTTTCATTAGGGCTCATATTGGGGGACAAAAATGTATTTAAATGTTTCAAAAGGCTTACCAACAGTTCTGTTTAGTGTTTAGGGATTGGTTAGGAGAATATATCGATTAAGTTTAAACATTTAAAACTTAATTCATACATGAAATTGAATAATACAAATATAAAAAAGGTCATGCATCTGTTTGCTCATTCAAAAGATCTAACAACGAACATTTTGCTCTTACATCTGGAAGTGCATACCATTATTTGGGTAGCATTTTATTTTACAGTCCTCTTCCACATGTGCAAACCATGTAGTTATTATAGCATTTACAATAACTAGGTAATAACTAGATATTAACTCTGAACCTACACCTAAACCTAACTTTAACCCATGTAGTTAACTTGTATTACTCAGTACTTTCAAGTACATTGTCAGGGAACGTGAGTGCACGTAATGGAAAATAAAGTGCAACCATTATTTTGCATTAGTTTTAAAGTTTTAAATAACAAATGACAATACACTGATTTGGGGACAGTTTAAAATTTCTTTTAAATTATGATTTTGCCATAATTGGCAGAACATGTGATATTCTTGTTGAATCATGGTGCCATCTGGTGGTATGACTGACAGGAATGCCCAGAGGACTCCTGTAGCTCAACCAGCAAAGCCAAGCTCATGGGTTCAGTTCCCAGGGAATAGATGGACTGATAGAATGTAGATCTTGAATGTAATGTAAGTCTCTTTGGATAAAAGTGTCTGTCAAATGCATAAATCTAAATATAAACTCACCTAATTTTGATCAAAGGTTAAAGAGGAGGTTACAGAGTACAGGACAGTATCAGTGAAGAGCCTGCTTGAGATATGTGACATACAAAGAAAACAAAGACACTTCAAGGTAAATAACTTGTGGAGAGTGTTTCTGGATGAAAACTCACTATAAATCAATGCAAATTATCCTGAATTTATTTCATATCATATTAATCCAATCATAGTGTTTGCTTGATGCCTTTGTTCCCAAGATATAGATGTTAACGCACGTCCTGATTTTGCCAAGTTCGATGTGTTCCTAGGTCAACATATTTTGTTGACCCTGGAACAACATTTTACTCTAAAAATATATTCTTAACCATATCCCTACACCTAAACCTAACCTTAACCATGAGTAATCCCTAAAATCAGAGGAAATGATAGATGAATGACACTGATGTACAAGCACCAAACACTGATTTTAAGCGTAAACTTCACAAAATCTATAAACTGGTTCTAAAAATCTGATTGGTTAATCACAATGTTGTTCCAGGGTCAACAACGATGTTGTCCCAGGAACATGTCTCACTTGGTAAAATCAGGTTCTGCAGATGTTAACTTTGTTGTTTTCCCCTTATGTTGACAACATCTTAAATAACAAAGGGTCTTAGTTCTTTCTGGATGTCTTAAAGGAGAATAATTGACAGAAAATCAGAACAGTTTGTCCAGGAAAGCATGAATCTACAAAAGACAAGTTTCTTTTGTCAACTACTGCTGCTGAGTCTCTTATCAGTGTCTAGATTTGTGTGTGTGTGTGTGTGTGTGTTCCCTCTCCTGGGTCTACAGAGTTAGTCCTTTGATGTGGTGTATTCAAATGTCTCCAAAGTGTAACCATTCTTCTGAAAGTTTTATTCTGTGAGATCAGACACTGAGACAAAACCTCACTTTAAAATGCACATTGTGTGTAAATAAATCTAATGAAAATATAGCTGAGGAAATGTGATGCAATGCTGCATGTGCATCTAAGTAGCCAGAGTGCAGTGGGAACAGAGAAGATGCAGACCAGCTTCTGTAACCAGTGTACACTGTAAAACTGTCAAATGTACTAAATGCAAAAAGTTCATTTACTGTACCTCATCACTACTGAACGTTTATCACGCTTAAGAGCGTGAGAGACAAGTTACGACAATGAGTTACAGCAGGTTTAATTTTCCCAGTGTACTTTGCTGTAGACTTTTAAATTAGAGTTAATGTTGAAATTAAGTGTTATTTTATGCACACGATTAATATGTGTGTGTGTGGGGGGGGGGGGTCTGTTAGTGTTTAATGTCCTCTTATATTAGGATTTCAATTTGTTTAAGTTGGCTGCAATGGTATTTTCCTATATTAGCATACATGCACAAATACACACCTAGACAGACAGATTAGACTTCTTTATGGGGTTTTATTAGGCACATTGGATTTCAATGCAGTGCAAGTGTTTTCTATGGGAATCTATGACTAGTTCTACACTGGACACATCAAAGTGAAAGTTACAAAGAACAGAGCATCAGATGACTTTTGGCAACTTGGTTCACAACTACTTATATGGATATTTTTGTGTTCTCAATAGCAGAAAAAAGTCTTAGATGTTACCATATATCTACTGATGTGCATAGGTGAAAGTTCATTTTAGAGGATCTGGGTCAGGTGATTTTAGTCTGATCTATTGGTTTTCGATTCATGAACCAAGCATCTAATATGGGTTAGAGATCTGAGCTAAATTGCTCAAATTTAATTTAGGAGCATAACATCTCTCAAACATGCAGAATAGGGTTCTTCAGAAGGTGGAGAACCTTCAACATCCGAAGAACCTTTCTGTTTCACAAAAGGTTCTTTGTGGTGAAAGAAGGTTCTTCAGATTATAAAAAGGTAAGAATGAAATGGTTCTTTAAAGAACCTTTGTTTGAATGGTTCCTTGTGGAACAAAAGATGGTTCTTTTATAGCATTGCTATATTTATATTTAAAAAGTAAAAAAAGACCTGTTCCGACACAAATGTTCAGCAAAATCAGTCAGATTTTTGCATGCAATTTTGTCTGTTCAGACTAATGTATAAAAATGCCACATGGCCTGAATGAAAATGCAAATTCACTCTCATTACGTGGCACTTTCAGAAATTTGACAATGCACAAACACCAAGCTGTATTTTACTTAACAGCAGTGGCTCTGGGAATGTGGCCAAAAGTGCAAATCTTATTGGTTGGCCACTTTTTTAGCAAATTAAAATGTTCATCACATCAAATATTTGTCTTGGTGTGACCAGGTTTTAAACCTGAAAAGCTTGAACAGTGTTCCTTATGAATAATATTGGGCAGCACAGGATCCAGGGAACATATGACTAACAAAAAAGCAAAAGACAAAGATCTTGATTTGAACATGGATCTACTGGATCTTAATTTTTCTTGTTATGTGATATTATCTCTTAGGCAGTTAGCAATTAACTACCTCCTTCCTCCTGACTTTTTCTGGTCTAAAACTGTGGTTGCTTTGTTAAAACCAGTTTCCTGTCAGACATCTTTCACCAAGTGTTTATAAGTGTAGCTTAGCTGGCATTTTCATTTACCAGCTAAAAGGCAAAGAAGGAACAATACTCATAATGGCACGAGAGCTGAAAAGTTGGTCGTTTTGGCGGGCAGTATTGGCAGAGTTTGTTGGGATGACGGTTTTTATTTTTATTGGCATAGCTTCCGCCATCGGAAACAAGCACAACAGATTTCCAGACCAAGAGGTTAAAGTAGCTTTAGCTTTTGGCCTGGCCATTGCAACATTGGCTCAGAGTTTGGGGCATATCAGTGGAGCCCACCTGAACCCAGCTATTACTTTAGGACTTTTGGTCAGCTGTCAGATCAGTTTCTTCAGAGCAATCATGTATATCGTTGCCCAGATGTTGGGAGCTGTGGTGGCAAGTGGCATTATGTTCAAAGTTAGTCCTGACCCTGAAACAACACTGGGACTCAATAGGGTAAGTTATGTAATATTAAAGTAATTTTTTATTATTATTTTTATGTTTGTTTAACAATGAAATCACACTGGCATATATTCAACAAAGGAGAGGTTTCGATGGCGTCTGGGGCAGAAAAAGGGTGTCAAATTAGTTTTTACAAAATGTGTTTTCAGGGCTGTCAAAGTTGACATGCATTAAAAATATGAAATATTTTAAATAATTTTCAATACATAGTATTATTTCGACAGTAAACAATGTAAACACTTTCCATATGATATCTTATGCAGTAGTGCAAAGACTATAAAATAACAACCATTTTGACCTGAGAGCAAAGTTTATACTCTTTTCTTCTTTTCATTTAATATTTTAAATACAGTTTCTGTTGGCCAAAACAATTATTGTGTGTATTATCTTTTAAATTTTCACTTTTTCATGAATTTTATTTTGTAATTAAGTTGTACAATAAATACTATGTTACTTTAGGTCCCCGTTCTGACAACATACCCCATGTAGTGTGACTAATAAGTGGTTGTTTTTTTTTGTACTTTTTGTTCTGATAATAATACTGCAGTGGTTCAAAATTCATCCAAATATTAAAAGGTCTTGAAATTGCGATTATTATCCCATGCTGTTGTTATGTGACTGTAGTAGTATACTACAGAAGTACTTTACAATGTAATCCAATTTCTTTTTTTCTTATAGCTGAGTAACGGAGTGAAAGCTGGTCAGGGATTTGCCATTGAGCTTTTTGCAACCTTCCAGCTGGTCCTCTGTGTCCTGGCCATAACAGACAAAAATCGCACTGATGTCACAGGCTCTGCACCTCTAGCCATCGGACTCTCAGTTGGTTTAGGGCACCTAGTTGCAGTAAGCAATTGACTTTTATTAACCAAAAGTAAATTATATGTATAGTTCTTGCAAATTAGATCAGTAGGTCTCCAACCAAGTTAAGTCAAGTCTCCATCATAAACTTTACAAGCTCTTCATTCCTGTCCCCAGATCAGTTACACCGGGTGCGGCATCAACCCCGCTCGATCTTTTGGACCAGCTGTTATTCTTGAATCATTTAAAAACCACTGGGTACGTCCTTCCCCATTTTTTTTATGTTGGATTGTTGTAAGAACAAATTGAAACACTTTATTTTCATAGTCCACCATAAAAATTCTACTAACTGTTAATAACTTTGTAACTACATGTCAACTAGCAGTCCTTAGAGTATTAGTAGTCTGTCTGCTTAATATCTGCTAACACTTTATTTTAAAGCTCGCTCAACAGACCCTCAACTGAATATAAGTGACTATGAAAGTCTAAAAATTCTACTATCCCTAACCATAACCAGTTTATTAACCCCTTAAGTGTCACCCCCCTTTTTGGGGGTAGAGCTGAAAAGACTCTAATAAGAGTTAGTTAACTTGTAGTTGCAAAGTTATTATAGTTACTAGAATATCTGAAGTAGATTATTAAATTATAGTTTAATCAGTGCTTGGTCAAATGTAATCTAGATTGCATAATCATGTTCTACAAATTAAGTACTTGTAAATAGACTATATTACATTTTTAAATACTTCAAGTAATTAGAACAAAGTTAGTTTTTTACTGATTACATATTATTCACATGGTCACATGACCTGCAGAATAACAGGACTGGTATAATAATGTTAAATGCATTTCATGTTGATAATAACAATGAATGGAATATATTTTCTTTCTCTTTGTACTTTTATATCAGTATGCTACAAGATTATCTTATTTAAAATAACATGATAAACAAGTTAGGTCAAAAGTAATCTAAAAGTAATAAAAAAGTAATCTGATTACGTTACCTAATGTGTAATGTAACTGATTACATTCCTAACCACAATTTTTGTCATGTAACTTGGATTCAGTAATAGAGTACAATTTTAAAGTAATGTACCAAATCGCCATTGCCTTTTGAATAAAAATACAAATTAATTTATTGCTTAATTGCAATTTTATTGCTGTATGATTTGGTTGTAGCCTAGGTTAAAATGCACTGACAAATTGGCACAACTTTTTTTGCATACTTTGTGACACATTGTACTTCCTCTAAGTTTCTTAGGGCTGAAAGAAAAATTATTGTTTTTTTTTGTTGCTGTTTTTGGTTATCGGTTCTTTTGCTTTAAAAAAAATCAATAAATCAATCAAAGACCAAGTGTAATAATTATTTCCTCACATAGATCTACTGGATTGCGCCGATGACTGGAGGGGTGGCTGCTGCTCTTGTGTACGACTTCTTGCTCTGCCCGAAAAAGGAAGCGTTTCGCAAGCGTATGGATGTCCTGAAAGGCACGGCTGATCCAGACCCGTCTGCGACAGAAGCGCTAATCGAACCCCGAACCGCCAGATCTGGTTCTGGTCAGTGGCCCAGGCCATGAAATGTCTTGTAAATACACCTGTTTGTTATGTCCTTGGTTTTGGTATGTAGATACCTGAAAACTTTAGCTACGTACAACACCAAAGCATTCAATACCATTTCTCTTGTCATTATCCTAACGACAGTTTTGTCAGCTTCTTTTCCGGCTGAGCTGACTACATGCACAGCTATTTCTGTGTCCTACTCATAATATCTAAATTTAGTGTAATTCAGTGCACTTACAGATTTATTCATTGGAAGGGAATCATTTCTGTTTTAAGGGCTGGCAGATCACTGAATAAATTAATCTTGTTTTTAGCATTACCGTGACTTATGTTGACTTTTGAATATAAATATTTTTCATACAATTTATATGTAATCAGTCTCAAATGTTAATGTGCTGGCAGCCCTATGCTGGATTCATACAGTTGGGGTCTTGTGTTCACATGCATCTTGCAGAATACAAGTGGCTTGTATTTGTAATATTTATTATTATTATTTTGTAGTACCCTCAATAAGTTATTTCAAATGATCTCATCTTGTGGATTCTTCAAGGTGCATGGAAACACATGACGAGAACTATATATAATCAGTGAAAGGTTTGGAATAATTCGTTTGGAAAAATTTGGATTTTTTTCTGCATTTTTAAGTCTGCATTTATCTGATCAGAAAATAATGTGATTTTGTGAATAATTATTTTTATTTGTAAATAACTGCTCTCTATTTGTATATATTGTAAAATCTAATGTATTCCTGTTATGCAATGCATCATTACTCCAGTCTTCAGTGTCACATGATCCTTCAGAAACCATTCTGATTTGCTGCTCAAGAAACGTTTCTGATTATCAGTGTTGAAGATTTTTTGCTGCATAATATTTTTGTGGAAACCATGATATACAAAAAATTGGGGCAAGTAATTAAAAAAAAGATGATACATATAATGCATAGTAGATAATACATTTATTCTGCAAGGATGCATTAAATTGATTTTACAGTAAAGATATTTATAATATGTTACAAAGAAGTTTTAAAGTGAATTCTGTTCTTTTGAACTTTAAAAGTCATCAAAGAATCCTGGAAAAAAATATTAAATTAAAATATTAAGCAGCAGAAAACGTATCCAAAAACGTTCAAAACTTGAAAAAGTTCTTAATTATTCCAAACCTTTGACTGGCAGTGTATATTTAAAGGGATAAGTTTCGATCTTCTGTTCTTGTATCGCTAAATAGTGAACCACATTAAGTCAAATTTGAAGTACATCGGTTTCTGAGACACTAGTATACTAAATATTCAAAAACAGGTTTCCCTGTTGATGGTCTTTTGGGAAGACAATGTTACTGTATCTCTGGAGTGGGATATAGAGGAAAGAGTTTCGATAGAATTAACATTCATATTAACATTTGAACATTGATAGAATTACACGTCATTTTTAATAGTTTGCAAATCTGTAGCAAAATGTTCTCAACACTGTACTGTGTGTTTTATGAGAGCACTTCTGCAAAGCAGTTCACACGTACAAACCGACCCGATGTCAACTTCTGTATCGCCTCCAGACTAACGGATACTAAAGCTGTCACACGAGTCAGCAACTTGTTCACTCTCACAAATTACAAATCATTTGAGCAAGCTGACCATTAGACAATGTCACAACCTGAATGTCTCGGTAACTGTTAACATAATTTATAAATATAATATCCAATAGTACATTGTAAAGGAAGGATTCCTTCATGGCACAGTCAGAGGTACTGAATGCATGGATCTACTCAGATATAGCGTTTTTAATTAGCACTACACCTAACCCTATTAAGGAACTGCAATTAAACCTCTTTAGGGACAGCTTTTTGTTCATCAGAAACAATCATCTACCATTTGTTTTTAAAAACAATGGCACGTTCCTGTCAGTCTGTCCAACATCACACTTTTCACTCCTATATACAGGTCCTTCTCAAAAAATTTGCATATTGTGATAAAAGTTAATTATTTTCCATAATGTAATGATAAAAAATTAAGCTTTAATATATTTTAGATTCATTGCACACCAACTGAAATATTTCAGGTCTTTTATTGTTTTAATACTGATGATTTTGGCATACAGCTCATGAAAACCCCAAATTCCTATCTCAAAAAAATAGCATATTTCATCCGAACAATAAAAGAAAAGTGTTTTTAATACAAAAAAAGTCAACCTTCAAATAATTATGTTCAGTTATGCACTCAATACTTGGTCGGGAATCCTTTTGCAGAAATGACTGCTTCAATGCGGCGTGGCATGGAGGCAATCAGCCTGTGGCACTGCTGAGGTGTTATGGAGGCCCAGGATGCTTCGATGGCGGCCTTATGCTCATCCAGAGTGTTGGGTCTTGCGTCTCTCAACTTTCTCTTCACAATATCCCACAGATTCTCTATGGGGTTCAGGTCAAGAGAGTTGGCAGGCCAATTGAGCATAGTAATACCATGGTCAGTAAACCATTTACCAGTGGTTTTGGCACTGTGAGCAGGTGCCAGGTCATTCTGAAAAATGAAATCTTCATCTCCATAAAGCTTTTCAGCAGATGGAAGCATGAAGTGCTCCAAAATCTCCTGATAGCTAGCTGCATTGACCCTGCCCTTGATAAAACACAGTGGACCAACACCAGCAGCTGACATGGCACCCCAGACCATCACTGACTGTGGGTACTTGACACTGGACTTCAGGCATTTCCTTCTCCCCAGTCTTCCTCCAGACTCTGGCACCTTGATTTCCGAATGACATGCAAAATTAGCTTTCATCCGAAAAAAGTACTTTGGACCACTGAGCAACAGTCCAGTGCTGCTTCTCTGTAGCCCATTTCCTGCACATGCCTGTGCACGATGGGCTCTGGATGTTTCTACTCCAGACTCAGTCCACTGCTTCCGCAGGTCCCCCAAGGTCTGGAATCGGTCCTTCTCCACAATCTTCCTTAGGGTCCGGTCACCTCTTCTCGTTGTGCAGCGTTTTTTGCCACACTTTTTCCTTCCCACAGAGGTGCCTTGATACAGCACTCTGGGAACAGCCTATTCGTTCAGAAATTTCTTTCTGTGTCTTACCCTCTTGCTTGAGGGTGTCAATGATGGCCTTCTGGACAGCAGTCAGGTCGGCAGTCTTACCCATGATTGCGCTTTTGAGTAATGAACCAGGCTTGGAGTTTTTAAAAGCCTCAGGAATCTTTGCAGGTGTTTAGAGTTAAGATGATTAGGTTAATAGCTCGTTTAGAGAACCTTTTCATGATATGCTAATTTTTTAAGATAGGAATTTTGGGTTTTCATGAGCTGTATGCCAAAATCATCAGTGTTAAAACAATAAAAGACCTGAAATATTTCAGGTGTTGTGCAATGAATCTAAAATACATGAAAGATTAATTTTTATCATTACATTATGGAAAATAATGAACTTTTATCACAATATGCTAATTTTTTTAGAAGGACCTGTACAGGTGCATCTCAATAAATTAGGATGTTGTGGAAAAGTTCATTTATTTGAGTCTATTAAGTCAATTCAAAGCACAAAGACTGAAGTAGTTTAAGTCTTTGGTTCTTTAAACTGTGAGGATTTTGGTTCACATTTAGCAAAAACCCACCAATCTCAACTATCTCAACAAATTAGAATTCCTCATAAGACCAATAAAATAAAATAAAAAATGTTTTAGTGAACTGTTGGCCTTCTGGGAAGTATGTTAATTTACTGTACATGTACTCAAGGGGCCTCCTTTTGCTTTAATTACTGCCTCAGTTCAGCGTGGCATGGAGGTGATCAGTTTGTGGCTCTGCTGAGGTGGTCTGGAAGCCCAGGTTTCTTTGACAGTGGTCTTTAGCTCATCTGCATTGTTTGGTGTCTTGTTTCTCATTTTCCTCTAGCTCCACAATAGAAAATCTAGTTTCCACAATAGCCCATAGATTCTCTCTGAGGTTCAGGTCTGGTGAGTTTGCTGGACAGTCAAGCACACCAACACCATGGTTATTTCACCAACTTTTGGTGCTTTTGGCAGTGTGGGCAGGTGCCAAATCCTGCTGGAAAATGAAATCAGCATCTTCAAAAAGCTGGACAGCAGAAGGAAACATGAAGTGTCAAAATTTCTTGGTAAACAGGTGCAGTGACTTTGGTTTTCAAAAAATACAATGGCAGATGACATTGCAGCCCAAATCAAACTTGGAAACACTGGACTTCAAGCAGCTTGGGCTATGAGCTTCTCCACCCTTCCTCCAGACTCTAGGACCCTGGTTTACAAATGAAATACAAAACTTGCTCTCATCTGAAAAGAGGACTGTGGACCACTGGTCAACAGTCCAGTTCTTCTTCTCCTTATCCCAGGTAAGATGCCTCTGATGTTGTCTGTGGTACAGGAGTGGCTTAACGAGAGGAATACGACGAGTGTGGCCAAATTCCTTGACACTTCTGTGTGTGGTGGCTCTTGATGCCTTGACCCCTGCTTCAGTCCACTCCTTGAATCTAATTTCCTTTACAATCCTCATAAGCCTGCGGTTATCTTGGTTGGTTGTGCATCTGTTTCTTCCACACTTTTTGCTTCCGCTCAACTTTCTGTTAACATACTCGGATACAGCACTCTGTGAACAGCCAGCTTTTTTGGTAGTGAATGTTTGTGTCTTACCCTCCTTGTGAAGGGTGTCAATGATTGTCTTTTGGACAACTGTCAGATCAGCAGTCTTCCCCATGATTGTGTGGCCTAGTGAACCAAACTGAGAGAACATGTTGAAGGCTCAGGAAACCTTTGCAGTGTTTTGAGTTGATTAGCTGATTGGCATGTCACCATATTCTAATTTGTTGATATAATGAATTGGTCGTTTTTTGTTAAATGTGAGCCAAAATCATCACAATTAAAAGAACAAAAGACTTTAACTGCTTCCGTCTGTGTGCATTAAATTCATTTAATACACGAGTTACACAATTTGAGTTGAATTACTGAAATAACTTTTCCAAGACATTCTAATTTCTAGAGATGCACCTGTATATGAAAGAAAAAATACAATAATTCAGCAAACGAAGAAAAGTTTTTCAACAAATGTGTCATTAAAACTTGCTGGCGTAAACGCTTTTAACTTCCCCTGTAGCAATGAAAACACAGAGAAGAAGTATATATCGGGTGTCTTTTCTGAGGGTGGGGTGACACTTCTGAACGGCATTTATTGAGTGACAGAACTGCAACACCCAGACGTTCAGTCATCAGTTTCCTCACATTGTGGTGCTGAGGCATAAACAAACGCATGCGGTAGATCTCTTCAAACCCAGCTGTACTGCAAGACAAAAGCTGAGTCCAAAACAAATTAAACAAGATTGCTATGGTGTAAAAAGGAAAGACATCATCAACTTTGTGAACAATAGGACCAAATCTATTAGATTAGTCCTTGAGCCTCTCAGTCCAATGGAATAGTTTGTATTATTGCGTGATTTTTGTAAATGTCTGTTAACTGTTGTGAATGATAAGATCAAGAAGTGTCTCAATTGAAAATATTCCAAGGACACCTTGAACATTCAGTTTCAATTATAGCCCGGCTATTAAATACCTGTTAGACACTTTACTTTAGAATAGATTCGATATGGAATCAGATATAGATGGATTCATTTATACAGATGATTACATCGATACACCTAACCAACATACACCATCTTTATTTAGCACCACTATTCCTGTAACAGACAGAATTTTTGAGAGTTCTGACTTGTGTTTGTCTTTTTCCTTTCTTCCTTTTCTTTTCCGCTTTGCAGGAGCTGAGTAAAGATGGATTCCATGCAGAACCACCAGGAAAACTCCTTTCTTGACAGAAGTAAATTGACTGGGTTTTAGATCTGCACACATGTGTAATGCTGCATTGATGGATTATGTCAGATTAAATATATAATGTATTATTCTTAAAATTTTGATGATTAAAGCTCTTTCTCTATTACCATTATTGTATGATGGACATCAGAATATACTCTTACTACAAATAAATAAACTAAGTGAAGAAGAAAGAAATGAATTCGTCACAGTTGCTTGTAACTTCACTTGGCCCTGAGCTCAGAAGTGGCATTAAAGTACAGAGAAATGACACCTTTTTATGTCACTTGGGACCGATTCCCACTGTAAACTAACATGCACAACTATCACATTGGCGTGTACTTACAAAGCACATATTAATGCACAACCATGTTCTAGATCCCTTCACCAATCACCAGATTAGAAATGAAAGAAATATAAACATATTAAAATAAAATGAGTATGTAAATTGATTTGTTTTACATCAAAGCATGTTTGTAATGTCAGCATGTTACAAATGGTAACCATAATTTCATGCTTTAAGCTTAAAAGACTGACATCTGCTGGACATTGTGTCGAAATCCAGAGAATTTGAGAACATGCATTGGGAATATTTTGTAAAGTTCACACATGCCTTACTCAGTTTATTAATGGTGTACTACAACAACAGATAGAAAATGGGAAAATACTGTACCAGTTTTGAGTAGGTTATTGGTGATGTTTTCATAAAAAATGGGTTTAAATTATTATGTTTACACATTATATCACTGTGAATTGATAAATTTTGAGAGGCCAGTTGTTTAATGTTACACAAAATGAAGGTAAGAGTGACATTTGATCGTGGTTTGGACGATACCTTCAAAATGTTGCCTGGGTGACGTCGCACATAATAAACATACGTGACTGACAAAGACCAAAAAAAGGGCAGTCAAAAGTGAAGCACAAGAAATATATAAAAAATAGAAAGACAAAAATTCAGAAGTGCATAGTTTATGTGAATTACCACATATGTGAGAGCAGGGTTACTGAATGAGCTTTTTTAATTGATTGTGCTCTTTGTGTCAATGCTGTTACTTTTAAAAAGAAGCAGTACTGATAGAGGCGATTTGATATGGTCTCTTCAGACACAGAATCTGGATAAATGCTTCAATGTGTAAACTAGCTGGAATATTCCCATCAGTTTACAAGTGAAGACGAGTTTCAGGATGAGCTGAAATTGGGAAAGAGTTTATTAAAGAAATTCTTATTCTTCATTCTTCATTAAAGACGCTGAAAGTTATAAAGCGTAAAGCAGTTTAAGATTTTGTTGGAAACTGTAAAGAGCACTAATAATAAATAGAACAATGTTCTGGATCTTTCTGCTTAAGTTTAATGTTTGTAGTGATTATAATTCTGATACCTAGTCATCTAGCTTCATTTAAAATATAGTTACCATAGAAGTCTAACAGCAGACATTCATCTTTTGATCATCTGTAGAAAGCATTGTATGTAAGTTTTTATGATTCATTTGTGTTTAATCAGCTGATTGTATTGTTTATAAAGCTATGAAAGAATATGAAAAATAACAGTAAACTGAGACATTGTTGTATTCTTAGAGATAACTATAGCTACACTGTACTTCTCCTTTCTGTAGTTTAACTCTGTTTAGGTCATGTTTGTAGGTGTTCAGGAGCACAAACTAAGTAATAAGCTCTATGGCACTGCTTCACAGGCTCTGAGTCTCTGTGTGTGCACCGAACAGTGCGCAAGAACTTGAGTTGAGTTCTTTTGTGTCTTCTTGAGCTTGAATGTTTTACAGTCTCTTGAATGTTTTATTTGGCAAAGCTTAAAAACACATGCAAATAATAAGCTTTCATGACAACGCAGAGCAGTGGTCGGTCAACAGAGATGGGCATAAATACAGGAAAAAGATGCCGTAACCACCAAAGACATTAAGGGGGACAAGTCATTTTAATGTTGAAAGAGAGTGAGGTAAGATGGAATCTGCAAATCATTTAACATTTGTCAACTTTTAGAAATACAATAGAAATATTAAATGACCGACAGTTATATCTAGTGTTGCAAACTCTCTCTCTCTCTCTCTCTCTCTCTCTCTCTCTTGATATCTATGAAAACAATTCATTAATTCACACTTTATATCAACACCACGATGTTTATTGTCATATCACTCAGCCCTAACATTCAATAGAGCTTTAAATACATTTGACAAGATTAACTACCCTTATGAATCAACAATATATTGCAGTATATTGTAAAATATCATGTAATATATTAGGCATATATTCTTATATATATTTATTTTTTTCCAATATATTGCAATATATTGAAAGCGGCAATCATTTGTATATTTTGCAATATGTTATATAATATATGTATCATCAATATATTATTATATGTATTCAAATATATAAAATATTAGAAAATAAAAAGGGAAAATAATATATTACAATATATCACAATATATTTTAAGAAATATATTGGTAAATATATTTTCCTTTCGTAAGGGTATCAATGCCTAAATCTGATGCATAAATCATCAACCTGATAAAGAGGTCGACTGGCTCAAAGTGTTTTATGAAAATACCAAAATACTGATATTGAATATATTTAAATAGCATCAAGCACACACATTTCAGCTTCAATTATAACTTTAACCAGGTAAATTTCTGACATCAAAAGTTTGTTTTGAAATCTGAGGAAGCATTTTGAGGTAGAAATGTTGTTGGTTATTAAAAAAAAAAAAAATATATATATATATATATATATATATATATATATATATATATATATATATATATATATATATTTTTTTTTTTTTTTTTTTTTTTTAATAACCAACAACATTTCTACCTCAAAATGCTTCCTCAGATTTCAAAACAAACTTTTGATGCCAGAAATTTATATATATATATATATATATATCCTATACATTTTTTGTCCATTTGATATATTTGTTAGCTGTAGTATGGGCTGAATGCACAAAATGGCTGAGTGCAAATACTATCAGTAATGAGAATTTAAATAAAATAAGTGTTTTGGTATAAGGATGACAGCTTTTGAAAATTAATTGTTACAATTTTCCAAAACATAAATAAGCCTTGTATGATAAATTAATTATAAATCTTGTTTAGTGATGTTCTTACAGGGACTGGACTTTTTACACCCCAGTCTATTTGCAATAGGCTAGTTCCTATTTTTGGTGAATTGTATTAACAAAAAAAAAAACAAAAAAAAACCTATGGTAAATTTGATCCTCAAGCACCACTGAATCAATTATGATATTAATGTATGGAACCCAAAACAATTAAATAAAAAACAAAAAACCATACCGTCCCCATTTTGAACTAGGAAATGTCCCTGGTTTTCATTTCAGAAATCTGGTCACCTTACTGTATGTACATAAGTACAAAGTAATTTTAAATCTGAAATACATTAATTTTTAATGTTCCTTTTTGGGCTTACTGTTTTAAACTTCTCAAATAAGCTTTTAATTGCCTAATAAACTATATTTTACTCCACACATGACTGAGACAGATTGAGACGGATGTTCGTCCACATTAGAAGGCTATACCTGATTGTTGTGTGATTTTTGATGTTTTGTTGTTTTAAATAGAATTTGGCGCGTTGGTGATCTGCTGTTGATGACGTCATCTCAAGCGCGCGCGTGCTCGGTCAGCGTCGAGTGTCCTGAGGCGAGGTGAGCATTTCGTGTATATAAACAATGGTCAAATACACTTTCTACATTTTTGTTTCAGCAACAGTATGCGATGTCGTTTCTGCATTGTTTTTATCGAGTACGGCGCTGTTTGTGTGTTTGCGGACTTAAAATCTTAGAACAAACCTGAGGAAAACATGTTAAATTCCCAAAGACCTGAACGATTTGTGTTTGTATGTTCGTGCGAATGATCGTCTCGAAATCTGAAGTGATAATGTTGCTGTAACAGAATGTTTCGTGATATTTGTGATTTAAATGGATGTTAACTAATTATATTGCTGCTGTGATTTAGTTATTGTTCTGACCTTTACCATCGTTATTGTTACTTTACTTGTTTGGTTAAAATTAATAACGGATAACGTTACTGCTGAACCTATATAATGAGCCAAGTGGAACTTTTTTTTTTAAATCTATTCATAAATATTAATAGATACTGAATATTTAGCTCTGTGTTACTATTTCTGTTTTTAGACGTTTTTAATCACTGTTCTATTTTACACGTTAAGACTATAGTACGTTAATCGTTTCACTTATTTATTTCATATGCCTAACTTAGTTATTAGAGAACCAAGTTATATTGTAGTTGTTAATTAAGATGGATGTCATCTAATATGTTTATACTTTGCTCTTTCTATTTTTACTGTTACTTAGATTTAACATTATATTATTTTTTATACTTCTAGACCGATGTCTTATGTGTTAATATGAAAAAATGAAAAAAATATGAATATGTGAGTGTTGTTTTACTGAATGAGCTTTTTAAATTGATGTGCTATTGTCAACGCTGTTACATTTAATATGGTAATATAATGATTTACTAACTTATAACACTTTGTATGTGCTTGGCTATGGTCTCTTGAGATATATTAATTAGATCGCATCTGCTAAACCTACATACTTAAATGTGTAAAATAGTCCAGATAATAAAAAAAAACCTCATAAAATTATTTCTTGTTTATTTTAGCAGATCTTCTTTTTCCATACAGAAATTCATGTTAATTGAAGCTCCAGAACAACAATCACACAGTCAGTGATTTCAACGATTAATACTGGAATATTCACATCAGCCTGCAAGTGAAGACTAGCATCAAAGCATCATAAAGAACTGAAATCTACAAAGACTGAGTTTACTAAAGAGAACAGAGAACATGAGAGATCTAGAACCCTGCAGAATGAAACACACTGAAGATACTGAAGAACAAACAGGTTGGTGTTTATTCATTAATATTGCTGATGTTTATGAAGCTTCAATGTGATTTATATTTGTTGTAATAGAAAGTACTGGTTACACTTTATTTTAAGGTGTCCTCGTTATAGAGTATTTATACAGTTCATCCGTAAAGTATTCACAACGCTTCATGGTTTCCACATTTTGTTATGTTACAACCTTATTACAAAATTAAATTAATTGTTTTCCTCAAAGTTCTACAAACAATATGAAAGTTTGTTTGCAAATAACTTAAATTACTTACTTAATTACTTAACTTTTAAATCACATCTGCATAAATATTCACAGTCTTTGCTGCTGTGCTCTAGGGCTTTCAAAATGACTGAAAAACTAAATTTTAATTTTATTCTTAAATATGATCAAAATTAGAATCATACTCAAATTTAAAATGCATAATTTTAGTTAGGGTGAATAAAAGCTTTTGGATTCTCTCCTGAGGCTGCAACGGCACAAAATATAACTAATGCATGTTTATTCAAAACCTAACATGACTATCTGTGAAAAAAAGAGCATAATGTTTAAATTAATGTTTATAAACCAATTAGAATTAAGTTGCTTTAACAACTATAAACAAAACAGCATCATGTATGTATGCGCAGAGTACATTTTTCATTTAAAAACACAAGTTGCAGTGGTATGGGGGAAAAAAAACCCCACCAGAAAGTCTCAAGATGTTTTTACAAAATTAAACTTAGAAAGTTAAACATGCGGCTCTTTTGTGCGAGACGCAAGTGCAACAGTGATATAAGTCCCTCTAGAAAATGCACGAAATATGTGTTCTGTGTGAAATCTTAAAGGACCCTCAGAATCTAAAAAAACAAGATTCTCTGGTCTGATGATCCTTAATTTCAAACATTATGTTTGAAGTAAATCAGCTCTGCTCCTCACCTGCAGAGTAGCATCCCAAAAGTAAAGTGTGATTGTAGCAGCCTCGTGCTGCGGGATGTTTTCAGAAGCAGGAACTGAGGGGCTCGTCAAGAGTAGAAGAAAAGCTCAATTCACCAAAATATTGAGATAGCCTTAATAAAAACACAGTGCAGAGCATTCAGAAGCTCAGACTGGGCCAAAGGTTCACCTTCTAACGGGACAGTGACCCTAAGCACATAGCAAGAGTGACTTCTAGACAATTCTGTGAATGTCCTTGATTGGCCCAGCCAGAGCCTGGGATTGAACCCAATCAAATATTTCTGGAGAAACCTGAAAATGTGCATCTGTCCGCATCCAACCTGACAGAGCTTGAGAGGTGACGATGCAGGGAGAACAATGGCAGATAATTGCCAAATAATGATGATCAAAGCTTGTCGCATCATACCCAAAATACTTGAGGCTGTAATTGGTGCCAAAGGTTCTTCAACAATTAATTGAGCAAAGGCTGTGAATATTTCATTTATAATGTGAGTCTTTAAAAAAAAAAAAAAAAAAATGTATACATTTGCAAAGATTTCAGACTAACTTCTCTCTTGATGTCATTATGGGTTATTGTTTTTTTGTTTTTACAATTGAGGAAAATAATGAATTTAATCCATTTTGGAATAATGCTGTATATGGTTAAGATTAGGATATGGTTTAGGGTTACTTGTATGTAATTATGCATAATCTATTCTATTGTTATTATAATAGTAAGCAAGGACTCCTTAAAATAAAGTGTAATCGAAAAATCTTAAGAGCTGTGCAATAATATAGCTAGAACATCAAATAGTAAGGGACTACTTGTTAAGTTGCTCAGATATTTAATAGTTCTCCCTATAAAAACATGGGATTTGGGCCTATTTGTTTGGAAAATAATAATTTGAAGATCAATGTACCTCATTCATGAAATGTTTCAGGGACATGCACATTATAAATATATGCATCAAAATGATCAACATTTTGTGTAGCAGTTATCTTCTTTCTGCTGTTACATCAAAGCTCATTTTTATGTTCAATCACATTTCTCTGTTTTTTTTTTTAGGAGTTATTAAAATTGAACCGTTTTTAGAGTTGACTGGAGAACATGAGGAGATTGAAGAACTGAGTGAAGTTGAGGAGCTAAATCATGTCAAAACTGGAGAAAAACCTCAGAGTTCCTCTCAGGAAGTTTTAAAGGAAATAAGTGCTGTGAAATCTTTCACCTGCACTCTCTGTGGAAAGAGTTACGCATACAAAAATAGTCTTAATGTTCACATGAGAGTACATACCGGAGAGAAACGGTACAAGTGTTCACATTGCGACAGGGGATTCAACTGGTCAGGACACCTGAAAGCACATGAGAGGATTCACACTGGGGAAAAACCTTACAAATGTTCAATCTGCGACAAAAGATTTGGTCGCTCGGGAATCCTGAAGGCACATGAGAGGACTCACACAGGAGAGAAACCGCACACATGTGATCAGTGTGGAAAGTGTTTTGCGCAAAAAGGACACCTTGCGGCACATATGAAAGTTCATACGGGAGAGAAACCGTATACTTGTGATCAATGTGGGAAGAGATTTGCACACCTAACACACCTTAAGATGCATATGAAGATCCACACTAGAGAGAACATGTGCATGTGTGATCAATGCGGCAAAATGTGTTTGCGAGCTTCAGACCTGAAGATGCACCAGAAAGTTCATACAAAGGAGAAGCCACATCCTTGTTATTTATGTGGGAAAAGTTTTTCCTGTCTACAAAATTTAAAACTACATCAGAAAACACATTTGAGTGTGAGAGAGTACATGTGCTTTGAGTGTGAAAAGACTTTTATTTCAGCAAACAGTTTAAAACTGCATCAGAGGATCCACACTGGAGAGAAACCTTTCCAGTGTTCACACTGTGACAAGAGATTTGGTTGCTCGGGAATCCTAAAAAGACATGAGCGGATCCACACTGGAGAGAAACCTTACAAGTGTTCACACTGTGACAAGAGATTTGGTTGCTCGGGAATCCTAAAAAGACATGAGAGGAGCCACAGTGGAGAGAAACCTTACAAGTGTTCACACTGTGACAAGAGATTCAATGTTTCAGAAAACCTAAAAAGGCACGAGATGATCCACACTGGAGAGAAACCTTATAAGTGTTCATACTGTGACAAGAGATTCAGTCAGTCAGCAAATCGGATTATACACGAGAGGATTCACACTGGAGAGAAACCTTTCAAGTGTTCACACTGTGACAAAGGATTCAGTGATTCAAGAGACCTAAAAAGACATGAGCGGATCCACACTGGAGAGAAACCGTTTCAATGCACTGTATGTGGGAAGTCTTTCAAACAATCATACGCTCTTAAAAGTCATACAAAAAACGTTCACTGTAAGTAGATCATCTTCAGATCAGGACTTTCAGGTCTGAGGCCACGTCCTCAACAAATACTACACAATAATGCATCAAGCAATAAAATGTCATCTGGATAAATCTGTGCTAACCAGTCATTACAAGTGATATGGCAAAGAAACATTATCTAAACTTTAAAGAGGGATTAAAGTTAATCATCATCTTTAAAACCAGCAGTTTCTACTGAGATTCAGATAAACTCAAAGATGGAGTTCCTCCCCAAAGAACAATGTCAGAAAGTGTTTCTCTTGTGTATCATTTTGCTTTATGACATAAGTCAGTGGTTCCCAACTCTGGTCCTTGAGGCACCTCAACACTGCACATTTTTCATATCTCCTTTCACTGTCACACCAATTTCAGATCTGGGGCCTTGTCCACACTAATACGTTTTCATTTGAAAACGCATCCTTTTCTCTCCGTTTTGACCTTCCATCCACAGTCCTGCAAAGATTAAAGCAAATTTACTTACGGTCACTATTTGCAGCAAAACATGAGGCAGTTGCGTTTTAGATCAGATATACAATCGTGAGTATTGAGTATGCATGTGCAGAAAGCAAATTCAACATTTTCAGATGTTTCAATGGAAAATGCTTAAAAACGCTGGTGTGGACGGAGAGCGTTCTAAAAAGAAAACTCAATTTTCAAATGTATCCGGATTAATGTAGACCTAGCCTAGGAGTCTTTACTAATGAGCTGATGTCCTGAATCAGGTGTGTTTGATTAAGGATACATGCAAAACTTGCAGTGTTGGGGTGCCTCCAGGAACATTGGGAACCACTGACAAAAGTGATACGATTGGGCTTTCTTATAAGTTTCATATTAAGTTCAGTTGTCTTATAATGCACATGTATCACTTCTGGTTTGCTTACTCTTTCATTAAAGGGGTCATGAACTGCCTTTTTAGAATTATGTTGTACTGTTCTTTGAGGTCCCCCTATATGTTATCAAGATGTTTACATCAAAAAACATTATCATTTAGAAGTAGTTGTAATATTTTCTATCATGTTTTGACCCTCTCATCAGAATACTCTGGTGGGTGTGAAACATATGGCAGATTGTAGACTCTGAAGTAAAAGCCCACTGCTGTGATTGACTAGATTTAGTACAGTCATGTAGCTTTGCAACTGATCCTTCTTTGCTTCTCTTGTCAGTACTAATGGGTACCAGATCCCAGTATTAAACAGGGGCTAAATTACAAAATTGACTTGATTGCAAATAAATGCACAGACACTATTTAAACTGAACAGAAATGACATCACAGAATTCAATGATGAACTACCTTTAACTATCATTTGGCATTACTGACACTGTTTTCCTAATGAATGTTGTTCAGTTGCGTTGATGCAATTTATTTTGTTTAAAGCGCTATATAAATAAAGGTGACTTGACAAGAGACCTACATATCAGTAAGCTCTGATGTTATCAGTTTGGAGAAATTTTTTTTGCTGCATAAATGTTATCAAGCTAATTGTGTCTTGCCAATCATTTTCAGTATTAAGATATTCATCCAAGATGCTTTTTATTTGCAATCCAGAAGCGAGATCAGGCGCTACATGCACTTGAACTGAAATGTGTGTTGGCAGAGTGTGTACACAACCACCCAATAATTCTTGATTCAAGTTTATTTGTATAGCGTTTTTTACGATACAAATCGTTGCAAAGCAGCTTTACAGAAAATTAAGTTTCTGCAATATTTAGTAGTAGCTTATCGGTGGTGACTGTCAGTTTATGTACATATGGCAGAAAAGTATGGAAAAATCTATCAAACTTTTAACAAAATTTGGTAGTTCTGTATGTTGTTTCAGGGTTGGCATCATCTCTTCTCATGTGTTCTGGATCCAGACTGAAGCTTGTGAAAAGCTCTACCTCCTTTAGTGGACTTTGTTATCCTTGGAACTACCAAAAGTCCAGATTTTTGTGACCTTAGGGAGCGTGATGGATTGTTGCGTGGTGGAAAACTAGTTAGGTACGCAGGAGCTAAACCATTAATGGCCTTATACAGTCATGCCCAAAAATATGGACACTTTTTGTAAATATTATCAAAGAAGGCTTTGAAAATGAATCTGCATCGGTGATCATTTTGATCTTTTATTTAAAATATTCACACAAATCTAACCTTTTATTGGATAATACGAATTGAAAATGGGGGGAAATATCATTATGAAATAAATGTTTTTCTCTAATACACATTGGCCACAATTAAGGACACCCCTAGAAATTCTTGAGTAAAATAACTCTGAAGTATATTCCCAGTCATATTCACAATTTTGAGTACTCCAGACTGATTATGAACATGAAATTATCCAGCCATTGCTTCCTGTTTCACAGAAATATAAATAGGGGTGAAAACAAAGCCCAAATGCCCTTAATCATCATCCGTCACAATGATACATTTCTTTTACGAAACTACCTGGAAGAGGACGTGTGTCTATATCGTCCTAATGTGCGGTGAGAAGGAGAGTTTGAGTAGCTAAAGACTCTCCAAGGACCACAGCTGGAGAACTTCAGAAAAGTTGAATCTTGAGTTCAGAAAACCTTTAAAAAAATTGTCAAACAGCACCTACATCACCACATGTTGTTTGGGAGGGTTTCAAGAAAAATTATCCTAGCTCATCCAAAAACAAACTGCAGCATATTCATTTATTAGACTTGAGTTGAACTTCAAATTAGACGCTTCTATGGTCAAATAAAACTAAAAAATTAGCTTTTTAGCAGCAAAAAAAAACTACCCCATGTGTACAATGAAATATACTGCTGTATTTTTGATGTTGTGGCCCTATATTTCTGCTGGAGGTCCTGGGGCCCGTTTCACTAAGGAGGTTCAACCAACTCTGAGTTTAAACTTTTAACTCGGAGTTGACTTACCCTGAGATGGGAAACTCTGAGTTTTCGGTTACAGAACAGCTGAAATGAGTTGGTTTAATCAACTCTAAATTGACTGACTTTGAGTTAAGCGCATGCACCACAACTATAAAAAGCCATTATGAATGGAGCGCTGATATTACGATTCACCATGGCTACAGCTCCCGCCAAAAATCCATCTGCATACTTCAGACTCGATACAAATGTAATTCTTCTCAGTGTCATAATATCACAGGTGAAAACTGGCAGATTAATTTACTATAAGCTAATAATTTTGTGGTATCTTATGGGCAAAAAATAATAATATTAATAATAATATTTTAAGTGCATTTTTCTTATTTTACTAATGATCTGCCAGTAGAGTAAGAAAAATACTGCAGTGGTTATTTACACTATAGATGGATATAACTTACTTTCTTAGCAATAGATCCTATTTACTTCCACTTTTAGAAAATTTTGTTCATTTTTATTGAAAATAAATTCTAATGTGACGTCATGGGAAAAGTGAGAAGAACGAGGTTGGCAATAGCCGGACTCTAACCCAGTCAAACGCGTTACAAGCTATATAGTTTCCGTGCCCAAAACATTACTGCCTACACCACTGAATCCCTTATTCACATGTGTCGTATTAGTCACTTAGTAATGGACACTCAGAAAAATCTTGTTTTCCATTTGCATTAAGATTATTTTTATTACCACACTGGCATATCATTTTACTTAAGTAAAATGCACTTAATTTAACCCCCCCCCCCCCCCCCCAAGAAACAAGACTAAGTATTTTATATCACTTTCTTATATAGAAAATCAATCTTTATTTTTTTTATTATTATTATTTATATTTGGGGGGAAAAAAAGAAAAAAACAATTAGTAAGAAGACCATTTTTCCAGCGTGCATCAATGAAGTGTTTAAAAAGGGGGAGGAGACTGAAAGAAACTGGGTTTATCGAAGAAAACCTGCTCCTAACCAGGTAGGTTCATAGAGTAAGTTACTATGGTAACTGACTCTGAGTATATGATACCTCTCTTTCAGAAACAGGCTTGACTTACCCTGCTTTCTCTACCCTGCTTAAACCTTCCATTCTGAAACAGAAAACCTAGAGTTTCAGGGTTAACATACTCAGAGTTTTCACTTAACCTCCTCTGTGAAATGGGCGCCTGGACATCTTGTTCAGACCCATGGCATCATGGATTCCGTCAAATACCAACAGATAACAAATCAGTAAGTGACTGACTCAGTTAAAAATCTTATAATGGGCCTCAAAACTGGACCTCACTGGGCACAAAACCAAGCTTCTGCTATAGCCATTCCAGTTCCCTGACCTGAACCCTACAGTAAATGGGTGAACTAAAGAGCAGCATCACCAACAGCTGGGAATCTAAAGGGTCTGGAGTGATTCTGGATGAAGGAATGGTCTCTGATCCCTTGTCAGGTGTCCTCTAACCTCATCAGGCATTATAGGAGAACATTTAGACCTGATAAACTGGCAAATGGAGGGTTAAAAAAGAATTCAATAAAAGGGTGCTCTTAATTGTGGCCAATGTGTTTTAGAGAAAAACATTTATTTCATAATGATACCCCCCCCCCCCCCATTTTCAATTCTTATCCAATGAAAGGTTAGATTCTTGTGATTTTTTTTTAAATAAAAGATCAACAGGATTAACAAAGCAGATTTATTTTCACAGCCGCCTTTGATCATATTTACCAAGGGTGTCTATATTTTTGGGCACGACTGTAGGTAATTAATAATAATTTGTAACCGATACAGAAAAGGGATACTCCACCCAAATGAAAATAATCACTTACCCCCATGTCGTTCCAAACCCGTAAAAGCTTAGTTCATCTTTGGAACACAATTTAAGATATTTTGGATGAAAATCGGGAGGCTTCTGACTGTCCCATTGACTGCCAAGTAAATTACACGGTCATGGTCCAGAAAAGTATAAAAAGCATCGGCAGAGGTTCAACTGTGAAGCAATGAGAATACTTTTTGAATGCGAAGAAAAAAAATAACGACTTTATTCAACAATTTGTCTCTTCTGTGTCTCTCCACATGACCGTAGATCAATTTTGGAGAATATCCACTGAATGCAAACTATGTACGCTCTTCTGTCTCAGCCGCGCAACAAGGATACATGGCCAAATAGCACTACGGTGATGTGGAGAGACATAGAGGAGACAAAATTGTAGTCGTTATTTTTGCTTTTATGGTTTGGGACAAATTGCAGGTTTTTCTTTTTGGGGTCGAGTATCCCTTAAATTGGTAGCCAGTGAAGAGACTGTAAAATTGGGGTAATATGATCATATTTTCTTGACCTCGTAAGGACTCTAGCTGCTGCATTTTGGATTACCTGTAGCTTGTTTACTGAAGAAGCAGGACAACCACCTAGAAGTGCATTACAATAGTCCAGTCTTGAGGTCATTAATGCATGAACTAGCTTTTCTGCATCAGAAACAGATAACATGTTTCGTAGCTTGGCAACGTTTCTAAGATGGAAGAATGCAGTATTGGTAACATGGGAAATATGGTTTTCAAAAGACAAATTGATGTCTAATATAACACCCAGATTTTTGACTATAGAGGGAGTAACAGTACATTCGTCTAGTTGCAAGCTGTACTGTTTTTTTGGTCCAATAAGTAATATCTCTGTCTTATGCGAATTTAATAGTATAAATTATTGATCATCCAATCCTTTATATTTTTAACACACTCGTTGAGATATATAGTTGAGTATCATCAGCATAACAGTGGAAACTAATCCCGAATTTTCTAATAATATTACCAAGGGGCAACATGTATACTGAAAAAAGCAGAGGACCTAGGACAGATCCTTGTGGCACTCCAAATTTTGCTGGTGATAAATGAGATGACTCCCCATTTAAATAAACAAAATGGTAGCGATCGGACAGGTAGGATCTAAACCATCTTAAATCCCGTCCTTTGAATACCTGTAAAGTTTTGTAATCGATCTACGAGTATGTCATGATCTATGGTGTCGAACGCAGCACTAAGATTAAGTAAAACTAGCAATGAGATACAGCCTTGGACTGATGCAATTTTCTGTGCTTTGCTGGGGCCTCTGATAGGCTATGATATAATGATAAAAATATTTTTTACATTTTTTTTAATCTATTAAACTCTTCACACCTTTCTCTAATTGAGCCAATCTCATATGCCTGTCTATGTGATGTCACAAACACTTAATTAACTTTAATTAACTTTAATTAACTTTATTTTCCTCATTAATCAAACCCATTTAACAGATGGATTTTTTTTAAAGAACGATTAAGGATATAGAATAAGGATAAAACATTAATATGTGTTTTTCTAAGTAATAATAAACAGCCAATATCCCAGTAAAAGCCAAATAGTTAATAGTGAGAATTGGACACTAAGGTGTTACTAATAATATTATTATTTACCCAGCGAGAAAGTAATTATAATCTCAGAGGACTATGTATATTTAATCAACCACAAGTACATTCTACATTAAGAGAACACTGTTTATCAAATAAAGGAGTTAAATTATGGAATAGTTGCTGTAATGAGTTAAAACAAGCCATGTCTATTTTTCAGTTTAAAAATATTTACAAGAGAATAACAATGGAAAAATATTCAACAGAATGAAAATTAATTAAAGCGGCTTGCTTTTGGTGTGGTGGACACTGGTCCACTAATGTGTTAATGTTAATGTTATGAACAGATGTTGTCATTAATGTGTTGCATTTATTGATTTTAAATTTAAGGGCAGGCACAATAAGCTTTAGCTTCTGCCTGCACCAGGTCATTGTGTTTATGTTTTGAATGATTGGATTGAATGATCTGTAAATTACCAAACCGAAAAAAATAAATAATAATAATATCCTTATTAACTCACCAGAGTATTTAAAGTAACAAAGGTAGATTGAAAACCATTAACGGACAAATACCTCTTTTCAAAATATTTATTATTATATTTTATTATATATGTGTGTCAGACTGTGCATTGACTGCTTTTCAGGAGTTTAGGTCACCGAATAGCAGGACACTTAACTGTTTTATTACCAATTCTTTATTATTTTTTTTTAAGATTTCAGTGTTTCCTGTTGTAACTATGCAAAGATTTGATTTCATAAACAGGATCATAGCTATTAAACTATGATTTGTATATCTACCTCAGAATTATTTTAATGTTAAAAGAGGTGCTAAAGTGATTTTGTGGTGTCTGTGCAATAAATGATTAACAGTTGAAAACCTTTATTAGACATTTGGAAAAGTAATTCCATGTAATAATTAGTTACATTCCTTTAAAAAAAGTAACTGAAATAGTTGCACTGCTCATTACATTTTGCATAGGGTAAGTTGACATGATGTCCCATGTAAAGTTTAATGTCATTTTCAGCACATCAGATTAATTCAGAGAGAAATATGAAGTGCAAGGACATAAGTGACTGACATTTCATTTATTTTACTAAAACGTTTTTTTTTTTTTAAGTAATAAAAGTAGACTGCCTCTGTTTGGTGAAAATCATTACTACACAGAACATCTTTTTAGCAGTTGATGGCTTTTTTTATCTTAATATATATCTGAAACGTAGTTGTGACTGATAAAACAAAAACCTGTCAAACTGCATATTAAATTGTTTAAAGAATCATGATGGCATGAAAGTTACATGGCATCGAATTGAGGGGGGAAACTCATCATCATCATCTTCATCATCATGATTACACAGTAGTCCAGTAGGTGGCGATATGCATGTGTGTGTAACCAATACATTTAAACCCAATGAAGAAGACTGAGAACCGGAAGTAGAAGGGCTCGGACTGACAAGTGCCGCTAAAGATGTCTCCTCCGACTCACTTCGACTTCACTGAAGCCAGAGATACATTCACGGTAAATGATCATCACAGACCGCTCACCGATGCACGTGCTCCGGTGCTATCTCTTGACTACCATGTCTCTCCTCCAAAGTAGCAGTAGATATTATCATAATATATATTATTTATCATGCATTATGGCAAAGTGTAAAAGCATTTGCTAGTGAATTCTTTAGAATAGATGATGGAGTTTGTGGAGAGAAATGAAATGAAAAACATTGCTACATGAACCAAAATAATATATTTTAACTGTATTTTGGTGTTTATATGTCTGGAAACCACATAATATCATGCTACATTGAGTTTTTTTGTTATTAAAAACTATAACCACTATAATAAATTTATTAAAAAATCAATATATATTATTATTTTTTTTATTATTATTTTTTTTTTTTTCTTCTGGCAGGCTGCCACTAAAAGTGCTGTGGATATCAGGAACTGTAAACCCCTGACCAATGCTTTCAGCCATCTGCCGGGAAAGTAATAACTGCTCTTTATCAAGATTTTCAGCTTTATATAGTCAATTATTTGTTTGTATGCTTCTGATGTATTTCAATGATTCTTCTGCAGTGAAACGGAGAAGAAAGCCACTCTCGATCAAGCCCTGCGTGGAGTTCTTGAAGAGCAGATTGTGAGTCCAAGGCTGAGCTTTGTGCATACTTGACTTTATTTTGCATTCAAGTTATCATGTATATATATATGGTGATGATTTTATTTTGTTATTTTGCAGGTGAAGCAGAAAGTGAACGTTGAAGATTTCCTTTCTCTGATCTACATCAGTATAGACGGTGTGACTGAAGGTGCGTGTGAACTTAAAGTATAGATTATAGTATAAAAAAAGATTTTCAGATCATCAATCTGTTTGCATGGATTTATTGTTTCCGTAAAGGCATCTGTTCTGCCAGCACTCCTTTTCTTCTTCTGGGAGATGTTCTCGACTGCCTTCCTCTGGACCAGTGCGACAAAATCTTCTCCTTTGTTGAAGAAAATGTGTCTACATGGAAATCTGTACGTTTGGACCCTTTAGTTGATCGTGCTGCTTTGACTGTAGAAATATATTAGAACAGAATGTAGAGAACAAGCACAGGCCTGTCCTTACTATTCTTCTTCCATCAATGATGTCTATTATTACTTGCAGCAGTATTATTTATGCTAGCTATTTCTTTAATTTTTACAGAATACCTTTTACTCCGCTGGAAAAAATTACTTGTTGAGAATGTGCAACGGTGAGTTGCAAGTTCAAGTCTCAGACAGATATGTGCTGTGCATTATAAAAAAAAAAATTTAATTGCACATAAGTCCATTTTTAGAATATATCATAATGATATATTTAGCTAGTAAAAAAATACTGTGTTTGTCTGCAGACCTGCTCAGGAGACTCTCCAAGTCTCAGAATACAGTGTTTTGTGGACTAATCCAGCTGTTTTTAGCACGTCTCTTCCCTTTGTCAGAAAAATCAGGTATAATTTTTTTTTTTTTTTTTTTTACCATTTCTTGTATTTTCTTGGTTCTATGTTCTGTGGTTATTTTATGACCTGGTGTTTTCCCCTTGAATTACAGGCCTGAACTTACAGAGTCAGTTCAACCTTGATAACATCACCGTGTTCAACAAAAATGAGCAGGATAGCACACTTGGACTGCAGGTAAAGTCAGGCTGACGTCATGCATTTTTGAAAGTTCGTGGAAGCAGAACGAGTGAATAAAACTGTTGATTCTAATGTCCAATGTTTTAATATTTTAATTTCCCCCCAAGCACACCGAGGTTAAGGAGGAAGGGATGGAGGTGGAGGAGGGAGAGATGGGCGATGAAGATGCACCTGCTCCCTGGTAAAATATCCTGTTACGAGTCATTGTCTTGCTTTTGCTTTATTTTTTCTGTTATTAAACACTTATTTATAAGCAAAGTCATTTAGAGGACTTTTGTTTTGTAGCTCCATTCCTATTGACTACAACTTGTACAGAAAATTCTGGACCCTGCAGGACTATTTCAGAAACCCTGTGCAGTGCTATGACAAGTTCTCATGGATGACTTTCCTGAAGGTAGGTATTTGATCATTCGGGTATCTGATGGGATGCATGCACAAACAAAATAATAAAAAAAAAACTATGCTATGTGAATAAGTTCAGATCGCTCATTTGCATACAGGAACGGTTGACAACTGTTAATGCACAATCATTGTTGTAGTTGACTAACTGTTATACTGTAAGATTTCCATTTGAACTGAAAGCACAAAACTAGGCTTCATGCTGCTGGTTTGTTTCAGAGCAAAACAGTAACTGTGGAACTTCATTTACTGACACGCTTCACTTACCAGCAACCCGCCAAAATAAAAGCTTGCTGATTTTAGGTTAGAAGGATGAAAATTCATTTAAAAAACAAAAACAAAAATACAAAAGTGCAGTACAGTGCAAAACCAAGTCGATGCACATGTGTGACCTGCGCATGCAAAGTACGCACAATTACAAAAATCAGATGGAGTGCATACAGTATGCACATAATATTCTGGTGACAAAATTTGCATCACACACTCTCTGCCAAATCAATGATCAAATGTAGTTCATAATTTGTTTAAAAATGGAGAAAAGGACCATTTCATTAATAAGCATCGTGGCCACATTACCACTTTGGTAGTGCATTATTTTTCTAATAATGTTAACAGCCTGGAGTCACAACCAAACCTCAAGACACTGTTTAGATATTTGATTTCAAGACATTTGTCATGTTTCTTTTCTGAAAATGTGTGTGTTGCAATAATTTGCACACGTCACGCCAAACCTTCAAATGCTAATTCCAAAACTTAATTTTAGAGCTAATAACAGAGGTTTGAGCCATTGATATGCAGTCTAATTTCAGATTAATCGCTTGTCAATACCTGCATCTGTCAATTTCTTGGCAGTGTTCACGAGCATCGTCTCTACTAATAGTGAATCTTTCAGTTGAACTGCTTCAAGAACATCGCTACTGAAAAATGTCATGTAGCTTTGCAGCTGGGAAAATATTTTATTTATGAAATCTTGAGGCAGCACTGACAGTAAGTTTCTGTGCATGAGTGCCAGAGAACAGAAAGAAAGTGTGATTTCCATACTTAAAAAAAAGGTGGAAAACATGCAAAGAGTCGTCATTTTGTATCCTTATCTGCTCAATGTCTTGTGTTTTTGGTAATTTTACTGTTGGACAAAACCCCTAATATAACAAAAATATTATCTTCGTTGTATGTTGGGCCCCCTGGACGTGTGAGCATAGGCGTCTGTCTAGAATGCCTGTGTGTTAATCCAGCCCTGTGCACTGTACACTGGGATTCTTAGTCCACGTGTGTCTTGTTTTAATGTGATCTCTGCAGTATTCAGATGAGACACTAGCTGTGTTCAAGAGCTTCAAGCTGGATGACATGCAAGCGTCGAAGAGAAAGCTGGAGGAGATGAGGACTGCTGCTGGAGACCACGTCTACTTTGCGAAGTTCCTCACCAGTGAGAAGGTTGGTTCTTCCAGTATTTATTAATCAACTTAAATAAAACGTATTAGTTCACCCCAGTCACTGACCTGGTAACACAAGGCAAATTCTCCATCTTTCTTCAGTTGATGGACCTTCAGTTGAGTGACAGCAACTTCAGACGACACATTCTGCTTCAGTATCTCATCCTCTTCCAGTATCTCAAGGGCCAGGTCAAGTTCAAGAGGTCAGGAGAAACATCGTTTTGATCATAATGCAGACTTTTCAAGCTGTAATGATAACCGTTTAAATTGCCCTGCTTTTTGTCAGTAAATAGCTTTGACTCAATTTCTCTCCAACCTTCGCAGTTCCAGCTGTGTTTTGAATGACGATCAGTCTTTGTGGATTGAGGACACAACCAAACTAGTCTATCAGGTAAGTCTTAACCTTAGGAATCACTGATTAGAGGTGTGTGGCATGTGTTAATAATACTGTTATGTTATGTTTTATTACTTTTCCCACCCTTTAAGTTATTGAGAGAAACCCCTCCAGATGGTGACAAGTTTGCGTCGATGGTTGAGGTAAGTAGTATCTTTATATACATGCTATAGGCGAATGGGTTTAGTTTCTCTCTCATCTTCTAAAGAATACATAATGAGATTGCAGCCTAGTGCTCTTAAAACTCTTAATTTATTGATTATATCTCCAACAGCACATCCTGAACACCGAAGAAAACTGGAACTCTTGGAAAAATGAAGGCTGTCCAAGCTTTGTGAAAGAAAGGTATTGAATAAAAACGGCACAAGCAGCTTTATCCATATTTACACAAATTGGCATTAAAGGGTTTTGTAATGTAATTGATTACTTTTAGAGTCAAAATCTAGTAAAGTCGACAAGAGTTTCAAAGTAGATTCTAATAGAGCTGCTGCGGAAATTACTGTAATTTTGACATTGTTTTCAAGTGCTAATAATTTATATCAGATTGCTCACTTAAACACTGTATTTTTTTCTTCTTGGATTCTTGCCTTATTTGAAGATTTGAGGAGTCACCTTCTACCACTGTTGGAAGTGCTGGAAACATGCTTGAATTTCCCCTTTAAACATTTGAATGAGCCTGCAAATAACATAATTTTTTATATATATATATTTTTTTTTAAACTAATTCAAATTTTCGTTTTGGGCTGCATGAATGAAAAAAGAAAAAAATAGCTGGATCAGAACCAAACCAGTTTAGAATTTTGCATCCCAAAGTCAGTAATAATCAAAGGTTATTTGGTACACCAAAACTGAGAACTTTACTTACAGGGTTAGTTCACCCAAAAATGAAAATTAGCCAATGGATTACTCACCCTCAAGTCATCCTAGATGTATATGACTTTCTTCTTTCAGACAAATCCAACCAGAGTTATATTAGAAATGGTCTTTGATCGTCCAAGTTGTTTATTGCCAATCAGCTGGTGTTGCAGTGCTTTGGTTAAAAAAAATAATAAATTAAGGCCCTGTGTCCACTAAAGCATTTTTATGCAGTTGAAAACGCCAGGCGCTCTGCTGAAAACACCCACCTGTGAGCGCTTGAGAGCGCTTTTTGTGGCGCAGCATTTTTTACAGTTGAGACACTTTGGTAGCTATGATACCGAATATCCACTAAACTGTTACTTGTATCTGATTTGGTAGATAATTTGTTTCTGACTAAAATGCTCTGGATGCTCAGAAACCAGCAAATATTAATTTCTCCATTTTTGACACGTCGTTGTAAAAAAATGACAGTTGTGACAGTTGATCGGTGTTGAATTTGCCCCGCCCCTCCTGCACTCTGATTGGTTAGCTGACTAGAAAGTGACAGTGATGAGCGTAGCGTTTTTTCCAAAGTTAAACATTCTTCGACTCTCGGCTTGAGAAAAAATCTCCGGAAAAGTTCTGCACGAAAAAGACGCTCAGTGCTCGGCATGCTCCTGGCGTTTTAAAAAACACTTTGGTGGACACAGGGTCTAAGTGCATCCATTCATAATAAAAAGTGCCTCAGACGGCTCCAGGGGATGAACAAAGGCCTCCTATAGCGAATTCATGCGCTGTTTTTGTAAAAACATAATAATCACTTTAATCTAGCTCGTCAACAGTTGTACAAGTATTAGGTCAGTGCTGCTCATGAGCCGGTGAGTCTCGTGAAAACCAATATTTGTTTACAGGAGCAAAGGAAGCAAAGTTTCCTTTAGCAAAGGAAAACAGGCTCCTCTCGGCTTATATTGAAATCCTCCGATATTCTTTACAAATCCTTGTTTTGTACTTCTAATTAGTGACCTTTGTTTTGTTTTGATCTCTCTGCTGTGTTTCCGCGTGCATCACTTCTGAGCGGCTCATGCGCAAAGCCGACCTCACATCAGTAGGGAACTGCTAGATTAAAGTGATTTATGTTTTACTTTTGTTTTTGTTTTTTCATTAAAAAAAATGCATTGATTCGTTACGTAAGTCCTTTGTTCACCCCTTGTGAGACACTTTTTATTATGAACGGATGCAGTTTATTCAACTTTTTTTGGACTGATGCACTGCAACACTAGCTGACTGCCATTAAACAGCTTAAAAAGATCAAAGACAGTTTTTTATATTACTCATACTGGATTTGTCTGAAAGAAGAGAGTCATATACACCTAATATGCCTTGAGGGTGAGTAATTCACGGGCTAATTTTCATTTTTGGGTGAACTAACTCTTTAAATAAATCTTAACTTTATAAACAACAACAACAAAAAAGATTTAATTCTGAAAGATCTGCAAATAAGGTTTTATTTTTTCAGCTATTGCAAGTCGTGATATTTTTTTTTTTTAACTGCATTGATCAAAAATGTGCACCAGTATGCTTAGTGGGTCTATGAACAACTGCTAACGTTTTCACTTCCTGTGCCTCTGTTGACTTCTCTTTAGTTAGCAGGTGTGGTCACTGCTCTTTATTCAGTTGTGAATGGATATGTAAATAGTCTTGTGTTTCTCTTAGACCAGCAGAGACCAAACCCATCCGTCCCAGCAGAAAGAGACAAGCACCAGAGGACTTTTTGGGGAAGGGCCCTGATCGCAAAATCCTCATGGGAAAGTAAGATGATATTTGGTTATAGGTATCTTGTGTAATTTAAGGTCAGATCTTCTTTTCAAATCTTATTTTGTATTTCCTCTGTTCTTGACCATCATCAGTGATGAACTCACAAGGCTCTGGAATCTAAACCCTGACAATATGGAGGCCTGCAAGTCAGATAGCAGGTGTGTTTATTAATACTTGATTAAAGATGCTTAATGCTAGAAATCCTGCGTTAATACATATCTCTATTAAAGGGAGTTCATGCCATCCCTGGAGGACTTTTTTGAGGAAGCTATTGAACAGGCAGATCCATCAAACATGGTGGAGGAAGAATACAAGTACAGAGATTTACTCATTCTTTCTCATACATGATTAAACAATGCATCACAATGGATCAGAAATAACAAGTTCTTTGTCGTCGTCCCTCAGAGTTGTGCGTAACTCAAACTACGGCTGGCGAGCCTTGCGATTGCTCTCCAGAAGGAGTCCGCACTTCTTCCAGCCCACCAACCAGCAGTTCAAGAGTCTAGCAGACTATCTGGAGAACATGGTCATCAAACTGGCCAAAGAGCTTCCTGTGAGTGGACAATGTAGATAACACTCAAACTAGTGCTTGACCAATATAGGCTTTCCATTGGCTAATGTATACCATGCCAACAACAAATATTGGGACCCTTGGTAAATATGGGCAAATCAGGAAAAATTAGTTTGGTCTATTCACAAAAAAATCAAATTATTGAAATAACCATATTTGTTTTTCTCAAATGAATGCATTGCACCATTATTGCCACCACACTCTTTAAAATAAAGCTTACAAAAGGGGGCCTGTGCAGTGATGCAATAAAACCATTTTGGGTTCCTCAAGAAATCTTTCAGTTCTTAAAAGAGTGATTTATATTTTAATAATCTAAAGATGCCTTACCCACTGTAAATAATTTTTTGTGTAGTGAAAAGGTTCCATGGATGTTAAAGGTTCTTCATGGAACCATAGATGCCATAAAGAACCGTTATTCTTAAGAGTGCACAAGCACAGGTACTTAAGTTTGTATCATAGACAAAAACTACAACTAACGCTCATTCACATGGAAACACAGACTGTTTTTTTTATCAACACGCACCTGATCGTCTAAATCAGTGGTTCCAACACTGATCCTTGAGGCACCCCACACTGCACGTTTTTCTCCTTAATCAAACACATCTGATTCAGGTCATCAGCTCATTAGTAGAGACTCCAAGACCTGAAACTGGTGCATCAGAGAAAGGAGACATGCAGAACATGCAGTGATGGGGTGCCTCCAGGATCAGTGTTGGGAACCACAAATGTTTGTGGAATAACAAAAAGTTTACCAATATTGTGGATTTTTTTTTTTTTTTTTTTTATAGATTTATCACCTAGTCCTAGTTTAAATAGGGATATTCTTGAAAGGCACTTCATAATGCTTGTAAGTGAAAAAGTCAGAGGCGACTGTGACCATGAACTAAAAACACCTTTTTTTACCCGTTGGAATTTGTAGCTGCTTTTTTGTGTGTGTAATTTTATTCTAAAGGTTACATTTATTAACTTTGTAAATATGAGAAACCACAAAAAAATGTTCATGATCCATTTCGTTCATATTTAACAAGGATACCAATATTAACAGAGGGTAGTGTACAATATGATTTAAATTATAAAATTCACTCAAAAATTCTGCTCACTATTTTACTGTAAAATTATTTTAAGCAACAGTTTAAAATCTTAAAACTTCTTTGTTTTTCTTTAAACAGAAAGACCTTCCTTCTGAGGAGATAAAAACGGGCGAGGAGGATGATGAGGAGAATGGAGATAACCTGTTAAAAGAGAGCAATGACAGTAAGATTTTTATTTGTATTTTGAAAAGTCTAAAGCCTTTTTAATGACTGTTGCCCTTCCTGTGTGATCCCGTCCACACTGTATTTCTTGAATCAAAAAGGGCACATTTGCGTCAAAGTGGCAATAGTTGCTATGAAATGACTCCATTGGAGTTGTGTTTCCCGCCTCACTTTGTATTTTTGGTTTGGTTTCCAAAGCATCATCACACAACATCACCTTAATTTTTAAGTAAATTTTTGCTTGAGGCAAGCAGAGAAAATGGGGAAATGTACAGCTGCCACAGGGAGATAGTCGGCCATGGATTGTAATTATTTTGGGACGAGCTAGACAAAACAAGGGTTTTAAATCAGTGTTTCCCAACCCTGCTCCTGTAGTGCCCCCACACTGCACAGTTTGTATGTCTCCCCAATCAAAGACACTTGATTCAGCTCATGTAATATGAAGACCTGCATCTAATGTTTATAAGTCACATGACAACATGGCGAGTGAACTACATCCGAATAAAATTAATAAAACATACTTTTTAAACAGTCGCAAAATAATTGCGTACTCAAGGTAGGTACTTCTTTTAAGATCCAAAACGCGGATTCAATTTGGCCGTACTCTAGGAATGGGGAACACTGGTTAGTCTGGTTTAAACTTAAAGCAGCAATTACAGGTTCAAGCTCCGCATTGGCAGCCAAATAAGCATAATGACATGTTTTGGGTTTCATGTCAAGGGCTTGCAACCATAAACGTCTGCGTTCAGCACCAAGGGATGTCTTCGAACGATATTCCAAGATGATTTGACAATGCATTTATAAAACACTGCATGTTATGACAAAATTAAAAATGATTTGATTTGACACTTGAAACCGAATGGTTTGATTTGTTCTGCTGCAAATTAATCTAAAGAAACCAGTCTAGTGTTTTTTTGTTTTGTTTTGTTGGCCAAATAAACAAATATCTTCTCAACATGCCAATGTATGTCATTAAATTTGTATACACGTTATAGGAAAATGGATTGGTGTATTGTGAATTTCTTTGCTTTTTGCCGGGGTTACCTTACAGTAATCTGTTCCTCAAAACTGGCCAAGATGAGTTTTGATTTTCCACTTTTTTCTTTTTTTTTTATGACAATTTGAATTATATTTGAACTATATTAGGCAGTCAAGTCAGTTCATCAAGTCATAAGAGTGTCAAAGCTAAAAGTCATCTGTCCTTTTCCAGGTCCCAGCATTCAGAGCAAGGCCGTGACCAACAGTCAGATGGACGAGATCGCAGCCAAGCTTGGGTCGCAGTGGAAGATGCTGGCAGACCACCTGGAGATGAGCGAGAAGGAGATCCGCGTGATCGAGTCTGACAGCGAGGATGTTGAACTACAGGCCAAGATGCTGCTGGTGGCCTGGCAGGACCGAGAAGGCCCTCAAGCTACGATGGAGAGCCTGGTCTCGGCTCTGAACGCGGCTGGGTTCAGTAACATCACAGAAGGTCTCAGCGAAACGTAACTTAACAGCTACATTTTCTTGCTTGGTTTTAAACTTTGACTGTACTTCAATGAAATGCATTCTTTAGCTACATTTTTTTAAATAAACGTTCATTTGAAATCGATCAATGGTTTTGTTTGTAAAATACACACAAGGGTGTCAAAGGCGTGTTTATTTCACCGTTTATGAAAAGCCAGTAGTCAATAACTTATTACAGAGCTCAAGTTCTCTTTCTCTGATTGTATTGGAGTATTTAAGGGCAGATGAGTTTACAGATGCATGATAGCTAAAGACAGAAGCAGTAATTGAGCATAAAGACATTCATTCATTCAATCCACACACAACATATCCTTGTAAATAAATTGCATTTCTTTTAGTGAGATCCCAGTATCACACAACCTCTTCTTGATGTATTTAAGTCTGAAACCTGTGGCTAAGAACATCTTTATATACCAAGTCACTACTTCTCCTGCGATGGGATACTGTTTGAGCATGAACACCTTTTCACAAGGCGTCAAAAGAAAATATATTCAATGCATATAGAAAACATTTATAAAACCATTGCTCCAAATCCAAACAAGGATCGCGTCCAGCAATAGAGCACCCAAAAAAGGGACGAAAGAAACCCACCGTTAAACATGCCGCTTGTGTGTTGATGCATGAAGAGTTCAGGAAATATTAAGGTCATGTTTTTAAGACACAAATTTATTTGCACATCTATACAGACAGTGCTCTGAAATGGCAATTATGGTTTAAGTTTCCTCTGTGAACCATTGTTACTCCAGTATCTCCAGACGCCGAGGGCCATACAGAAGGACGTATGCTATATGCCAATCACCACCACCAGACAGCTTCAAGATGTCCTCAGGGGTCACAATACTGACCTTGTCATCGTCAAACTTCACCCATTCATCTGTCCACAGAGAGAGAGAGGGGGTCAATATCAGCTAGAATAGGAAAAACACCCTACAGCAGCTAATCACGGTCTTCAGGGTTAGCACAAACTTGAGGAAAAGTTTTTAAAAATGCTATGCATTTCCAGATAATTTCATAATTTTCCTCACATGTTTTTTTTTTTTAAGTGAAAATTTTAACTGAAAATGTTGAAACAAATCCCAAATAAAATAAATCTCTTCATATTAACAAAGGCTTTGCATGTGCTCCTTCCTTTTAAAATTCGAAACAACTGATGCATTTTAATCAATCCAAACATGCTGCTTGAGCAGTTAACCTAAATCAGACTGATTTTGAAGATTGAAGCCAAAACAGAAATGTCTGACTAGCTTTGTGAAACTACACTACATAAAACACATCTGAATGCAACAAAAACAGCAGATGGACTGCACGAGAATGCAAATTCACTCTCTGACACCAGGTGGCGCTTATAAACACTACTTTATTATGCATTATATGGAGTTCGACCACTATATGCTAAAATTAGTTTTTGGCTACTTCTGTGAGTGCTCAAAAGCAGACAAGCTCAAAACATTTCAGACCCTGTATACACCTGTATTTAGCATTGTCCTGTTGTTATCGGATCTATAAATAAATGCATCTCAATACCAGGTGTAAACAGCCTAAAAGAGTGAGAGCCACAGCGAGCGGATTGCAAAATCCAAAAGTAACTAATTATTACCAATGCATTACATTTAAAAGTAACGTTACCCTGTTTTACTAGTAAAGTAAGCATGCAATCAATATCCATTTACAGTAACAAAGGCAAAAAAGCCTATGCATTTTACAAATGATTCAAAATTTGGCAGGGATGCCCGGACCAATACAGTTAGTGTGCCTCCTCTATTTTAAAACCCACGAGCCGCCACTGTTTATGCAATAACTTGATCTGCTCTTATTGAATGCATGAGGTCCATGAACACTGCTTTGACTCTTGAAAGACAGACAATACTTGACCTTCTTTCCTTTTAACCCAGCCGACGTAGTGTCCAGATGAACTGGATCGGCCCTGATGCGTCAGAACCGCTTGCAGGTCGTAGTAACCACTGTTGTTGGAGCCCAAGTCTGCAGAGAAGAAAAAGCTCCCAGCTTATAAACTTTTCAGAACCGTGTTGAAATGGAAAAGAGCTTTGTGGTGAGCACTTACCGTCAGAAAAACAGAAAGGTTCATATTTGGTTTCCTTTGGCGCTCCAACCTTCTGATTCTCCTGTTAGATGAGAAATAAAACCAGTGTGGGTTATTTTACAGGCGGCTTCTCTAAATGCGTGAAGCGTTCAGGATGACATCACGGGGCACTTGCTTTCAGCTGCTGCTGCATCTCTAGTTTCTTGTCTTCAACCTCCTTGAACTTTGACCTCACAGAAACCATCTTCTCCTGCAGTCCAGAAGTGCACAGCTCATACACGTCCAGCATAAGAGGAAATTTGACATCCTAAACGCAACAACATTGAAAAATAAATCAGTTTATAGATATTTTGGTTGACGTGCTTTATATGCGGTCTCACTCCAGAGCAACTGACCTACCTTGAGGACTTTGGCATTCACAGACTCTTTCTCTTTGTAAAAGAACCGGACCATCTGAACCGTGAGGTATGCTGGGAGACGGCTGATTTTGGACTTGAATGCAGAAACATAACAAATGACTCTTCATTTCAGCGTTGCACAGAGGAGGAAACACTTAAACAAACGAGCATTTCTCAGAACATATAGATAAAGCATACCGATTTGATATAGAGGGCATTTCTTTGTAAGGATGGGGAGAACTTTGTAATATCCTCCTGTAGCCTCTAGATGTAATAAGGAAAGGGTAAAGATTAAGAGGGACTGTGAGCACTGATGGTACTTCCAGCTGTTTGTATGGGACGTCCCACTCACCAATCGGAGTCCAGTGGCGAGATATTTGACTTCCTGATTGATGAAGCAGCTCAGCTGCAGCTGGCTCTCTGTGCCTTTAGTCGGATCCTCTCCCTCGGACTCAGTGCACTTCATACTGGACACATGCAGGTCAAGGAACTTCAAATATTACACGTTCACATGCATGGACCTGGAGAAATCTCGGGTTTAACCGTACACCCGTTTGCATTTGTACTGACATAGAAAGTATAAGAACACACTGCTGCACAACAAAGGATACGTTGTTTCAAATTCAACACCAAAATACTGATCGATGAAATTCTTCTTTTTTGAGGCGGCAGCAGCTCCACTATCACTGCCAGTCTGTTGATCGAAAGGAAACATGCAGATGGAAGAAAATTACTACAGTTATTTTCCAGAAAAATAGGATTAAGAATTTAATGTCATCAAGAGCAATTCTTTGTGTTTCTGTACTGAAATAGTTATATAAAATATGACTCGGTCTGGCAAAATGAGTGTGAACGCACACAAGAGGCAAACGAATTTGAGTTTTGAGCATATGCATAAGACAAGCCTTAACGAGAGCGCACAATCTTATAAGTTAAATTGTTGCGAAATATGTTTGTGTGAATCTCACCAAGACATAATCGATTATGTCTTGTATGATAGTTTAGTTCATGGTTGTGGAAACATCGGATGTGCGACATTATATTTGATCGATGCATTACAGTAGGTCTCAATCTTAATCAAATACTTTAAAAGACAAGACGGAATCTCTCGCTGCTCTTGATTAAACTACTTTTATTTGCATCTTTGTTCTTATTTTTAATAACAAAGATTAAATTTAAATAGCTATAGAGTAATTAATAATGTAGAAGTTATTATTAAGAAAGTATGAGAGGAAATACACAACGTTGCTTGGTGATTTTGCTCTTTAATCTTCCGAAAATGTAACTATTTTTCTCAAATCAAATGAATATCGCTAGAGTTCAAACGAAGGTAGCTTACACATTTTTTTTTGTCCAATTCCAACAAGACATGTATTATTTGGATGGTATTTTAATGGAGAATGTGAAAATATAAAAACACATTTTTGCTCATTTTGCCAGCACATTTAATATATAACAAAATAAGCTCACATCCATTGGGGTTTCTGGTTCTTCAGGTTCTAATTTCTGCTGAAGGACCCTCATAATCTGAAGCAAACACTCATTGGCATCCTGGGTAAATAAAACGATAAAAAAATTAAACTTTCCATTTTAACAGATAGTATTCTGATTAAATGTATTCCAGTGAAAATATGTGATCAAATAATATTCTGTCCTGACCTGCTGGAGGTACTGGCCCTGGTCTCCTTTTTCTGCAAACTGTGGGAAGGCCAAGTGCAGGAACTGCAGCAGGATGATGGGAGGAATACTTGACGAGGTCTTATCCATGGACTCGTACAAATCACGCATAGCTACGTGAAGAATTCACCTGATCAGACAAGTGCTACATGATGTCCACCAAAACTTCGATTAAACATGACTACCAAGCTTAACTCTTCCAAATTAATTCAGGACCAACCGATCTTCAAACCTTGATAAGAAGTCTGTATATAAATTTTGTAACCTCAAAACTAAGATACGATGAAGGTTCTTCACCTGCTGTGATGTATTGCGAAGGTGCATTAGCTCCAGAAGACCGCAAGGCACCAGAGTACCTACAGACGGAAGAGCATCATCACAAAAACAAAATCACGCATTACCCAAAATGTATATGAAAGACATGACTGAACTGTACCTCCTGAGAGCGTCTTTGAGCTCAGGCACAGAGCGGAGACACTGCACGGTTGCGTTCATGTAGCATGTGTTGCCCAGGTTTGTCAATCCGCATGGCAACTCCATCTGAACGTGACAGAGATCGATCACAGCGATTAAAACTCATTACTGTGACTTCTGCAAAAAATATTAAAGTTGCAGATCATTCTGATCCAAACTCACCGCAGATGCAAGCTGCTCCTCCGTCATGTCCTCCACAAACATGGGTCGCACCACAGGCTCTTCGGGCAGGGCTTCAGCAGAGCCCATCATCAGAAGAGTCATCCCCTACATCAATCAAAACACCCCATTAGCTAAAGAAAACTCACATTTAGCGTCAACATGTAAAAACATTTGCAACACACAGTTAATTGATAGTGTGATGCGTTACTAAAGTGTGAAAATGAGCAGAAATCCCAAGTACTGTCATGAAACTCTAGATGGCGCAGCCCAATGGGTCAAACTCAATCTAACTTAATGACATCATTATTCACATGTCACAGCTGATTGGGCCTTTTTGTATCAGCAGCCAATGAGCTCGCTGCTCAACATTCAAATAGTCAACTAGTGCTTGCTGTAGCAGTTCAGAAACCTCCACCTTCCCCAGCTCCACCTGTATAGATCACTTACTAGGTGATTTCATGGATGTTATATATGGGGGGGGGTTTTCATATATGTGACCATAGAGCACAAAAGCAGCCATACGTAGCATGGGTATTTTTGTAGCAATAGCCATAAATGCATTGTATGGTTCATAATTATGATGTGCAATGCTGTTGACGTATTTAAAGGAGTTTTTTTTTAATCAGGACAGGTCAAGTTCACAGTTCAGTGTGCGAGCCTTTCAAAGCACTGGTAGTGAACGCAGATGGACATGTTCATCGCATGCACACTACCTAGTGAACACGGAGCGCTCAAATCAATGAATGGGATGGAAATGGTTAGTGTTTTAATGGATGCTGACATTTTAACTGTAATTAAAGTGTTTTAAAAAAATTTATTGCTGAGACCATTTGTTGACCATGTTATTTGGGGTTATCGTGTTCTTTATTTTCCATTTGTTTGGGTATATTGTATCATCCAGAATCTCTCAATGGGGGAGGCATCCACTACTGGTAGCAATATTTTTGCTGTTTTTGGAAGCTATTCCTCGTAACTATAAAATAATATCTGCAACACTGTAATAACATGTCTACACACCGGACGCATCAAATGCATCACAGCAAATATACCAAATCCATTCTTTCAAGCATGTGGACTATGTCTGAAATAGAGTAGGTCATCAGTTTACAGTTGACGAATTAATTATAAAGGGATCCATTTACTTTTAATGTGATGTGGTGCATCGCATTGATTGCATCTGGTGTAGAAGGGGTGTAAAACCTGCCAGTTTTCATCAATGAGGCCAGATGAGATGGTGAATCGTTCCCAAAGCAACAATGGTTTTAAATTAATTTTGTATATGGTACAAATACAACAAGGTTGGGTGAGTATAGTCAATGTGCATTATAAGAACAGGGACATGTATTAAGAACTAAAAAGGTAAACCCTTTTGGAGCCTATCATGCAATTTTTAACCAATAACTGCGGAGTTCTGAATACAGGACAAAACTTAATTTTCAGGTTCTTTCAGTAAGTAGATTTAGCCATATACTTACATTTTTCAACTTGATGTTGCCCCACTCGTCATCCTGGTGAACACAAAAGTAAAATACATCAGAAACCTGCAATAACAGAGGACGGCGAATTCTGATGCTCCCACATCCAGTACCTTCAGCGTTCCTCCTTTCACCATGACCTTCTGTCTCTCCGGCTGAACCCCGGTGAGAGCGAAGAGCTGGGCTTTGAACAACATGGGCGGCTCCTCAGTGTTCAGCTCCACCGCATCAAACTTCTCCTTTCCCCATTTCACATTCACTATCATATTCCAAAAACAAGAAGGCACATCAGTGACACAGCAAAATCACTCAGTAACACATATCAGCACATATCCCTGTCTCCACAGGACGGATCAGTTTAGCGGTCCACATCGAATTAACTCATCAGTTCAGTGCTGCATAAACTGAGCTGGGTGTGTCGCGTGGACCCTGTTCACCAACAGTCAATCAACACAGTTATTAACCATTAACTTGTGATGGCTTTTAACTAACTAGTTAACACTTCGGAGGAGGAGAGTGTTTCCAATACAAGGTCTGAAGGAGAACTGAAAATGTGCTTTATTTTATTTATTTTTTTACCCATTTCCGATGAATTTTGCTTCTGAAAACGCTGAAATGTGAAAAGTGTCCATACATATGGAAAAATCCAAATCCAAAAATTCCACCGTTTGAAAGCACCTGCTTTAAAAGTGACAGCTCGCCCAAAAAATAACCATTCAGAAATCTTCCACTCACCTTCATATCAGATTGTTAGGCTTATTTCCGCTTGGTTGGGAAACAATTATTCCTATTTTCTACATTTCTGCCCATTCTTTAAAAATAAGTAATTTTATCATTCTGCAAATCATCTTAGAACATGAAAGGAGGTAATGGAATAAAATTAGGGTGAGTAAATAATGACAAAATTGGCATTTTTGGGTGAACTATTAACACAACTGGCCAATGTAGTCTTTACAAAAGACAAACTAACCACATAAGAGCCTTAGACTTTGGTCTACAAAAACGGGGGACAGAAATAAATATAGTTTTAACAGATCTAACACTGAAAATACATTAAAATTAACTAATAAATGTAGGACGCTAGACACTACAAGACACGATGCATCAAATTTAAAACCTTCGAGCTGTTCTATACTCAATTCTGAATAAATATAGAATATACGGTCTGTTCATTAATACTTTGATTGAAAAGTGCCATTAGTTTTTTAATAGTCAGAGCCGCCTAGCCGGGTATGATAACATGCTGCATCATGTCTGACCATTATATTTCACAGCAGAAACATCCAGATTAAATAATCTGATCTGACGGCACAAAGCTTGCTATGGGATTTCTGCTTCTTGTTTAGCTTTCCCCTGATTTAAAACAGAAACTATCACTTGAGGCCTGAAGCTAATGTCTAATGCTAACGACGCTGCCTCCTCTCAAGCATCTCTTTTCGTTTAAAGACTAATTGTGATTTATGTAAAATCATACTGTTAACAGACCTGTAAATACGGGCATCTTTTGGTTTACTTGTCCTCTATTCAGCTCCACTCCAAAGGCTGGGTTAAAGTTGGGGTGAGGAAGATTTGAGCGTCTACTAACTTCATTCAAACAGCAGCCCACAATGACGCTGCAACTGCATGATGACGCGATCGATGAGCTCGGCGAGCGACTACTACGACTAGAGCAACTCAGTGCGAAACCACTATGACGAAGGCTTGGGTTATAAATATTAATAAAGCTATCAATACGTTGGTCGATGAAGGCATTGTTTAATTACATAATGTTGACTTTGCTTGGTTAACATCTAATGGCAAAGGTTTGGCAACTTAACAACCAATCAATGCCATTTAATATGCTGCTTAGCCACTGGAGGGAGATAGTCAATAACCATTATGCGCCTAATTCAGAGCCAATCAATGTCGAGCTATTAATTAATCACATCGTAAACTTCTGCTGTAAATCTACAGTATTACTGTGGTCGCTGCCTTCAATAATACAAACCCTGGACAGGAGGCTAGTCCATCACATGGAATGAAATCAGTGTGTCAACATGTGAACATCATCTCATTTACCTCAGCAAAGTCATTATCTCCTTCGTTAGCTAGAATGAACTCTACAGAGAAACCAATGAGCTGGTCCTTTTGCTGGTTTGAGCTCATCATTTGCTGGTTTGAGCTGGTCCTTTGCTGGTTTGAGCTGGTCCTTTGCTGGTTTGAGCTGGTCCTTTGCTGGTTTGAGCTGGTCCTTTGCTGGTTTGAGCTGGTCCTTTGTTGGATTAAGCTGGTCCTATGCTGGTTTGAGCAGGTCCTTTGCTGGTTTATGCTGGTCATTTGCCTGTCATGTGCTGTTCTTAAATTGGTCGGACCAGTTCAAACCAGCACATGACCAGCCAAGGAACAGGGGAGTTTCATGCCCAGGGGAGTTTCAATTGAACAGGGAGTTTCTTGACATTGACCCTAATCATCCTGGGAGGAACCAATCTCAACATATTAAAGAGACATTTTTAGATGCACTTCATGACTGTGCTCGTTATTGCACCTGGGTTCTCCACCTTTGCCTGTGTTCGGCCCCCATGGCCTAGCTCAAACCCAAGACTTGACAATTGCTCCATTACTTTAAACTGCGATTTAAATCTAAGTTACTTAGGACTTAACATTAAACTCACTGGTCAGGACATTTAATTATAATTAAAAAACTACAATTAAAAATGTGTCAGACTAAACCAAGACAGAAAATGTGGGTGTGGTATCAGGTCTCAGAGAAGTATTTATTACAAATAAAAATGCATCAAACAATCTCCACTTCTGTCTGTGGTAGAGTTACAAGGCACCATGCTGTCTTTAGGACCAAAACGATGAAGGTCGTAAACACATCTGTGTTTGGAAAAGAGGCTTCATGACATTGAAGAAGGACAAACAACACAGCACACCAATGTTTTCCATCTCTACTGTGCTTGTCAAGGGCATGTGGGCGGAGATTAGGTGGAGGCAGAAAGATTCCTCAGACCACGCTAGCTATGAAGTTTGTTAGCTTGTTTTTTAACAATGACTGGAGAAAATATGATTGTACCTGCAAATGTAAGGTAACCCACTGTCTGGTTATTTGAAAAGTTTAACTTCAAAGGTTTCATCTGATGCCCACATTGATATGATTCTTCAGGGTCTCAATTAAAAGTATGCAACATAGTTTGGTTAAAATTTCTCAATGGTAGTGTAAAACAACACCATTTTTAGCCTGTCAAAAATAGCTCTGTCTACAGCAATCTGTTTTATTGCATGTCGCTTTAAATGTTAATGAGCTCTGCTGACCCCGCCCCTCTCTTCAGAGCCGCTCTCTCAGAGATGGTAAACTTTAGCCGCATTCATTGTGAAACATGCTAACTAGCACATTATTAGAAAAGGCAATTTGCCAAGATTAATTGAAAAACCTTATACTCACTTATTCTATAGGTGAAGCTGGATCACAAAGGATTTGTGCGAACATAGACGCATTTAGGTGTGCATTCCTTTCAGAAACAATTGTAATCCCCTGCGTCTTCTGTGGCCTAGATGTAATGAAGTAAATGATGACTGCTGTGGTCATTATAATATCCAACAACAGAACACCTCAATCGCTTAGGGGTAATTTTTGTCTACATCTGCGCTGGTGGTGAAACAATGGCAGACTGATCTGACAGGATTACTTCTGGCTGAGTGACTCACATCTATAGAGAAACCTAACATGTAAAGTAAAGACAAACTAACCGTGTCTATCTTGTCATTAAGATTTATATATATTTAAATTTCAACAGGCAATTATTTTTTACAGCTACATAAAAAAAAAGTTAAACATTCATTGTGATGATATATTATTGGAAGATGAATGTATCATGTAATGGCCAAATAGTTATTTTAAAATATATACTTCACACATGCATACAGATATTATTTCATACAGGGAATAGAGATGCATAAGAAATCTTCAGATGCGTGACAACAAAAACAATAAAAGACTATACATTGTTTATGCTTTTCTGATAAATGTGCGTTGCAAACACAAGCATTTTTGATGATCGGTTCTGTTCAGCCCGCTCGTTTTATCACGTTTAATTAACCACAGCTGTAGTCGGTTATTGTCTGATGGTGGCAGCAGGTATGCATTAAAATTAAAATAAAAATTGGAGCATGTATTACGTTGATTCTGGCACACAACATCACAATAAACTAGCCAAATCTGTGCTGGCCATCTCAAGTTTTCGCTTTGTCTTGCCTCCAGCTAGCACTGTGATGTAACTGTGACATACAGTAGGCCCTAAAAACTCTATAAGGGCGTCCTGGCACTTAGAATATTTGATGCTTACATTCGCCTGGTCCAGTGCCCCAGCCATCTTCCAGGTGCTTGTGTGCTTACAGATATAATCAGTTTGTATTTGAACCAGCTATTCGTGAAGGCAGACAACTGTTACTTTCATGCCCAGCTGGTTCTGTTCTTGTTTCTGTACATTTTACAATTTTTAGCCTGTCAAAAAAAGCTCTGTCTACAGCAATCTGTTTTATTGCATGTTGCTTTAAATGTTAATGAGCTCTGCTGACCCCGCCCCTCTCTGAGAGACGGTAAACTTTAGCCTCATTCATTGTGAAACTTGCTAACTAGCACATTATTAGAAAAGGCGATTTGCAAAGATTCATTATCCACGCCCATTATCCATGTCTTCAAGTTCAACACAAACATGAAGGATTATTATCAGTTTCACATAAATGCACTAGGCTAATGACAGTACACACTGTTTATGGTACAAACCCGATTCCAAAAAAGTTGGGACACTGTACAAATTGTGAATAAAAACAGAATGATGTGGAAGTTTCAAATGTCAATATTTTATTCAGAATACAACATAGATGACTTATCAAATGTTTAAACTGAGAAAATGTATAATTTTCATGGAAAAATAAGCTGATTTAAAATTTCATGGCATCAACACATCTCAAAAAAGTTGGGACAAGGCCATGTTTAGCACTGTGTGGCATCCCCTCTTCTTTTTATAACAGTCTGCAAACGTCTGGGGACTGAGGAGACAAGTTGCTCAAGTTTAGGAATAGGAATGTTGTCACATTCTTGACTAAGACAAGCTTCTAGTTGCTCAACTGTCTCAGGTCTTCTTTGTCGCATCTTTCTCTTTATGATGCACCAAATGTTTTCTATGGGTGAAAGATCTGGACTGCAGGCCATTTCAGTACCTGGATCCTTCTTCTACACAGTCATGATGTTGTAATTGATGCAGAATGTGATCTGGCATTGTCATGTTGGAAAATGCAAGGTCTTCCCTGAAAGAGACGATGTCTGGATGGGAGCATGTGTTGTTCTAGAACTTGGATATACCTCTCAGCATTGATGGTGCTCACCTTTCCAGATGTGTAAGCTGCCCATGCCACACACACTCATGCAATCCCATACCATCAGAGATGCAGGCTTCTGAACTGAGCGCTGATAACAACTTGGATTAAATTGGTCCTCCAGCTGTACCTTATGTGTATATTTAACTTTTCCGGCCTCTTATTGCTACCTGTCTCATGTTTTTTGAATGTGTAGCTCTCATGAAATCCAAAATTAGCCAGTATTTGGCATGAAATTACAAAATGTCTCACTTTCAACATTTGATATGTTATCTACATTGTATTGTGAATACAATATAAGTTTATGAGATTTGTAAACTATTACATTCCTTTTTTACTCACAATTTGTACAAGTGTCCCAACTTTTTTGGAAATGGGTTTGTATTTGTTAATCTTGGTAAATATAATTTAAATATGTATTATTATACTTTGTTATTAAACAGTTCAATTATTTTCATTAGTCTAAGGAATATGAACATGAAACATGATTACATATTGCAGTCAAAAAATTTTGAACAGTAAGATTTTTAATGTTTCTTAAAGAAGTCTCTTCTGCTCACCAAGCCTGCAATTATTTGATCCAAACCACAGCAAAACCAGTAGCATTTTGAAATATGTTTACTATTTAAAATAACAGTTTTAATACTAAAGTGTATTTATTACTTAAACTGATTTTTTAGCATCAATGCTCCAGTCACATAATCATTTGGAAATCATTCTAATATGCTGATTTGCTGCTCAAAAAATATTTATTATTATTGCACTGAACAGCGGAGAATAATTATTTTTTCTTTGATGAATAGAAAGTTCAGATGAATAGGATTTATCTGAAAGATATATTAATTGTAACATTATAAATGTCTTTATCATCACTCTTGATAAATTTAAAACATCCTTGATAAATAAAAGTATTAATTTCCATACCCCCCCCCCATATGTTTTTAAAATAAATAATAATAATAGTTTAGAGAGCATGATGTTACAAAAGCTTTTTATTTCAGACAATCAAACAAATGCTGAATGTTTCTATATGTCAAAGAATTAAAAAAATAAATAAATTGATAATAATAAAAATAAAATATTTTCTTAAAACAGCAAATTAGAATGATTTACTAAAGATCACATGACACTGAAGACTGGAGTAATGATGCTGAAAATTCAGCTTAGATTTTTTTTTAAATATATTATTTTAAATAGCTAACTGCTGCTGCTAAAACGACTGTCTCTAACGTTGAGAGAGAGAGAGAGAGAGAGAGAGAGAGAGAGAGAGAGAGAGAGAGAGAGAGAGAGATAGCTCTGCGCATGCGCAGTTGGAGCAGTTTCGAAGTTGACTCTGGGGTGTTTCAACAGGAAGGCGGACATGTTGGACAGGCAGAGGGAGAAAATCGGGCACCCAGTATTTTTTTTGTATTTTTATTTATTTAATTTTTAAAAAATTTGACTAGGAGCATCGTTAAAGCTCGATTTAACCGCACACTCAGAGCATCGTGGATTACATACTTGTTGGAAAAGTAAAAGCCGGCATGCGGACTAAGAGAGATTTATCACAGCGGGATTCGTAAAGGATCGTTTTAACCAGGGTCTTGTTTTAACTCATCGAAATTCGTGAGGCGAAGTTTGTTTTTCCGCCACTTCTCACTCTGCAGCTGTCAGACTCGCTCGGCCTGGCGAGCTTTTATGCTCCGAGGCCTGGAGAAACTTCACTTCATCTCACGACCGCATGCTAACTCTGCAGCATTTGTTTTATCGCTTCTTTTCGCGTGAATTGCTTATGTTTTAAAAGAGCCCTTTCCCTTCATATCTCCCGAAGCTAAATTAGCTTAGCGCGGTGTAATCTGTCGCCGCTGCTGTTCGTGTTTGCCAAGTTGTCATGGACTAATCCCACTCCTCGTCCTGTTGATGGTTTGTTTCGAAAATGTGGCTTTTTGTCATCTCTCGGTGTTACACACGATTCAACGAGAGTGATATTAAGGCAATAAGACACAAAACGGTGCTTTGTTCAAACTAGTGCTCCTCGCTAAGTGAGGGCAGAGGAAGTTAGCGAGTTAATTTGCTAATCTTAGCCCGTAACTCGCACACGTCTGAATCAAATCAGTCTGATCAGTTATGAACATGTCTGCTGGAGAAAGTTTGACAGCTCGCTTCGAGAAGATCGATGCCATGCTGAAGGATCCCCGATCAGAGATCAACACAGACTGTCTGCTGGTGAGTGTGTCTGCTTTATGGTGCACATAACGTTGTGTTAATGGAAATGGTATAGAATGAGGTCAGCACAAACTAATATAAAACACGACCATCGTGCAGTAAGTTATCATAAGCGAGGCTTCATGATGTTGGTCATGTAATGCATTGCCAGCTTGTAATCACTTCAGTACAAGTCACACTTTGTGAGAGTTGCTGGATTTAAACTTTCTCTATGTTCCCTAGACCCTTATGCATTTTTACAACCAATTAATAATTGTTAATTAAAAATAAAGTTTCAGTTTGCAGTACATTACAGCTTTATATGTTTCTTGATAGTTCATCGCAGGGTTGAATCTACAACTTTTGGTAACCAGCAGGGTCTTTAACCGCTAGGCCACACCACCCATGCTCAGATTTTTAACTTTTCATCTGCCTTTGCACCGTGTGTTTACATGCAGTTTGCACTGAGGTGAAATGTGCAGTTTGTGCAACTGATTTTATGAATTATTTCAGCAATTTCATACATTTGAGCATTGCTTTTTTCAAGAATTTGAGCTCTTTGTACTTCTATGTCTGTTGTGCACACATGCACACAGATTGTGTTGTTGTTTCAGTTATAGTAAATCTCACTTTGCATTGAAAACCATTCTGACTGAGAGCTTTAGTTATTAATAGTGGCACTTCCTGTAACGTCTTTTGTCTTTGACAACATCTGTAATAAATGCAGGTCACAGGATTTTGCATTAATGCATTGAATTAGACAGTATTTATGTATAGACATGGATGGACGTGTACTTTGGTTACTACGACCATTCGTAACCCTGTTTGGTTTTCTGTACGTAACTATAAAACAGATAGTTCTGGTTTTGGCTTTTGATTTATCAGTACAGCATTCCCGCTCCACTAAAATTATCTTTACATCTCCATTTACATTTACAAATTTTGCATACACTATGCAACATGCATGGTGTCCTCGTGTCCTTAAAAAGTCTTGCGGTGAAGATGGGTTTTTTGGTCACATTAACGCTAAAATATTCATATTTTTATTTGCTTGACCCAACAAATAGCCTGAATAAATCTTAGTTGACAAAAAAAATAAAATAACCCACAAACACCAAAACGAAAGAATGATTGATCTGATTTTATTCCATTCAGTGTAAACAGTGATTGATAATCAGTGTATTTCTGCTATCAAGGTCTGTGTCTCTGTGAGAGACTTCAAAACAAATGAGCGTAACACCAAGGGAACTGTTTAGTTGAATATTCTCACGATTGCAAATGTTAATATTTTTTTTCTTCAATAAATAAGTATTTAGTAACGTTACTTTTTAGACACAATTCAAAATGTACCAGCATGCACCATTTCAGGCTAAATAAGGAGCAAAGGTAGCGCCTCAGTGACAGATCTGTCGACAAAATATCCTTGGTGTGATCGGAAAGAAAAGAGGCTACTTATACATATTAAATAAGAGAAAACACATCATGAAATCGCATAATATTTTGGTAAACAAAATTTTGCATTTATATTGAGATGTTATCAAAATAAATCTCAGCCTCAAAGGGTTAAAGCAGCGGTGTTGGGAAATTTAAACACTCTCTTTAAAATTCAATACCATATTACCATATTAAAGTATGGTATCATAGTCTTCATCACTGTCATTATTTAGACCTTTATACATCTCCGCCCTCTCTGAGACATAAGAGCAGTGTTCAATCTGTTAACGAGCTGATTCTTCACATTGAATCTGTTGAATCAGTAACAGCTTGCACTTGATTCATTCGTGAAATATAACTCACTGATCTAGTGTTGTAAGAACCTGGACTTTGGTATCAAGTTGATACTTACATTTTAAAAAACGTTACCAGCCAATCACAAACATGTTTCTTGAGCGTAAATGCAGTGGCCAATCAGAAGCTTTTAAGTCAGAAGAGTCATCTTATTTTAACATGATGTAGGCTAATTAAAAGATTAATTGTGCAGATCAATAGACAGTTTTCACGCAGTGAGCATTTACTATAAAGAGAGAACTCTTTGCTCAGTTTCTGTATATAACCCTCTCAGGCAAAAGTTGTATTTTTCATGCTGCAAAGTTTTGACAGCAAAACTGTTCAATAGAATGAAAAAAAAAAAAAACTTAGTGAAATAAAAGTGTGCGCTACATTAAGTTGTTGATGTGCTCATCAATCTAGCGCCATAAGAAAACAATAAATTAGCCATATTAACACAATTTTTTGCATACTACAGACTGGTTTGCATATCAGTTTAGCCACTTTCCTGCTAATAGCAACGCAACGAAATGATTTACTTCTTATTTATTTTCAAAAAGATTAGTTAATAATCAATACTCTATAGAGTTGATTTCAAGCTAATTACAGAAATATGAACACTGAATTGCTTTCGTGAGGCAACCGTGACATTATTTAACATGGTTTATTTGTTTTATTGACGTTTTTCCACAGTTGAAGCACTGATTGCCCAATTCCATGATGCATATTTTTTATTTATTATATTGCATACAAGTTGTAGTGTATCTTTCCGCATAGCTTCTGATGTTCATTCATGTTTATTTTTGTTCTATATCTAGTAGTAAATCGGAAGAGATGATCAGTGCCACATGAACTGAGGTGGGCATCAAAAGCACATTTACTGTTTGAGAGAAGGTAGAGATAATAAAACCGATTCACTTGAATTAATAACTCAAAAAGGCCTAGATGTTGATGCCTTTTGGGTTTTTCCAAATGTTGCTTCATGCATGGATGTTGTGTCATTAACTACATTTTAAAAACATTTAATTTCCACTTGGATTGTGAGGTTTTATTTTATTTTTACGCTGAAGATGTGTGGCTAGAAAATGTGCTCCCTGGTCTCATTGTCTTTTTTATATATCAACTGTTTTAATGAGTGTCTTAAAACACTGATAAATAATTTCAAATGCATACCATACCATTTTTAGAGACAAACAAGAAGAAAGTCAAGAAAGTTCAAATCTTCTCGAGGCATGAAATGGAGCAGTCTTCACATGACTCTTTGTGTGTGTGCTTGAGAGAGACAATATGAAATAACTTACAGCTGTAATACCAACTAATCTTGAGCAAATATTGCACCTCTGGCAAACCATGTGATCAGGATACTACTAAAACTATTCAGTTTAATTTTAGACGTGTGGAATCGTCTCGCATGCATTCAGAGAAAGCTGTCCTCCACACTTATTTGGTGAACAAATAATATTTGATTCTTCAGATGAGTCTGACAGATGGGCACACACAAAAAAAAGGCGATGAATTCTTCTACAGGAGAATCTTGGAAAGAAAATGAATTGCTTCAAGGCAAAATGTGGTCTATAGCGCCTCAGTCAGTGTAGCTCATTATGTTGTAGTCATGTAATGTGGTGATGTAGTATTTAAAGCGGTTGCATAATCTATATATGTTTGTTCAAAACGTTTATGTTCTCTGCAAACAAGGCCAATCATCTTCTACTCTATTTCTGCATTAATTAAACAGTCAGGTGTTGCAGGTGGATGGGTTTAGAGCGCTTTAAGTTTCTTCAGCTCCCATAAATGAACTGCACACGTGATGAGGGTGAACAATAGTCATCTATAATCATTCTACAGTCGTTTTAAGATATTCTTCCTCTGACAAACATTACTATGTGTTCAGCATTGCAGATTGGTGGACACACGCATGCAAGGGAAAATATTGTCCTAATGGAAAGTCCATTAAAAATAGTCACTGGTCTTCCTGGTAGTGAAGCATCGAAATAAAATAAAAATAAAGAAATCCTTTTTGTGCATCACTAGCATTTTTAAAACTGTTTTTTTTTTTTTTTTTTTTGATTTTTGCACAAGGCAGTTTTCGTCACCCTTTTAATAACAGAATAATATTTATACTCCAATATGCCTTTGAAATATAAACATTTAAAGTATGGCTGTAATTAAAACATTTGGTGACAGATTTTATTGAAACGTACATAATACATACATAAAATACATTCTTCAAAATGTCTTCACCCGTGTTCAACAGAAGAAAGAAACTCTTACAAGTTTGGAACAACTTAAGGTTGTGTAAATGAAAAGATAGTTAATTAATTTTTTTTTTTTTTTTTTTGAGAACTGTCCCTTTAACTGTGTATTATTCCAACCACAAACTCCTAGCAGTGAATAAATGGTAATGCAGTATCTATGGCTTTTATAAAAGATCACTTTATAATTGCTGTGAATTAAATTGCACGTTATAAATAAAATGAAATGCCTTTCAGTTACACACAGCATTTGTAAAGACCTAAGCCTTGTGTTTGCTCTCACAAAGAGCCAATAGTAATAGTAGAGGAACTTTTGTTTTGTTGATCTGAAGCTTTCACCTCTGGCCTGTTCTTACCCGTCTCTTCCATGTGTATGGCCTCACCTGTCCCCATATCCACCTCTAATACTTCCTATTACAGCCAGGGTTCGAGATACGACATGTCTGATGAGTCTAGAGTCTAGATCTGCATGCACCTCAGGGCAACTGGCCGATCAAAGCCACTTTGTGCTTGGGAAGCTCATGAGCGTTTCTTGTGGTGCGCTGGGGCTGATTCTTTCCTCTGCCATGGGGCGGCTCTGGGCGACCGGCATCACTGTTTCCAGCTTATGTTATATTTTCCTCTGACTTTACATTCCTGGAGGAATGTGTCAGAAATGACATTTCTCACCGCACACTGACCTAATTCAGATTTTGTGGCACCCAAACTACTTTTGAAAATGTGATTTCAGATGTTGGTGATTTTAAACCTATTTCAAACAATGAGTCATTCATAATTTAGATTTGCATTTCACATCGGGAAAGAAGTGTAAAAACATAATGCTTTCTCGATAAAACAACTAACTTAATTATTAAACACCATATTGATATTACAAATAAAAATGTGTTCCTGCTGGTCAGCTGTTACTGACAAACTCTGAGACAATTTCACTTTAATGACAGGCCTGATCAGGTTTAACCTCTAATTATAACGTTTACTTGAATTAAAATCATAAAAATATTGCAAACTATTACAATCTACCCAACAAAGTGGATGGGCAGTTACTAAAGATAATGACTAGATCAAATGTATAAAAAAATTCAGATACGGTTCTTACGATAAACCAGTTTGATTTGTATTATAGTTGACAAAAAAAAAAATTGTGGATGTGAGTGAAATGAAATATAAAAAAAAATATAAATTATAAAGAAAATATAATAAATATAAAAGAAAAGATCATTATAAAGAAAAGTTAATTTAAAATCATTGTATTCTTTTAAGATATTTAGATTGCAGAGAAAATTTTTATTTAGATAAGATTGACTAACATTTAATATTCATGGTTTTGAACTTGATTAGAAAATAGCAAAAAAACTGTAATTTAAGGGACATGATGACAATTTCAAACAAACTGAAACCAAATGTATGCACAAAATATATATTTGGGATTTTAATAATTAAAATATGTTGTTTCTGAAGAAAAGTTTTGGAAAAAATGTAACTATCATGAATGGACACGAAACTTGCCCTAAATTATAGAAAAAGTAACCATTTGTGAATGTTAGTGAGGGCAGGCCTGAGCGTTTGAGGGTTTCACACTCCGTGTTGGTGTATATTCCTGTTGATGTACAGTATATTTGATATACTGTAAACTATAGTGTGTAGATGCCAGACTCTCCGTCTCTTGGCTGAGAATAATCTGGTTTTCTCTCACAATTGCATACCGCAAAGAATTGACGCTCCGTATGTAAATGATATTCTTTGTTGATATTCAATGCATCACTTTATTGATGATGCATACTGTATACAGACAAACACGTGTGCATGGAATATGAATGTAGTGTGCTGTCTTGCATGCCCTGCATTTTCCCATAGAAACACAAAAAAGAAATGCATAAAGTGATAGTTCTCCCAAAAATGAAAATAGTGATGAGTTACACATTCTCGTCTTTTTGAAAAATGCAGGTAACCAAACAGGTGATGGCAGCCATTGACTTCCATACCTATATTCTTGACTTGAAAGAGATGGACTGGCCTGTGCTGCAGTTTTATGGATGTTTTGATCTCGTATCTGATCTCGTAAAAGGATAGGCATCCTTTTTTCTCCCAGCTGTTTTCTTTTTTTTTATTCATTTAACATAACTGAATGTGTTTATGTGGCCAGTTGTCAAAACTGGTTTGTGTGTTTTGTGTGAGCTTAGGCTGAGGATGAATGGTAATGATCTTTGGGGACGAGAGTGTTGTTTTGCCCTTCAGAAGCAGTGGTTGATCAGTGAATGGAGTCTTTACTCAGCCCTCGCTCCATCATCCTGTGGCCGCCCGACACAGCTCTTAATAAAATCACTTGCTAATCAATAAACCTCTTGTCTTGGACCCACAGGGAGTGTATGTGTGTTACAGTGCAGTGCTTTATGGCCCATGCATATTCTTGTGGTTTGAGGTACAGATTTGCAGTTTGAGAATTATGAAAAGCAGGAATTGATCCCAGACTCAGTTTAAGTCATTTGGGAAAATAAACATAGTATGAATTGCTAAGTAAATGGACCATTGGATGTCTTGAGCGTGTTTCTGCAAAAATGAGTATATAAATACTCAATAGTTGACTTAATTTAATGACTTTTTCTTAAAACATAAATGATGAGCATCTGCATCAGTTAAAGGCTATATACAAAACTTTTTTTTCCATACTACTTCACTGTTAAAATCAGTCTATAAGAAGTTACAGCAACATAAACGACAAGCCAAAATGAATTAATTTAGGCTAAAACAAAACTGAAACCAACGTTGGGTCTCTCATTTGACACAAATGCCAAATTAATGTTTATTATAACCTAGTTCACTCGTTTCAATATCCACGTAAAACTAAATGTTTTGCATAGCATCATGGCGGTACAGTGATAACACTTAACACTACAGCACAGATTTTATTACATATTTAAACTGAGCAGTGTGTTTTTCATATGTTTCACTGACTGTATTTTATTATAATGAACCTGCATTGTCAAGGTAGCAAAGCTTAACTTTGTGCGTTTATGCGGCGCAACCGCAGTCACTTAGCAGTCGTAGCAACTTCTCCTTTTAGTCATGAAGATAATGTAAACGGTTGGCCTTTATTTGCGTACATTCACAATAAAAACTAATTTGTGTGTAAAATAAGCCTAAAGAAAAATAGGATGCCGCTTTCTGCCGTCTGTTTCCTTTCGTTCAGGACAAAAATGAACCAAAACTTTGCGCTTTTCGTGCATTTTCTTAAGTTGTTATTCAAGTAAAAATATATTTCTTGTAGGGATGTCCCGGTCAGGTTTTTTGCCCTCGAGTCCAAGTCATTTGATTTTTGAGTATCTACCGATACCAAGTCCCGATCCGATACTTCTATAATATATAAAAAAAGAATAAATAACAGTGAAAAAAAATGATCCAGGATGTTCAATAAATAACATTTTGAAATATATTCAAATAGAAAACGGCTATTTTAAACAGGCTAGTAAAAATATTTAAAAATTGTACTGTTTTGCTGTACTTTGGATCAAATAAATGCAGGCTTGGTCAACAGAAGAGACTTCTTTAAACAACATTAACAATCTTACTGTTCAAAAACTTCAGACTGTATTATAGCAACTTAAATTTTTCTCTAATTTCTAGCTTTTAGTTGGCTTAGAAATCTATAACTGCTGGACGATAACAAATAATAATGATTTGTTTATGTACTACAAACACTGTTTATCACATAAGTCAGAATAGTTTCTATACTGTAATAAATGCTATGTCAATTAGCACTGCATTGTTCATATAATTTATGTATCACCTACTGGAGATGAATTGAAAAAACATATATTGTCGTTATCGTATATTAATATCTTCGATTTTCCAAAAGTTTCTGTTTTTCTGTGAAAATAACTGTTTTCATACAGCGATAGCTGGATGCTTTTGTCCATATTAGGAATTTCCTGATGTGACTTTCTGCGCGAGAGCGCCCTCTGGTGTCGAGTATGAATGAAACGCACACTGCAGGAGTGTTTTTAACTTTTATCGGGAGGTAACGTCCGATTCCGATCAAGTCTGAAACCACGTGATCGGCCCAGATTTACGATCCCGTGATTGGATCTGGACATCCCTAATTTCTCGTATAGGCCTATTTATTAGCTATACATAGCCTAGCTTTATTACGTTTTTCTCTACTCGCAGAAACGCTGCAGGTGCGTGATGTGGATGTGAATGCTGTTTTCTTGTGCTTGTAAAATGAATCCCCGGGAAACAAATGTTAGTATTTTTAACAGGTCACAGACACTGATCCTTTCTAATTTAATTCAATTCTAATAAAAAATTATCTTGTCGTTTAACGCTTAATAATCTGTTAACGAGCGTAGGTTGTCGTTTAGGAAAAATAATTGAAATGAACATCCCTGTTCTGAATGTAATAATAAAATGCGACTTCTATGCAACTCAAAAACACCAATTTATTTTTGTTTTATACATGTAGCATATTTTTAACATTTGCAGCAAAGTTTCAAATTGCTTACTATATTTAACTGATTAATCGTCGAAATTCTTACTTTTGGTTAACAAGTTAATATAAGCATTCGTAACTGTTATCAAATTTAATTTTATTAATATATTTAGCATTTTTGTGCACGCAATATTTTGAATGTGTAAAAGGTTTCAGGGAAATTGAGGGAAAATGTTTTTTTTTTTTTTAGAATGTTGGAAATCAAATTGACTTCCATGGAGAACAATTCAATGGCTGCCGTCAACTCTTTGTTACCAACATTTTTCAAAATATCTTCTTTAGTACTCTACAGAAGAAAAAAAACTCCCACAGTTTTGGAAAAGCTTGAGGATTAATAAAAGATGACTTTAAGACACAGTCATAACATAATGGCTATCTTTATGCAACCAGCTCCTGTTTCAGAAAAGTGGACGACTAGATGCTCAACAAGTACTGCTTAGACCAGGCCTTCACCACACACCAGATCTGCATTAGTGGTTTAGTTGTCCCATGTGTCACTTCTGGAAAACTCTGTTCAAGCCTTACATGGTGGTGTCATTCTGTTATAATGATTCATATAAACACTTTTGTATAGAAAAGGTTGGTAATCAGGTTGTAATATTAATCTAAAACAGTTTGTATATTGAAATCGAAATGACAAAGCGTGGCACTTCCTTTGCATCTCTCACTAGCAGATTTGTTTCCTCGCCCTGAGGTTGTGTTAACAGAGTAAAGACTTCCGGGCTTTCTCATGCTTTATGTCACGTAATTACTATAGAAACTCCCTTCTGAGGTTTTGTTGGTTCTTGTAGGTGCTTGAGAGGGGGGTAAGGCAGTTTCTTAATTCCAAGAAAGCAAAGAACAGTCTTGGATTCTTGTGGAGACCGGTCTTGCCAGACTACCGTGAGAGAATGAACTCTTAAGGTGCTATCAAGTCTGTATTCGATGCATCCAAAACACATCCGGGTAATTTCAAGTGTCCTCTGTCCTTCTCTTCTTGAGTATTTGACCTGAACTTCATCGGACGATGCCGCTGAATGAGTACAAGGATTGCATAAGAATGCATGAGGAGAAACGGTCTCCGCTGTGATGCTGTCACCAGCACGTGTGCAGCGAAGCACAGCTAATCCATGCCCTGCATTCAGACCGTTGAAGCAGTTTAGACGTGATTTTTATGGCAGGTAGGTGAAGCGAAATAGTTTCTTTCTATTCTTATGAAAAGATTGTTTCAAAATCTTTTATCATCCACTTTCAGACTAGGCTTTTACATTGTCTTGTGAATGGTGGCTCCATTCTGTTTAGCATCCAGAGTGAATGCTGCACTGTAAATATAAAACAAATTCACTTGTTAAATATCTTTGGAGAGAAGATGCATGAAATATGAAAGCACATATTGTACAAACTGGTCTTAAACATATTCTGTATGTTCAGAAATAACATAAAAAAAATATATAAATGGTGGCAAAATGATAAAATCTCAAGAAAATCGGCCATCCCTAACCATGTCAGAGTTTTTGCTGCTATGCATTACTGTAACTGTTTGTTGGTGGGTGGCAGGGCTTTATCCGTTAATAACTGGTCTCGGTTCCTTCCTTCGGTGTCCCCGTGTTCCTCATCTGCTTGGACATGCAGGATCTCTTCTGGCACACCATCACAACAGTGTTTGGCACATCTTCCGCCTTAAAGGCCATGAAAGCCCTTGTTTTAGCACCGATTAGTTCTCTGTTCTCTGAGGAAGGACGTGGTGAGCTGTGGAGTGGAGGAGGAGGACACCGCAGTGGCTTCTGATCCAGTTCGTTTTATTTCAGTTTCATTCATTTCAAATCATTAGTGGTTTCCACAAATACATGCTTGAGATAAAATAATAATGTGTGCATGAAGACCGAGATTACTGTAATACAGCTACACTTTAAAGGTGCAATATGCAAAAATTGAGGTAAAAATATCCATAACATGACCTACACGCATCAAAAGAATGAGAAGAAATAAGGGCGATGATGTCATAAAAAAAATGTCAAGTTATAGTGCTGCAGAGATATCAACCTTAATTAGCATTAGCATTACTAGCCCCGGCCCGACAGGTGTCGTAATACCAGTTTCGGCCATGTGAGGCGGTATGCGGGCAACATAACCACCAGCCAACCTGCAATACACGAATAACTCGCAGGGCGTACCTGAACCTGATGTCAATCATGTGTAAAGTACAGCCCACTACTTTCAGTTCAGGGAAGAGAGCGGAAGGATAGCTGAAGCCCTTGGCAAGAGACCAACACCCGCTACAGGGAAACAATCGCGCTCGGAATCACAAATCAAATCCGATAAGAATACCAGAGTAAACATCGGCACTGCTTTTAATCGCTGGAGACAACTGATGGACCTGAAAGAAATGAGGTTCTACTCCGAACTTGCAAGTTAGATGCTGTTAGTATTTCGCTAGAAGTTTGTTTTATATGTTTGTGTATTTGTTTTCGGGAAGTTATAACATAGAAATGTATCGAAGGCTGTTGGATAAACGTGCTAATGTTAGCGATGGCTAACCGTAGCTGCGTTTGATAATTAGCTAGCTATAACTTAACCTTATATTTTATTATATAGGGCTGTGCATGTCTTTACTCGTGTACATCTCATCAGTAAAGACGCTCCTGTAATTAGAAGTATATCTCCAGCACGTGTGTTCAGATCAGGATTGCCAGGTTTTCACAACAAATCCTGCCCAGTTGCTTCTCAAAACTAGCCCAATCTCGCTTCCAGAAGGTTCCCCGATAAAACATTGCTTCCCAGGGTTAAAATATACGTTTTTTAGCAGGGTTACCTTGGTATAATTCGCATTTTAGGGGCTAAATATCACGTTATTTGTATTGGGGTCGCTGTGACCAGCGGACATAAAAAACAACCACCACAGACTTGGCAACACTGGTTGGCATTTACTACACAGCCGTAATTCACTGACAATCTACACAACATCGATGTTAAAATCGCAGGCGATTCTTTGTCGATTTTGAAAGCGATTTTGTGTTAGTTGTCGGTAGACTAAGGCTCTGTGCAGTAACTGCCACTCCACCTGAACCAGTGTTGCCAAGTCTGCGGTTGTTTTTCATGTCCGCGGTTTGAAGCAATCCCAATACCAATAACGTGATATTTAGCCCCTAAAATGCTAATTTTACCAGGGAAACCCTTCCCAAAAATTTATATTTTAACCCCGGGAAGCAATTTTTATCGGGGAACCTCCCGGAAACGCGATTGGGCTAGTTTTGGACTAGTTTTAAGAAGCAACTGGGCAGGATTTGTTGTGAAAACCTGGCAATCCCTGATCTGAACGCACATGCTGGAGATATACTTCAAATTACAGGAGCGTCTTTACTGATGAGAGGTGCATGAAAATCACATTCGATTTTTTGCACAGCCCTATATATCATAACTAACCTGCTCTGTCTAATCTGTTGGACTCCGTGTCCTCTTTGCTTCGTGGTTTTTCTGTGCGTGAAAAAATTGATGTGTGGCGTGAAAGCGTGTGAAAAGAGTCAATTGCATGTGTCTCACGGTGAATGCTTGAGAGTTGGCACATTAGTTTCCAATCAGAATAAAGGACAGGTTGATTATTGCTGTATAGCGTTTGTATTAATCTATGATGTGTCCCTGTTTGCCTACAGGGACATAAAAAAATTAATTAAAAGTGATACATGGACCAAGGTGTCTGAGATTGTTCATTTTAAGTAAATGATCCTAATATTTCGTCCACAACAATATTTAATGAGGTTATAACTCCTTGTGGTTAGTCTGCATGAGATCAACAAGCTTGTTTGCTTTGCGGCCGCTTTAAATACAAAATAAGCATTCGATCTACGTTAGAGCGTCTGAGCGCTCACAAATCTTTCTGCAGCGTCGTGAGCAGAGTGGCAAGAGCGATTTTTGAAGCTCTAGACGCCGGCGGTGTGAACGCACAGTTAGGCTTCGGCTATGGCTGTAGTGTTGTTGTGAAAGTAGGGGCAGAGCATAGAGACTATGCCGTTTCTCGTTTGTTACTCTAGAGTAGACCAATTCACTTTATTGAGGCATACTGCCCCCATCTGGTATGGAATGTGGAGTATGACTTGATTTTTTTTGCCAAACATTACAGATGGCAACTTTAAAATGAATGTTAAATTCAAATCAGTATTTCATAATGGATATATAAATTATTTTACTTCATAGTTAGTAATGCCCAATATTGGATTTTTGCTAAAATATTTGAAACTCAAGTGTTTGTTACTCCCCAGATGCTATTAGGATTTTGATTAGTTTTGAGCATAAATTTAGTTGACATGATGACAATACATTCAAATGTTTAGAATGAAATCAGTCACTGCATGGGTTTTTTTCAGACAGATGAACATTTAAAAAAAACTTTTTTAGAGCTCCCTCTAATAATGTTTGAAAAAATGTATACACGTTAATATATCATAGGGCTGTCAAAATAAAATTATACTTTCTAATATTCGTTGAGTTTAAAATAAAAAGCAGATTTGAATGCAAAAAAGCTGCATTTGAATTTTAGGTGTGCATCAGACAGCCTTATCAGTGGCACACGAGATGCGATGACGATGTAAGTGTATGTAAAAGAAGGTGGAAAGAGTTTAAGGATGTATTTAAATGGGCTTTGATCCGATTTAAGGATGCGCTTATATTCAGTCATTTAGCAGATGCTTCTGTCCAAAGGAATTACAGACGAGGAGCATCAAAAGCACTGGATCATGTCTGAAAATATAAATATCTGAAAATATTTTATACTTTTATCCCTCAAGAGTAATCTAGAACAGTGGTTCTCAGAAAAAGTATCACCCACATAACACATAATCACCAAATCTAATTAAACGCAAGCTTATTGATCTAATTAATATCAATAATAACCCAGTGCTTTAGATAATGTTTCAAACACACATACACAATAGTAACTTCTTCTACGTCAGACTTCCTACTTCCGCTCAATTTCATTTCGCTTCTGTACTCAGTCTGATACAGCGTCAGAGCTTTCTGTTTGCCACCGGTCTGGAAACAGCCGGGCCAATCAACGAACAGAGGGCGTGCTGAGAGCCGTGACGTAGATGCTAAGCGCCGAGTTTTACATTGTAGGTTAGAGAAATCGAAAACCGAAACGACCGCGGAAATGGGAAACGAGACACGGTATGCAATTCGCTCTGTTATGGAGAACTGCACTTGTCAGAAGGAGGGACTCTCTTCTCGGTCTCTTTTATCGGTCGAGCTCGAACTGGTTAACGTTACCTTTTGACAGGCCAGTGTCTCCTTTCTTTTCCAGTCCTTAAATATTCCGATGTCATGATGTAATCTTGAAATTACGTTGAAGCATTTCCGACAAACTCGTGAGGAACAAAGAGCTGTGTTTAAAAGATCTAATCCTAAATTTGAGAGTTGGCTACAAACATTTTCTTGTTTCACTCTGTCAAAAATAAGTTTAGAGGCCGTGATTGTACCTTGTATGCGTAGATTAACTTCGCATAATCTGCAAAAGTCGTTTACAGCCATGTTCACTCCGGTATTTCGCTCGCATCATCATGTGTTTACAACAGGTTTACAGTGGAAGTTCAATCATAGATTTGAGTTCAATGCATGATGTCTGTGCTTCGATGCGGCTGTACAGGCGCATAACTTACGTCATAACTAAACGTATCTGATTGGCTTACGGGTAACCAATGATTTTAAACTTCAGACAAGCGCCCCCTAGCGAGAGAGAAAACACTTCTCTATTATGCCATTCCAGACTCTGTCTACGAAGCAAAGTGAAGTGGCAGAGTCTGGTATTACCAGGCTATTATTTTCCAACCAAAAAAATAAATGAATAAAAAGTGATAAATCACTGACATTTTGGCGCCTTTAGTGTTTTGGCAGCACGTTCACCAAGTTTGGTGTCTTAGAGGAGCAGTTTTTTTTTTTAAATACTCCTCCCTAGGAAGCTCACCACATACACATGTACAAAATCTAAAATGTGTGACTTCCTGTTGACTGTGATGTGAAAATGTGTTTGGCTCAATGGGAACTGAGTTTTTGGGGTTTACTACATATACATGCAAATTGGGTTACCTTTATCTATGTGGCGCTTCATACAATCCATATTTTACAGTCAGTGACGCAAACTTTATGAAATATGAGAGAAATTCTAATTCTGCTCTAAAAGGACTGGACCTTATTCAAGAAATGTGCATAAGTATACAAGTAAATTAGGAGTGATTAGCATGTAAAAAAGACCTTCCTGAAAACTCTCCTCAGGGATCACAAAAGCATTGCAGAGCTCCAGACTAACTCTTTTTACTAGGAGCACTGTAGCCCCTGACTGAACCTTTTTTTTTTGGTTCAGTTCAATAAATGTGTGAAGTGCAAGTATGCAAGTGAGAACTGAATGAATGCAAGTATGCATGAAATATGTAATCTATGCATTCAGGTGTTGTTCAAGGGGGCGCTACAGACTTCCAGAGCTTGTGCCAGAAACTTAAATAAATACTACAGCAGCACAATATAAACAATACTTTAACCTGTTAAATGTCACCCCGTCTCGTATACGGGACGCCTACGTTGACTATACTATATTACAATCAAATCTAATCTAATCTTGACAAACTATATATCGTTGGAAAGGTCTAAGACTCCCAAATATATATTATACCAATATTTTTTGTTAAAAATTATGTAGGAAAAGTAATAGATGAATTTATGACAAGAGTGCACCCTCAGAAATCTACATTACAAAAGGAGCTTTGACCTTTGTTTAAAAAAAAGACTTCCTCGTTGCCTTTTTCTCTATCACATTTTAGAAATCATCAGAAGTTATATATCACTTGAAAACATAAAATCTCAAAATTCATCCTTTAAAACCCATTTTAAAATCAGACATTGCATTACCATGTAAATGGCACATCAAAATCATGTTACAAAATGTTTTCAGTCGAGAAATATAAAAATTTAGGTTTGTATCATGCACATTCAAGTCTATCTTCAAAAACGTGAGTGACAGTTATCAGGTTAATAACTTTAATAAGGAACTATACAGATCCAATGGCCTGTTGGACTGGATGTCTACAAAAGCCATTCATGTTATCCCAACATAAAATTATTAGTTTGTACAAAATCAGTTTTTACCAATTCCTCTCAATTGAAAATAATGCAATTGGGTTGAGAGAAAAATGTTGAAGATTTCTATTGCATTGTTAGTTAATTTTAATAGAGCAATTTGAACAAGTTGCACAATCTTGGCAGGTCTCTGTGTCGTTAAACTGTGTGTGAATAAAGTGCATTTTTGCAACATAAACCAATAGGTAGAGGTTAAATAAACATTGGCCGTGCAGATGGGTAGCTTTCATTTAATTGCAACATTGGCTTCCATAAAGGTTTTTAAGTTTAACAGTTTAACACATTCAAGTAATTAACATTTGTATGGAGATCAAGCTTAACTGCTGTACTTTATATTATTTTCGTTTTACTTTTTTGTACCGTCCTTTAATGCTTGATTCCAATTTTGCTGAAATGTGAGCATTGAAAGGGAAACTCTTGAATGCACTAGTAGTTGCGGTCAGTTTAATCACAGTTCTGAATTAATTCACACACATAAGAAGGTCACTTGCACATTCAGAGATTACATCACACACAGAAACATCCAAAAATACAGAAACTTAAAGTGCACAGATAAATACTTCCATACTACTGCAATATTAAATGAGAAATTAAATAAGAATTGTCCATTTACATTTAGATCTATTATGCTTCTGTTGCTGTTTGCTGGAAACAACAATGTTAATTTTATCTATTTATTTTTATTTTTTTTGGTAGTGGAAGGATGGCATTTTAAGGAGAAGTCCATCCAGAAATGAAAAATTCTATTAGCTCTCTTTCATGTCATTCCAAAACGTTTTTCTCTTATTTTCTTGGTAACCAAACCCCATTAACCCCCCCATTTTTTGTGTGCATACAATGGAAGTCAATGGGAACCGGAAATAATTGGTTACCAACATTCTTCTAAATATTTTATCTTGTGTTCTGCAAAAAAATAAGACTGTACTTAAGTGAGTAAATTATTACAGAACTGTCATTTTTGGGTGCACTATCCCTTTAATCATTTTCCTTCAAAAAAGCAACAATGTGTTTCTTTTTTGTGAGCTCATAGAGTTCTGAACTTTTTCTAAAACTCCTGTTATAATCAATGCAGCTTACTCTACAAATAATGAATCCCTTATTCACATTCTGTCTACATTTTATTGGTTTTAAAGCTGGATGCATGGAAGGGTAACTCAATCAGTGAGCTCATGCTGAACAAAAGCATTTTGAGCAGATTTCTTCTGCTCACTGACTCATTTAAACTCCTCTGAGTGGCCGTTGCCTTCATGTGCTGAGTGCTGTATTGCAAGCAACGGATGCGATGGGAGTAAATATAAATAAATATGATGCTGTAATCAGCACTTTTCAAGATTAGGTAAACTTGATTACACGTACACATGGGATGCTTTGACAACAGCCACTTTCAATTGGGTGAAGAATTGAGTGAGTTGTATTACAGTTTCAGTGTTTGGGTAATTTTGACAACACTAGTCAAATCTGAAATTGCTGAGGTTTCTAGAGACGTTTGGACATGGATTTTAGACAGTTTTTAGAAACTTTTCCTCTGTGCTCTTTAAAGACCTACTATTTTCTGTTCCTTTTTTTCAGACTTTAAGTAAAGTCTCAATCGCTTTCGAATGGTGTTAATTAGAAATAAAGCCCTGTTCACTTTCTGACTGGTCTTAGCTGTTTTTTCCTCCACTTTGTTGGGAGCTTGTTCGGCTACATTCTTAAAATAGCTCTCTGACGTGTACAGTCCTGCTGTGGAATGTGACTGTGGCCGTCCAGAATTCTCTGTGGCAGGATGTTATGCAAACATACATTACTGAATGGGGAGGTTTGATATTATCTCAGAGTTCGCACAGGGTTTGGAAAGTTGGGAAAATGATCGATTTGAACAATTATATTTTCAAGACTCAAAATGTTTACTTGTTTTTGTTGTTGTGTGAATTTAAAAATAAAAATATTATTACAAAAAATAACCTTTAACAAACATTGAATGGTAAATCCATTGCACTTTGCGCGTCTCATTGCGTAGATGTTGCGAAATCACGTGATGCATTACTGCTTGAAAAAAGTGCATCTGCATATCCTGTTTTTATCTACAATTGAATGAACCACTGAATTGTTCGTGCTACCGTTTTAATGACCGCTGTTAATACGAGGAGATTTCTAAACTACGGCGAACAACAACAACACAGAATCTATAGCTTAGAATGCAAAAACAAGACATTGCTGTAATCTAACTGAAATAAAACTAAATCACGGTATGGCTTAGTGTGATTTATCCAATCACAAAGGCTGGAATTTAGTTAAAGAAATACTTGCGCTGTGTGTTTCAGAATGAAGCGTGACACTGTGGGAGGTGTTTGCAGATCGGTCCACAGTAAATGCTGCTCCGCACAAACTCTATCCAATACTATATGCTTTGACTTATCAACAGAAGCGAAGCTTTAAAGGGATAGGTTACCCAAAACTGAAAATTCTTTCATTTACTCGCCATCAAGCTGTTCCAAATACTGCATGTATGACTGACTTCCAGCTGGTGAACACAAAAGATGATATTTTGAAGAATGTTGGTAACCTTATTGACTTAAATAGTGTGGGAAAAAATACTTTGAATGCATGCTTCAAAATATCTCCTTTTGTGTTCAACAAGAGATATTAAGTCTTACGGGTTTAAAACAACTTGAGGGTGAGTAAATGATGGCAGAATTTTCTTTTTGGATGAACTATCCCTTTAAGAGATACCTGTGGTTTTCTGTCCGAACAGAAAATTTGAAAGTTTAAAAAAAAAAAAGATAATGTAATATAAAACACAAATATTATTTTAATAGTATACATTTCTGTATTTTATATATATTTTTAGATTTTTTTTAATAATCATAATTTAATATTGTTATTATTTTAATAGCCATATTTATATATAATCACAATGTTGGTCAAATTGCTTAGCCCCACAAATAAGCACAGCAAATCTGAAATTATTCTTCTTGCAATTTGAAAAGCCCTACATTGAACCCTACAATCTGAGAAACTAAATTAATAAAAGTTGGGTTAGGAGGTTCTTTTGCAATTTATAAAACTTGTCTGAGTAGACACAGTTACATGTGGTTTGGCAAATAAAGTTCTGTAAAGTTTATTAAAATTAAAAAATCTTGAAAATAGAGTTTTCGGAATATTTCAGCTTTACATCACAGAAATGTTGCATTCTAAAATACATTTAAATACAAAAGTTACTTTAAATTGTAATATTCCACAGTAGGCATGTGACGGTATCAGATTTCCATGCTGTGATTACTTGATTAAGGTTTTGTCACAGTATACAATTATATGAGAAATAAAGGTTGAAAATATAAATCAACTTCAGTGTTGTCCTTTTTAATAACACCTTTAATTATTTTAAGTAATAAAGAGTACCTCAAACATTAAAATACAAATAAGTATAAAGAAAACAACACCCAGTAATGATGCACAAAGTGAGCAATTGTATCAAACATAATAAAGTGCAAACTGCAAAAGAACAGCTTTTGTAAACTGCTTTTAAATACGTTAAAAGAACTATAAAGTGTCTACAGTAAACATCTTCAACCCATTCCTGGTATCTTCTGGGTATTCCTTCTCAAATCCTGGTTTTGCTACAGTGTGAATTGGTGTCATGTCTTGGCAATATAATATGCTATGGCATGATTGATTTCTGTGGCCCGGTGAGATGAAGCCTGACGGTGGAACGCATCTTTGACTGAACAATGGCTTCAGCTGAAGATGAACCAGAACTGAAAGATGCATGGCTACTCTGTAAATAGAGAAAGACAGGAAAAACATTACTTTATAAAACTGACATTTTGACATGTCTTGACATTTAAATGGGCGTTCATGATGCATAGTAACTTGTCTGTACAACACTTGTACTAAAATTCATATTAATATTATTATTATTGTCTGAATAACAAGCCAAGCCAGTGTTAACTATTATAGCTAGCTTAAACTATTTATAAAAGGCAAGATGACTCGCACTTTGTGACAGTGTACGACTTAAATGCATTCCATCAACGTATAATTAAAATAATTGGTCACACTTTATTTTAGGGTCCAATTCTCACTATTAACTAACCAATAACTATGACTTTTGCCTCAATTAACTCCTTATTTGCTGCTTATTAATAGTTTATAAGGTAGTTGTTAAATTTAGGGTATTGGGTAGGATTATGGATGTCATGCATTATATGTACTTTATAAGCACTAATAAACAGCCAATATGTTAATAATAGACATGCTAATAAGCAACTACTTATTAGTGTGAACTGGACCCTATACTAAAGTGTTACCAAATAATTTTTCTGGAACAACGTCATTTTTAATTACTCCGTTTACTTTTAGATTTAACTTTTAGCATAGCTAGCCTAGTGGAGCTCTAGCTTACTCTTAAACTACAGTAAAAACAAGCAAGCTTACATTACATGCAAATGAAAATAGTCTGTGTAACTGTGGCATCTTTTCATTCAAATAATAGTTTTTATGCGGTGTTCAACACAGAAATGAGACTAAGTGTAATAAACTTACCTTCATCTCTCTGAATTGGACTGAATGGTTGTCACAGAGGTGAGCGAACATGTTAGACGTGTTCCCGTGTTGCACTGCCACTTTCCGTCCACAAAAAAGGCAATAAAACAATAAAAAGACTTTTGACTAATGTGTATATAAATGCCCATCAACTGTTCCCAGTTAAGAAACTGCAGACCGATGGAAGCAGGTTATTCGTGGCATAAGTGACATCAACAGGCTTTATCTTAATCTACTGTAATCCAGGATCTCTTAAATCAAGTGTGGCGTGTGCTCAGACCCTCAGCCTCAATTCAGGCTACATGACTTTTTATTGTTTTAACATATTCCTTCAGGTTCACTTACAATCTTACAAAGTCAGTGCCACTCATTGTGGGCTTGTGCATTGTTAAAACAATGATAAACCAGGAAAGAGAAGTCTGTTTGCTTCTCCTACTCTGTCTAACTGGTGGCTTTCTGTTCACGTTTACATTTCAGTTCTTTCTTTTTAATACATGTGCATTGGCGATTGACAGTATGGGGTATGGAGCATTAATGACTGTGAAAAATAGTAATATACAGCATTTCAGCACAACTTAAAATGATACCGCACGTGTTGTTTTTGAACAATCGGTCAATGTATGATTGTGCAGATTACTTTTTTCTAGATGTAGCCATTGCTCATTGTGCATGTTAATGCATTAACTAAGGTTAACTGATGAGATCTTATTGTAAAGTGATTTATAATTATTTTGCACTTTAATCTGTGTAAAATGTTTACCTTTTGTAGATTTGGTTTTTGAGTGTATTGCCTTATTGTATTTAAGTATTCGGTTATTAACCTGTTATTCTGTATTATGCAACTAAATTTCAGTATCCTGACAATTCTGTGTACCATTATAAAAGCATTAGCAATTAATTGCAGCATGAAAATTTGATACTGGCATAGACAAATTGTGCATTTTTTGCTGACCGTGCAAGAATATTTGTTTCCTAGTATGTAAAAATGATGACATGTAGCACAAGTACTGTTCAGAAAATACAAAATTCAGACTTCATTGAAGTAACATTTGTGTTTTGTTTTTTCTTATTTCCAGGACAGTCTGGATGCTCTGGTTTATGACCTTGATTTTCCAGCCCTGAGGAAAAACAAAAGCATCGATAACTTCTTAAATAGATGTAAGTATTGTGTCTGGCGCGAGTCTAAAGAGTTTCAAACTGCTTTGCTGTGAATGGGGATTGGTTTTGGGTCAGTACTTTCAGCCAGACACTGTTTTGTCGCCAAGTATTCACTTAACAAACATGGCACTGCATGGTGGAGACTCACGTTATATTCTCTCAATGGATGCATATCATTTTATTTCAATGTATTTCTTAAACGGCATGCAATTGGATGTTTTCCTCCTTAATTTGCAGTTTGCAAGTGTGAGGGCATTAAAACAGAAAGCAAATAAATAATCCTAGAGTTACGTTTGATTTTTGTAAATCAGTGCATCAAAACGTCTGTGTCCATTAATTTAGGAAACCCACCTATTTGATTACATTTTAAAAGATGTTATTGAACAATTAGTTTTTTTAAGTACTTTTATTTGGAATTTAATTATTAAAAAACTTTCTCAAGCAATAAACATAGTATTTTCAGTATCTAAAACAGTTTTATGCATCTGAAAGTTTGCCAGAAACAGAAGCAAGCAATATTTTCTTTCCTAGACAGGAGCAGGTCAACGCTTGATTCACATGCATTGATCTTTTTTGACATGTTTTCTCCCCTCTGTTTACAAGCCATAACCAACGGTTTAAGTTAATTTTGCAAAATGCATTTAGTCTCACACATGCAGATACACACACGGGCAAGCGTGCAATTGACCTGTTCGCTGCATTATTGCCAAAACTAATCATTAAAAAAATAACCTGAGGATCAGTGTCTTTGTGTTTATGTAAAATTACTGTTCATCTGATCAAATACTTAAATAGCAAGTTATTTAACAGTAAAATGCTAAAGAATATCCAGATATGACTGATTTGCAACTTGGCACCAGTCTAGTCCTCCATGTCCTGAAATACAACTGTTTTCTTTCCCCGAAATGTTTTGCAAACTGTCCAGCATAGCAAATAGCCATAAATCCTTCTCTAATGTTTGTGTGAATACTGTGGGATTTCTTCATAACTGAGACTCTGTTCAATTGCTGGCTTCTCTTTACCCGATGAATGTGATCCAGATCATATTGTTTCTCTGTTGTATTTGTAAATCTGTTGAATCTGGAGGCCCCCCCGCCATCTGTTCATACTGGTGACAAGTGTGACTCGTTCAAGTAAGAAAAGAATCTCTCTTGATCAGCGAAGACCAAATCTGGCTGAATGTCATCCGTTCCCTCAGTGGTGCACACCTTCATCTAATCGGGTGTCTCTCTCAGCGAGGGTGTCTAAGACTAGGTTCACACAGTCTGTTGACAACTGCATGTAGTTACAGGATTGAGTCTCTCTCATAAAGTGCATCTTATTAAACCAAGCACACTAAGGGTGATATTGTGCATATGTTTTTTTTGTTTGTTTGTTTGTTTCTAGATAAGGACACAATCAGCAAAATCCGGAAGCTTCGTATGAAAGCAGAGGACTATGAAGTGGAAAAGGTCATAGGACGAGGGGCATTTGGAGAAGTACAGCTGGTAAGTGTATGGAGTATTGTTGTCATTTATGCTGCGTTACTTCCATTTGTTCCATATATATATATATATATTATACATACACACACACACACGTTTGTTTTTGTGAAAAGTGTGTTCATCCCATAGGCGTAATGGTTTTTATCCTAACCCCAACCCTCACAGGAAACTTTGTGCATTTTTACTTTCTCAAAAAAGCTCATTCTGTATGATTTATAAGTGTTTTGAAAAATGGGGACATGGGTTATGTTCTCATAAGTCACCCTCTCCTTGTAATACCTGTGTCATACCCATGTCATTATACAGAGTTGTGTCCTGATATGACACAAAAACAAGATCACACACACACACACACACACACACATACACATCACCTAGTGCTGGGACCAAATCAAACTCTTATCTAACTAATAATTACATATTTTACATTAAAACCTCCTAATTTGCTGCTTATTAATAGTTAGTAAGGTAGTTGTTAAGTTTAGGTATAGAGTTGGGTTAAGGGATCTAGAATATGGTCAAGCAGATAAAGGCATTAATATGTGCTTTTTAAGTACTAATAAACAGCCTATATGCTAGATTGTGCATGCTAATAAGCAACTAGTTAATAGGGCTGTCAAATGTTTTTTTTTTTTTTTTTTTTTTAATTCTTTGAATTTAAAATAAAAATCCACATTCGAAGGCAAAAAAGTTGCATTTGAGTTTTAGTTGTGCATCAGACAGCCTTATCAGTGGTGCACAAGATGAGATGAGGATGTAGGTGTCATTGCATTTTAATGCTTTTTTTAACCTATTTAGTTGAAGCGGCGCTTTATGTTGCTCATTAAAAAAATTGGGGAAAAGAAAACAACAAAACTGAAACCATGTAGTTCACACAGAACGCATATTTATCACATTTTCTAAAGGGGCATCTATTTAGAAAGCCGTAGGTTCAACTTTTAAAAACACATGTTTTACCCATCCCACTGCATCTGAAAAAGCAATCTTTGTGATTGGTTTTCGGTTCTTTGTATTAATCTGTGCATGCATAGATGATGCTATTTTGTTTCTAATTGTTTACACATCTTAATTATATATGGTTTATAAGCATTATTTTAAACATTATACTCTTTTTTTCAAAGTCGGTCGTTATTTTATTCCATTGAATAAACATGCAATTAGTAATATTAGTAATGCATAAATTTACACCTATGCATTTTTTAAATAGATGCATTGCTAAAACTATGTGACACTGTTTAGCATGAAGAGCGCTCTTGAGAAGGGATGCTATTACCAAGACATTTTATTCAATCTTGACAAACTATTTATCATTGTGTATCACTGATTTATGACTCTAGCTTTGATATTTGCCCACTATTTAACAACAAAATCTGTTATGTTGACAGATATTTGTTCATTTCTGTTGGGAGAGCAAACTAAAAGTGCAAGATCAATTGATAGTTATTGATTTTTCAAATAGAACAATAAGATGCATGTGATTCACAAAACAACATTCATTAAGGCATTCAGTCCATAAGTGTGCAGATAGTGTGCAAGAAGTAATGTTGTTTTCACATATCTTTACTTTATATTTCTTTATAAGGAATCGTTATTTCTTTTCAGTTTCTATTAAATTAAGCTCTGCCTGTCGTAGTGTGAATACAGTAGTAGTTCTAAGAGTGTTATATTCTGTACTGTTTACTTTATTTGAATGTCGTTGTCCAGTGAAAGGTAAAGTAAATACCAAGCCCTGTTCATGATCTCTTTCTCTGTGTTTGGTAGGTGAGGCACAAAGCCACAAAGAAAGTGTACGCCATGAAGCTGCTCAGCAAGTTTGAGATGATCAAGAGGTCGGACTCTGCTTTCTTCTGGGAAGAGAGGGATATTATGGCCTTTGCCAACAGTAACTGGGTAGTACAGGTAGGACTATCACATGCTCACAGACTTTTTTAGCTTCAGAATATGATCCTATTCAACAATTAGATTTTTTTAAGTGATTTAAAAAGATTTTTTGTGTGATTTTTGTTTTAATTTGTCATGGATCTGTTAGCAATAAGATTCATGTTTCTGTCTGAGTTTGTTGTTTTCAGAACAACTTGAAAGTAGGAGTGTGTGAGATTGACAAAAAATTATATCTCTAGTGGTTTATTTTTTTATTTTATGACGATAACAACATCTTGCTGAGTGTGTTTTTGTGCTGCGCTTTTAGTGTTGGACATTTCATGACATGGATAAATAAATATGAATGAATAATTCATTTAAAAGATTCATACATTTAGAAATGAAGTATGAATGGATCATGGAATCATTGACTCAAAAGATTCATTAAAAAAAGATTCATTTAGGAACGAAACGCTGCAGTTCCGCTTTCATTTGGAACTATGTGTATTGACAAAACAAATAGATAGACACTAGGACTGCACGATGTGTCGTTTAAGCATTGATATCGCAATGTAGGAATCCACGATAGTCACATCGCAGGATGTGCGATATAGTCGTAGTTGATCCGTTATTCATTAACTGTATGGACCAGCTGCTCCCCGGCCCTTGACGAATGTGATTCGCAGATTAATTGCACAGCTTAACCATCATAGAGTGAAAGTTTGTGTTTTTAAGTCCTGTCAGTTTAACAGGGGGCATATAAGAATGAGTAGAGAGAGAGACAGAGAGAGAGAGAGAGAGAGCGAGCCCCGGCTGCGCACGCTCACCTTCACCGTCTTCAAACAACACGAGCGCTGTCTTGCTCTCTCTCCCTTTTGATTTAAATAATGCATTAGTAAATGTTGAAATTAACATGAACTAAGACTTAAATAAATGCTGTAGAAGGATTGTTCTTGCTTAGTTCATGTTAACGAAAGTAGTTAACTAACATTAACTAATGGAACCTTATTCTAAAGTGTTACCGGTTTCTGTGTTGTCAAATCTTGTTCGATGTCCTAAACTGCCAGCCGTACACGTCTGATTTGCGAACTAATGATTCCTTTGAACCGATTCAATTTAATGAATGGTTTAAACAACTGACCTGTCCAACACTGAACTCACGAGACGTCTGAATTGGTGTATAAAAAAAATTGTAACACTTTACAATAATGTTCTATTTATTAAACTATTTAAGTACATTATTTAACATTTACTATTACTAAACTGCACTTCTACAACATTAATTTCAACATTTAGGCTATAGCCTTCACTGTTGAAATCAAAAGTTGTACAGTAATTGTTAACATAGTTAATGCACTGTGAAGTAACATTACCAAACAATGAACAAGTGTGTTTTTATAAACTAAGATAAACAAAGATTAATAAATATAGTAACAAAAGTATTGCTCGTGGTAAGTTCATGTTAGTTAATATGTTAACAATTCAAACCATATCCTAAAGTTACAAACATGTAATTTACTCTAATTTAAATAATACTCTGTTTAAATCATTTAAAATGACAATGTAAGTGCTCACCCCATTTTTGTTTGTAAGAAAAAATTAGATTAGATTTCATATCGCAATATATATCGCAGAAAAATAAAATATCGCAATGTAATTTTTTCCCAATATTGTGCAGCCCTAATGGACTTTGGATTTTTTTTTTTTTAGTGAATACTTGATAATGTTTTTTAAAGCTCCTATTTGCTGTCTTTTAAAACTGCTACTTTATTTAAACTTGTAACGTCTTCAAACTTAAAACCATATGACTAAATCTGTTAAATCCACTTCGTTCTTCCTAGTCAGGCTTTCTCAAGCCAACAGGTAATTTCTTGTGACAAACCTTTTTTTTTTTTATCCCATGATTATTAATAAAGTACGTTTTCTTGAAACATGTAGCCGTGAAGTAATTCTTTTCTTTTTGTCGTCCAGCTGTTTTATGCCTTCCAGGACGACCGCTACCTCTACATGGTGATGGAGTATATGCCAGGCGGAGACCTGGTCAACCTGATGAGCAACTACGATGTTCCTGAGAAGTGGGCTCGTTTCTACACTGCTGAGGTTGTGCTGGCACTGGACTGCATCCACTCCATGGGCTTCATTCACAGGTCTCAGTCATACATCCAACAACCCTTTCATGCTTTCTGCTGCTGAGCCTACCTGCTTGAAATGTGTATGTTTTCGCTTTTGTCTCAGGGATGTAAAGCCGGACAACATGTTGCTAGACAAGGCCGGCCACTTGAAGCTGGCAGACTTTGGGACCTGCATGAAAATGAACAAGGTACTAGGGGTGTGCAAAACTACACAACTTCATAAGAGTCACTGTGGGTTGTCTGAATGACCAGTTGATCTCAAGAAACCTGTATGAGTTTGCAAGCCCTGTAAATGTACAGGTACAAAACACAATCGATTGCGGAGGTATCAAGATTAATTTTTATAACTGTATAACCAAGGATAGCCCAGACAGAAGCTACAAAAGTTATTCTGTTACTAAAATACCAATAATAATCTGGAAAAGTCCTTTATGCTTATTAAAGGACTTTTAATTATAAACAAATCTGAAATACCCTGGGACTCTTATTTTGAAAAGTCTATGTGTTTCTATCACAATGAAGAAAATGAACATGTATTGTCACGGTAGATCTCTTAAAGGGATAGTTCACCCAATAATAGAAAACTCTGTCATCAATTGCTCACCCTCATGTCGTTCCAAACCCATAAACCCTTCGTTTATCTTCAGAACTCAAATTAAGATATTTTGAATGAAATCTGAGCGCTCTAAACCTACCATAGACAGCAAGGATATTACCACGATCAATGCACAGAAACCTAGCTAGGAGATCGTGAAAATAATTCATGTGACGTCAGTGATTCAACCGTAATTTTACGAAGCTACTATTTTTAGTTTTAAATGTGAGAAAAGACTCGCAATGTGGAACAAACCTGAAGCATTCCTTCAGTCACATTTAGTGCCCTTTCAGTTCTTCTTTCGACTGTTCTGTTGTTTTCCCCTCTCTCAGGACGGCATGGTACGATGTGACACGGCAGTAGGAACTCCAGACTATATTTCTCCCGAGGTACTGAAGTCGCAGGGAGGAGACGGATACTATGGCCGAGAGTGTGACTGGTGGTCTGTGGGGGTCTTCCTGTATGAGATGCTCGTCGGTGAGTTTCAGGATCAATGCAACCTGAGCGCTTAGGCAAAGACAAGTTCTTAAGAATGCGAGTTTTCCCGACAGATGGTGAGATCATGGAGCTAGGAATAGAGGAGGCATTCTGAAGAGTAATGTTTTGTGTGGTTGAACGTTTCCTCAGGTGACACGCCGTTCTACGCTGACTCTCTGGTGGGCACCTACAGCAAGATCATGAATCACAAGAACGCCCTGACCTTCCCCGATGACAGCGACATCTCAAAGGATGCAAAAAGCCTCATCTGTGCTTTCCTCACAGACAGGTTTGCATACAAAAAATATTTTACATTGCAATAGAATAATATATCAGCCACTGAAAAAAAACATTGGAGAATGAATAGTTTATAGTCTTGACACAGCTGACACAAACATCACTTCCTGCTGTTGGGATTTAAAAAAAATGCCATACCTGAAGTATTAAACACCAGTGTGTAGTCTGACCCTCACATGATACCCCAAATCTTCCCAACAATTAGGCTTATTGTGAGCTCTTCTAAGTGACCAGACTTACTTTTGTCTGACTTGCAATGAAAAATGTCTTAGACTAATATGCATTAAACTGTTGTTTGTTTTTATTATTTATTCACTTAGTTAATTTCTGCATTTAACTCTGTTTAAGAAGAAATATTAATAGTTTTGAACTGCGTAAGATCATGCATTAGGATTAATATTATGATCAGCTCTTTCATATCCATCTGAAAACTCAGGAGCTTATGAGTTAAAAATCACCCTGTGCTCATCAGTTAGCAGGAGTACATGTATTCATCCCTATTCAGTTGAATAGGAAGAAGTGAATCAAAGATTGTTTACTCAAAATACATTGTGCTAATCTCATTTCTTCTCACTAGGGAGGTGCGGTTAGGACGCAATGGAGTCGACGAAATCAAGCGACATGGTTTTTTCAAGAACGACCAGTGGTCATGGGAGAACATGAGAGAGAGTGAGCTGAGCTTCTGAACCTCAAATCTGCCAGCTTCAATATCATTTCCAGTTATCTTAAAATAAACTGTCTGTTATTTTTGAAACCTGCCTTGTATTAGGCTAACGTGTTTGTGCTTGTAGCATTGTTTATTTGTTCTCATTAAAATGCACTACTGTATTGTCGCATACAATAGCGGCTGCTCCAGTGGTGCCGGAGTTAAGCAGTGATGTAGACACAAGCAACTTTGATGACATTGAGGAAGATCGAGGGGAGGAGGAGACATTCCCCATTCCTAAAGCATTTGTAGGCAACCAGCTTCCATTTGTGGGCTTTACCTACTACCAGTAAGTACTGAGATTCAGAACAGACCCTCAGTGCTTAGAGGCCGGATGTTTGTGTTAAATTTATTAATTATTGATTCTCTGTCAGGTTTCCTCGGGAGCCAGCTATAAAGACAAGTGACAAACGCAGCTCGACAAAGGAAGATAAAAGTCATGTAAGAAATGTAACTTTTAAAATAAAGAGTTTCATGGCAATATAATATTGAGTCTGCCTCTTAAACTGTGAGGGTGACTGATCTTGTTTCTCTGATACCTCAGTTGGAGAATCTTCAGAAGAGAATTTATCAGCTAGAAGAACAACTTCACAGTGAGATGCAGCTGAGAGACGAGATGGAGCAGAAGTGCAGGTGTTTATCTGTCTGTTTGTCCATCCACCAAAACACTTTATCTTACCATCCATCTGTCTTTTCAAACCAATCAAACCCTTTATCCATCCATCAACCTTTCAACCAACACCCTATCCAAACCAGTCAAACACCTCATCCATCCATCCATCCTTCCAAAACCATACTCCTCATCTATCCATTGGTCCATCACCAAACACCCTACTCAAAACCAATGAATCTCCTCATCTATCTATCCAAAATCAATCAAACACCTCATCCATCCATCCATCCACCAACCAATCAAACACCTCATCCATCCATCCACCAACCAATCAAACACCTCTTCCATCCATCCATCCATCCACCAACCAAACACCTCTTCCATCCATCCATCCATCCATCCACCAACCAATCAAACACCTCATCCATCCATCCACCAACCAATCAAACACCTCATCCATCCATCCATCCACCAACCAATCAAACACCTCATCCATCCATCCACCAACCAATCAAACACCTCATCCATCCATCCATCCATCCACCAACCAATCAAACACCTCTTCCATCCATCCATCCATCCACCAACCAAACACCTCTTCCATCCATCCACCAACCAATCAAACACCTCATCCATCCATCCACCAACCAATCAAACACCTCATCCATCCATCCATCCACCAACCAATCAAACACCTCATCCATCCATCCACCAACCAATCAAACACCTCATCCATCCATCCATCCACCAACCAATCAAACGTTTCATCTATCTATTGGTCCATCACCAACCTACTGAAACCAATTAAGATCTATCCTTTCAAAACCAAACACCTCATGTATCACTCAATCCATCAGCAAACACCCTATCCAAACCAAACTAACTCCTCATCCATATTTCCAGACCAAACTAGCTCCTCATCCATCCATCCTAAACCAAACACCTCATCCATCCAGCCATCAAAAAACAGTCAAATACTCCACCCACCCATCCATCCACCCAAAGACCCTGTTCAGACCACTCAAACACCTCATCCATATATCATAGATACACCCAATAGCAACCCCTCACCTACTCAGCCACAATGCAACAGTCTGTCCCAAATACATCCTCAAACCAAACTCTTCATTCCACCATCGAATCAGTATGTAGATCCATCCATCCTCAAATATCCATCCACCTTTCCTCATTTAAGCTCCTTGTCCCTGTATCCAAACCTAAAGTAAAATTTTCTCACAATAAAATCAGACCTTTGAAATCTGTTCTTTGATTCGTTTCCCCCTCAGGACGTCCAATACAAAGCTAGACAAGATAATGAAAGAGTTAGACGAGGAGGTGAGTGAAGAGATTTAATCTCTAATGCATGAATGTAAAGAATTACAGAGGGTTTGTATTTTGTATAAAAGGCTCTAATTAAATAATTTAATATAAAGATCTGTTAACACTTGGGTTGTTTTTAGTATGCTAATTCTCGGTTCTCGTTGTTCTCTTGCCCTGACGTGATTCAGAGTAACCTTAGGAAGAGTGTGGAGGCTAACATGTCTTTACTGGAGAAAGACAAGATCATGATCCAGCACAAAGTTACAGAACATCAGAGAAAGGCGGAACAGGAGGCTGAAAAACGAAGAAATCTGGAGAATGAGGGTGAGGATTCAGTGTCTCATTCTGATATACCTTGGGGGTATTCTTGAAAGCAGATTATGAAACGAAGTATGTTTGCTCAGAGTAAGCGGCAAATCCATACTAGAAATAAATCCACACGGCCATTTTATCTTTATAATTAGCACTTTTTTTTTGAGAATGTCTTTGTGTGTTAACCATGAACTGAGTTTCAAACCCTGGGTTGACTGAACTCACTCTTAACTCTTACTCTCTACGTCATTATAATATGCATTTTAATGTTCCTTCAATACGTTATAAGAAAAGATGAAGCACTTTAAAAACTTTTATTTCCTTTTTACTAGTGTCTACTTTGAAGGAGCAGCTGGAGGACTTGAGGAAAATGAGTCAAAACAATGATAAGGTCGCTCAGCTGCAGAACCAAGTAAGTTTGTATAGAACACAATTGTGGTATTAGAAATATTCAGGAGTTAGACGAGGAACAACGTATAGTACTCACACATATAATATTATATATTTTGTATTATTGATATATTGTGTGTGTGTCTGGTTATAAAGAGTTCAGATGCAAAAGCCTCTAACTGTCATCTGCTCTGTTCAGGTTCAGTAATGTTACTCTAATGGCAATGTATGGGTCCTTTTTTATGCAATTAAAGTGAAAGAGCTGAACATAAATATAGGAGCCTCATAAAAATGCCCATTTTAGAAGATCTTCTGAGTCTGGATCTTCACATTACAATTAAGGAACCGCATCTCACACAACCTTGTCCCCACAGCTGAGGGAATCCAACGACCTCCTGCGGGCCGAGTCTGACACGGTGGTGCGTTTGAGGAAGAGCCACACAGAGATGGGGAAGTCCATGAGCCAGCTGGAGAGCGTGAACCGCGAGCTGCAGGAGAAGAGCCGCGCCACAGAGAGCGTCAAACAGCAGCTGGAGAAAGAGCTGCTTCAGCTGCAGACCACGCTGGACACGGAGAGACGGAGCTGCAGCCAGGGCTCAGAGGAGATCAGAGAGCTGCAAGGTGAGAGACGCTTTCCCTGTCGTGGCCTAGTGGTTAGAGATTTGGACTCGTAATCCAAAGTTTGTGAAACCATGGAGAAGTAGTGCATTGGAATGGAAAAATGTGTTCTGTATTATCGCCAATGTAAAATGCACAACATTTTTTATTTCCAATCGCTCCCTTTGCAGATAATGTGATCATCCGATGTGATGTAAGTCTGTTGTTTGTCTCTTTGAAGCTCGTATCACGGGTCTACAGGAGGACAACAAGAACTTGAAGCACAGTCTGTCTAAAGTAGAGCTGGAGAGAAAACAAGTGCAGGACAGATGTAACATTTTAGAGAAGGTAATACTTTTATTATTAGATTATTAAAAATTTGCATATATTTTTTGTGCGTGTTTTAGATAATAATTGCAGTCTGTTGTGGACCATTAACAATACTTGCGTCGTGTCTGTTCTGCATCAGTTTACATGACCATAAATTACCAATTTTGTATGAAAGTTAATATAATTAAATAATAAAAAAGACATATCAGTTGGTGCCTTCTAGCATTTCAGTAACTGGTCATGCACAGCAATGCACACTGAATGGAAATCTAGGATTTAACATGTCTCACTGTTTCAAAGGTTTATACATAATGCATAAATAAAATAAATTAGTGTTGTAAATTGATCTAGAATCACTGCCAACGTTATTTCCAATCCATCTCCTGTCTTGATGATGTCGTCTTTGGCTGCTGTAGTGTTCACTGTGTAGAGTAATTGTGTTTTGTGTAACCCGTGCTTTCAGGAGAAGAACAGTCTGGAAATCGACCTGAACTACAAACTGAAGACTCTACAGCAGCGGCTGGACCAGGAATCCACCGAGCATCGCATCACGAAGGCTCAACTCACAGACAAATACGAGTCCATCGAGGAGACCAAGTCAGCTGCTATGCACGGTATGTGTGCGTGCGAGACGAGTCCAGACACCGAGCAGCGTCTCGCTTCGCTGCGTGCCCAGACAACACCTACAGGATCTCACACTTATGGATATAGAGCAGACGACTTGCTTTTAATAGCATCTTAATAGACACGATACTATTAAATGAGTTCAGAGAAAGCACAGTGTGTTGTAATTAGACAGTGTGATATTTAAAGCAGTAGCTCACCCAAAAATCAAAACGGTGCATCCTCACCCTCAGGCCATCTGAGATATAGATGAGTTTGTTTCTTCTTCATATGAGACCCAGGACAACAAAACCAGTCAACTTTTTTAAAATCATGTTGAATAAATAAGCTTTCCATTGATGTATGGTTTATGATAAAAAAAATATACATGTTAAAGTTTTTTTTTTTTTGGCTTGAACGAAGCGGAAACTTGACTGGGTCTGTACTGCACTTCTATAGATGTTTGTCTCCGTGACTGAAACTATGAGTAACTGACAAAATTGTGATAATTATTAAATATAATTTGTGGCAGAAAAATCAAAGAGCAGCAGAAATGGTTTTGACGCGCTACACTAAGGCTGATTCAGATGAGGTACATCGATCACCTGTTCATTCTTTCTCTAAACCTAACCAGTGGTGGACCAGAAGGTGGCGGAGGAGACCACGCTGCGGATGCGGGCGGAGAGCAGGGTGGTGGAGGTGGAGAAGCAGTGCTCCATGCTGGAGTTTGACCTCAAGCAGTCTGTGCAGAAGATGGAGCAGCTGATGAAGCAGAAGGAGAGGCTGGAGGAAGAGGTGAGCCTGAACACGCCTTACGGCCGAAAAGCTTTGCTTCATAAATCTTTTGTTGATTTTAATTGCATGCATTATCCTCATTTGTAAGCCTCTTTGGATAAATGACTAAGACTTAGAGTAGTATAAACTGCTGAGAGAGTTTTAGCGTTACAGGTTCAGCATGTTTCCTCTTTGCTGCGCTCCACCAGGTGAAGGAGCTGCGGGTGCAGTTGGAGCAGGAGTCTGGGAAGCGTGTGCTGGCCCAGAACGAGATGAAGAACTGGACGATGGAGGCCGAGCGGCTGAAAGGATCAGAGAAGCAGCTCAAACAGGAGATCAACGCGGCCCTCGAGAACAAGCGCTCTGTTGAGTTCCAGCTGGCACAGCTCACCAAGTACGTTGCTTTCTCTCTCCTGACCTCCCGAGGGTCATGAAAATACAGCCTGAAGAGGGTACAAATGTGTCTCCCATTGTATAATTAAAAGACTTACCAGTAATAATGTTTAATTTCTTGCCATTGATCACCCCTTCACTTTTTAAGCCTGTCAAATGGTTCAATTTTGAAGTCTTTCTAATTAATCGTAATACGGTTGGGTTCCAGATCAGTCGCACATCAATCTACAGTAAGAAAATAATCCAAAAAAGATTATTTTGATTTAGAATTGCATAAATAATTGGGTCAAAACACATTTTTTTTCATAAGTAATCACTTCAAGTTTCTGGTCTAATATTTTTTTTGTACAAGCATTTCTGTTGGACCCCAGTTGTAACACTATCGTTATAACATCCTTCCTTTGGCTCTTTACAAAAGCCATTACATCATTAAATATCTGAGCTGCTTTTCTATTGTAGAAATAGCTATTATTGCAGCTTATGTTTAAACCAGACCGAAACAGTTGGCTGCCAATATTTACACGGATGGATTAGGGATTATCCGGTTAATCCTTCACCTCTCCTCCTGTTGGACTCGGTCGCTTTAAAGTCAACATGAAATCACTGTTTATATCACACAGGTTCCTGACTGCATTGTGAGCAGTGCATCAGTTCACATTAGATGAGAATTAAACACAAGTTTGTCTGTGTAATCTTTCATCAAAATATGATTACTCAAGTCATCACTTAAATGTTATAATGGACTTAGAAAGTAGAAATTTTAATGTTCATTTGTGTTCATTTGGCTGATGGAAATGCATCTTCTCAGGCAGTACCGAGGAAATGAGGGTCAGATGAGGGAACTTCAGGACCAGCTGGAGGCTGAGCAGTATTTCTCAGTGAGTATCAGACCGCTGGTCATACTCCAGTTTTAATAATAAATGCAACCGCTGTCACCAGCAGCGAATTAAGCTTTCTGTTCTTTTTGTTTCATTTTGAAAAGCTGTACACCAGCATCTCTAATTGGAAAGTAAAATGAAAAGCATCCGAAACCCTTCCAGTTTTGTCACAAGTTGATATACTGATATGATCATTTCCCCCTTTGTGACGTCACTAGTGTGCTCACGTCATATATTCTCAAGCTGCTTTTCCTTGTTTTCAGACGCTCTATAAAACTCAGGTGAAGGAGCTGAAGGAGGAGATCGAGGAGAAGAATCGACAAACTCAAGAGGCTCTGAGAAAAGTCCAGGACATGTCCTCAGAGAAGTAAATCGCATTTAAAACAGGGCTGCTTTAAAACAATTAATAAGGAACGATAGAGTATCTTGTAAAGTGGTAAAACATAGAAACTGTAAAATATTTGCACATATTTATCAGAGCATGAAATGAAATGGTCTTTTTTTGAATTTATAATTTCTGTAACTTATACAAAGCAGCCTCTTGCTATATGTATCTATTTATATTGATATTTTAAATATCTTTATTTGGGAATTGGTTACATATTGAAAATGTCTTATCAGTAGTTACTTATTAGTTGCTTTGTTGTAATTGCTCTCTGTCAGGTGATACCTGTGCTTCTAGGTCATGTGACCAAACTTCTGCCTCAGAACTACTGTTTATTAGAGTACCCTGTAACTGTGAAGTACTATCAGCATTTGTTTTGAAGCTGGTCTTGTGTTTATAGGGAGTCGCTGTCTGCTCAGCTGGACCTGACCATGACGAAGGCCGAGTCGGAGCAGTTGGCTCGCGCGCTGCAGGAGGAGCAGTACTTTGAACTCTCTCAGGAGCACAAGAAAGCCGTCTCGCGGTACAAACAGGAGATCTCAGAGAAGGACTCGACCATCACACAGGTCTGTGATCTCACCACAGGGCATGCTTCTCTGAATCATACAATGCAGGGCCCTATTTTTTTTTTTTTTTTTACAAACAAAGTGCTCCACAATCCCTCCTCAGTCTGCACCAGTTGCATCGCCCAGAGTTAAACTTTTTTCAAGTTAAACCACACTTTTATTTTGACGGAGTAATGATAAATCGATGCGGAAATAGAATTGTGGATTCTCTCTGGAATCGTTTCTGAACTTAGATTTTAACAGCAGATGGCGCTCTAATTTTTAGTTTTTCTAGTTTTTATGTGCACTCTAAAATTCTCATGCAGAAGATCGCTGAATTCCTTTTAGAGGTCGACCGATATATCGCTCGGCCGATATATCGGGCCGATATTTGTCATTTTTTAATATATCGGCATCGGCCGATATCCGTGTTTAGTAGCGCCGATTTAAAGTCAGGCACGTCGGCGGGCAGCCCCGTGTTATTGGCGCGGTGGAAAGTGCTGCTGCAGCCACTGCATGTGAAGCACCCCAAGCCAAAACTTTTGGAAGATTCAACAACAGACCTGCGAGATAAAGGTAGTCAGAGAATTTCACTCTGTAAATGGGGTGGAGAAGTTGGCAGCTCTCACAAACACTGCAGCGTGATTGAGGGCTCCGTTACTCCGCCGCTCACAGACAGCACCGCGCTCGGAGAGACAGCTGTGCTGGAGCTGCCCCAGAACGGTGAATGACATTTGTTCAGAAGCATGGTTTGATGCAGACAATAACCAGTTTTCCATCCAACTCATTTGTATTTAGGGATGTCAATATTTGATAATTTCCATGATCGATCGTCGTTTAAATTAACGATCAAGTAATAACCTTAATGCTGCAAAATGCGTCTGCAGCGGTATTATTATTATGTGCAAAAGCCACTTGGAAAAAAAGCTTTCTCACCTGAATTAAAGGGGTTTTAGTATTAATAAAATGCTAGTAGCAGGACTGTAAAATGAATAAATGTGATTATGATCGTTTGATAAAATGAAGAGAGCGCGCCATACGTTTGAGATCATTTTACTTTGCTGAATGTTTTCTGTCAAGGAGACCGCTGAATGCGCCTCTTTAAATGGTTTCGTGGTGCTCGTTGTTGTATTTTGAAACGCAACTGCAATGTTTTCAAATGACACTATAGTAGTGGTGCAACGGATCATCATTGATCCGTGATCCGTTCAGATCAATATCTTCAGTTCGGTATACGCGTGACCCGCGGATTGATTTTATGCAAAAAAAAAAAAAAAAAGTTGCGCATGTTCAGTCCACACTCAGTGATAATGCCGAGCGGAGGAGCTTGAACGCCCTGCGCATTTTGGCTTCCCTGTCAGATATACTGATGAAGGAAAGAGGTTAGAGTGAAAAGATTGTGCCAGATCTTTATGAACAGGAGAAGAAAAAAGTTGTGGATGAACTATCCCGAGCATCCCCTGTTGCGCTCACGACAGACGGGTGGACGTCCAGGGGGACGGAGAGCTCTGTGATGATAACTGCTCACTTCTTCACAGCAGACTGGGAGATGAGAAGTCCTTATTATTATGTTAAAAAGAAGATATTATGCCATGTGCACTAAGTTCATACGAGGACGAGCGAGCGTGGGTTTGACTAGATGTATTTGGAGGTTATTGCTCACGTCTCGTTCTGCACATATCCAAATGTTTCCATATTCGCAATGTATCTGAATGTTAAACTATAATATTTTTTTTAATGTAAACTAGACGGAAAAATCATCCTCTTCACATGAGCAAAAACGTCCTTTGCATTACAGCAGAGAGGACCGGTATAGGGTGTATTTAAACTGACCAGTGTAACTTTTTAAATGTTTGGTTGACTCTACTATATTTTAATAATGAACAGACTGCGATGTAAGTTCGAAATTAGAATGCACTTTAGGTGTTCTGTGTCATTTATACGAAACACAAATGTTGCTGGTTGCTAGTGTCTTTGCAGCACTACTGTTATTTATTTTTTATATATTTATTTTTTTATATTTTTCTGTTTAATTGATTTTTATTTCTAAAATTGTATTTATTTAAATGTATATTTAAGTTTACATTTATGTTCCAACAAACTTGAAAAATTCTACTTGATAAATGTAAATGCTCTAAAACTTTTATGTAAATGATTGACATATATATATATATCCTGTTTTATATATTTAATACTTGGTCAGTTTATTAATTTTAGTGCACTAAATTAAGATGAATGAAGAGATGGTTCAAGTCAGTGCTCAATAAATTATGATAGGTTTAGAAAAAATGTGTTGTGCATCCACTTATTATTAGTGTGACATTTTAGCATGCAAATCAAGGGGAAAACTCCAAGATATTGGCAGCACATATCGGCCATCGGCTGACCCTGACCTCTAAACATCGGCATTGGCTATAGAAAAACCCATATCGGTCGATCTCTAATTCATTTATGACGCCAGGTTAATGTAAACAGCCCACTGTGAACCCCCTTGTGATTCGCTTCAACCGATTAACTAAAGGTTTCTAAAGCATGCAGCGCCATCTGCTGTTCAAAACGAAGCTCAGAATCGACTCGATAAAGAATCGCAATGCATCCGGAAAATCTCAGAATCGATGCAGAATAATTTCACGATTGGCGATGCATCAAGTAATATACTTCTATCACAATTTTTTTACAAGTTAAACCGCAGTTTTATTTTGACGGGGTACCATTTTTTTGTATATGATTTTGCGATTTTAATCAAAGAATTTCACATGCACCAAGTCCATATATTGCCATGTGATTAAAGTGTACTGACCTACTCTTCATTCGTTCATTCAAACGTTTTAACGAATTTCGTGACATTCTACGTTTTCCTGAAAATTCAGTTTTTATGACCTGATTCCGTGTCTTCTGCAGAAATCGTAGGGCGTTAGCAATGTATGTAGTCCATTTGTGCTCCATCACAGTTTCAGTATCAGATCTCTATGTACTGTACAAGCCACCTGTTAGCTCTTGTCGTTATTGTTAACTCTGTGATTATATCAGAGGTTTTTAATTCAATTATAATGCATTTTCACGTAGCTTGAGGAATCCAATAAAACCCTCACCAAAGATGCGGAGATCCTCAGTAAGGAGAAGGCAGAGCTGAGCGAGGGACTCCAAGCTCGAGAAGAAGGTAATGTTATTCCAGTTGGTTAACCTGCGTTTTATCTTTACGTATTATCATGACTCTTCTAATGTCTTCCTGTAGAGTTTGCAGCAGAGAAGGAGGAGCTGACAAACACAGTAAAGGCTCATTACGAGAAGGCGCTTAATATAGAAAGAACTCTGAAGACCCAGGTATAACCAGCGTACAGCATTAAACACACAAGATTATGAAAACAATGCATGTTTATAACAATGCATGAAAAAACTGATGTCATTGTTGTAGACTGTGTGAGAAATAGCAATATTTTTAATACCCAAATACAAACGTAGACTAAATGTAAAGCATCTTAACTCCTCAACACGTGTCTGCAGGCGGTGAACAAGCTGGCTGAGATCATGAACCGCAAGGACATGAAGTTGGACCAGAAGAAGAGAGGCAGCACCACTGACCTGCGCAAGAAAGAGAAGGAGAACCGCAAGCTGCAGCTGGAGCTCAACCAGGAGAAGGAGAAGTTCAACCACATGGCCATCAAGTACCAGAAGGAGCTGAACGAGATGCAAGCGGCAAGTCAATGTCCTTTAGCTTCTTTACAGTAACTGTTGTTATCGTTAAATGCTGCGGTGAAAACTGATAAAGTTATGTGGCTAGACAGATCAGAATAATATCAGTATTCATGAGCCAAGTATTGCAATAGCATCATTAACCTTTGTTGTGTTCCAGTCATTTTCTTCCTAGTTAATCACTTTGGACTTAAAATGACTGACTTCCCCCAAAAACTGAAATTTTTTCCCCTCGCCTTGTTACCTTGAGGTTCCTGGTCAGAAAAGACTGACCTTCAAAAATGAATCTATGCTATATTATTAGCAAATCTCGGATTCAGTCTTTTCATTAACTTGTTTTGTTACAATTAGCACAGGTTTTGCATTTCTATTAAAGCTTATGCACTTTAGTCTTTGAGTGAACTTTGCCAAAAAAATAAATAGCAAATCATAAATTGAGGTGCATGAGTTTAGATACCTAAATCATTTTCAAAAATAAATACAAAACCTATACTAGTAAAAAAAAAGTTGTAAGTGTCAATTTTTCGAAATTAAGATTTTTACATCAGATGACAGCTGAATAAATGTCTGGTTTGTTCGGAGGACAATATTTGGTTGAGATGCAACTATTTCAAAATCTGGAATCTGAGGGAGCAAAAAAATCTAAATATTGAGAGAATCATCTTTAAAGTTGTTCAAATTAAGTCCTATTACTAATCAAAAATTAAGTTTTGATATATTTATGTTAGGAAATATATTATGTTAGTAATATATTTATATTACAAAATATCTTCATGGAACATGATCTTTACTTAATGTCCTAATAATTTTTTGCGCACAAGAAAAATCTATAATTTTGACCAATACAATGTTTTTTTTGGCTATTGCTACAATTGTACCCCAGAGACTCAAGACTGCTTTTGTGCTCCAGGGACACATACAGTATATAATGAGAGGCATACAAGTTGGTCTGGTCATTTTTGACTGGGAACACCTAATAAGGTAAAGGATTTTCATCTGAGTTAATGTTGTCTGTGTTTGCAGCAATTGGCAGAGGAGTGCACGTATCGCAACGAGTTGCAGATGCAGCTGGACAGTAAGGAGAGTGACATCGAGCAGCTCAGAGAGAAACTGAACGACCTGCAGCTCCGTGTGGACAGCTCCAGCGTCACCAGCCTGCAGCCAGACGAGACGGACAGTAACATCGCCGGTAAGCACACGCGCACTGAACATGAGCTTTTCTTTAAGGAAATTAAGGAGCCAGCTAGGTGTCACTTTAGTCTAAATGGGTAGTGGTTAGATTTTGTCGAGAGTGGAAAGCACACAATAGCTGCTAATTCTGAAGTGTGCACATGCGGAGTAAATACCTTTATGCATCTCATTCATAAATGTGTTTTAGCTGATTTATCAAATCGGCGTGCAGCATTGTCAAAATGCTTGCCTTTGTTACTATAATGTTACCTGTTCAGGTAACACTTTACAATAACCTTCTTTAGTTAACCTTCGTTAATGCATTAAGCAGCATTAATTGACAATGAGCAAATACATTTGTTTCTTTGTTCATGATCGTAAACAAAAAAATAATTGTTTATAGTTTAAATAATATTAACAGATAAAGGTTTAGATTTTTTTTAAATGTATTAGTTCATGTTGAAATTATTTTGATTATGATTTATTAATGCTGTAGAAGAATTAATTTTTCATGGTTAGTTTATTAAATAATGTAGTTAACTAAGGAAGTTTATTGTGAAGTTCTTGTCCTAAACTACTTAAACTGAATGTGGTTCCAGATTATAAATTATATGCCAAGGCGATTCTTTGTAATGCATATCATTTTATTATGTAAAAATATATTTAAAACAAAAAATATGCCTATATTCGGTTTATATTAGTTAGCCATTTTATAAAAAATCCTTGATCTTGGCTACAGTATCATTTGCTAGTAATATGCATGCTAATAAGCAACTAGCAGATAGTAAATTGTGTACCTTAATATAAAGTGTCATATTTTCTGTATCAGCACATAAATTGCGCTCATCACTTTTAATCCTATGATGCTAGGATGTTTATGGCTGCCATTGTCTGTATTTAAAGTCCTCTCTCATCTCTCGTTCTCCCTCATATGTAGTCAGTTCTCCTTGCTCTCCTTATCTTTCTGTCTTCTATTCTTTTTCCTCTGTGAGTAACTTTAAGATTGGGGTCGTGTTATGCCTGGATTGTGCTTTTGGGTGGCACTTTTGTTGCTTCTCTTTTTTTCTTTTTTTCTTGTGTTTTGGGGATGCCTCTGAAATAAGCTACTCAGAGTGTTTCTAATGATAGAGAGCAAAGTTTAGATTCAGTACTAAACTACTGAAAGTAGTGAAAAAATGTTTTTTTTTAATAAAACCCCTACTCTGAGCACCTTTCAGAGGTGTTTTAAGTCAAGTCACACTCTTAGTGTGTGTGTGTGTGTGTGTGTGCGTGTTTGTGTGAGTGTGTGTGTGTGTGGTTTTACACATTGTATTCCAATAATGTTAAAATGACTAGGGCTCCAAAAACTGATCGATAAAAGGGATTCGATGCATTATATTTGCTCTCAAAGCCTTCAGAATACATATTTCAAAATCTGGAGGAATGATTCACCATCAAGAGATTCGAGATTTTCCTTTGGGTTTTAATAATGGGTTTTTTCAATGTACAAGTTAAATGAGTCATGTGGTAAAAATAAATTGATAATACTAGGACATTTTCCTCTACTTACTACAACAAAAATTATAGACTGAAAATGTGGATTTTGAAGAGTCTGTTTGTAATAAGGAACTACTTAAGAGTAATGATCAACCGATATATCGGCCGATATTTACCATTTTTTTTATTATCGCCATTGGCTGATAAGTTTTTCCTGCTTGGTCAATGTGTTCAAAGCAGGACTTTTAGAGCGACAGCACCTGAACACACAGTGCTCACAGTCTCTCTATCTCTCGTTCGTCATCGTTGTTAACAGTTCTGTCTAATACAGACAGAAGTCTGTCTAATAATCAGATAAAATGGTTAAAGGAATTAATGTATACAGAAAGTATTATAACAATTACTTTTATATTATTAGTAATGGAAAGGCAAACATAATACTTATTCGTTTGCCATCAGCATTAAACAAATATGCATTTATATCATTTAAACAAATATTTGAGTGACTATGATCACGTGTTCTCTGTGTGATGGTCAGTCCGTGTGAATTGAATGCTTTAAACTTTAAACTCGTGATTTCTAATAATGCCGCGCTTTATGCATTTGTCCACTGTCATATTCATGTCATTTTCACAGTGTGCTGAGAGTAAAATGAGGGTTACCTTGGCTTTATTAGAAAAATATGATTCCCAATGAACACAAACTTCCCAGAATTCAGAGTGCCCTGTTGGTTACAAGTGTTTACTTTCTTTTTAATTATATATTTTTTTAAATATTTATATATATTGTGGAAAATACTTTATCATCCAAAGTATATTTATTTATCCCTTGTCAAATTATTTCAAATTTCTTAAATATTAATTAAAATAAAAAATTATATCGACTATCGGCACCATGCTTTCCAAGATATCGGCTGTTAAAAAATCATTCTCGGTCGACCTCTACATAAGAGCACTTGGGGTGTTTGCAGGTTACATTGTAGAACAAAATGCCCAAGGTATTTTTACCACAGACATTATTTTACTCATGATTTGAAAAAACCCTTGTTGGAACCTATGGTGAATTAGTCTTCTGTGTTTTAATGTCACGACTGCAGCACTTGTGTATGTGGACTGTATGTATAGTTCGTTTGTCTATAGCACCAGCAGCATGTTCACTACAGAGTGAATGACTTTAGCAGTCACACAGTTCATGCATGATTCTTTAAACGGTTCTTTTGTCACCTAAATGTATTTCCCACCAAGTATGCTTTCAAACCAGTACCATTTTAATTAAACTGCATTATAATTTGGTCGAAGGGCTATATATACTCAAATACTCAAATACAAAATGCTCTGTTTAACAAACTGTTGCATTGAGACAGTTACTAATACTATTGATACATGATAAGCATTCTTAGTTTTATGATGCACATTTTCAGTCCAAATTGAAAGCTGTTTGTCTAGGTAATGTAATACATTGTTTCACCTCGGCTAACATTGCCTATTGGTCTATTCATTCATGAGACTCAAATAACTAATAGCTGCTGTTGTGATGTTTTGAGTGATTGTGTAGCATCCCATTTCACCATCCCATTAATTCTAGAAAATTAAAATAATAAAGCCCTGCCTTCTCGTCCTTGTTAGTTGCACCTCGCAGCATCATGGAAGTTAAAATTATATGCGGATGCTGTTTTGTGTTGAAGTCAGCAGCATGGGATTTTATAACTACAACCATGTGACATGAAGCAGTTGTTTTAAAGCGTACCTGGTTTACGCATGTTAGTAAAAGCTTTTTGATTTGTATGGATTGCATCACAATCTTGGTTTGTTTTTCCTAGATTACCCGCATGTTGTCTTCTGTTGTTTGTTCAAATTCTGACTTGGACTGTATTATGCATGCATTTAATTTGTCTTCAGAATCGAGGCTTGAAGGCTGGCTCGCGATACCAAATAGGGCTAATATAAAAAGATACGGCTGGAAAAAGCAGGTGAGACTTGCATAAAGAATTGTGTTTTAAAGTATTATTTGTGCATTTGGACATGCATGAACCACTCTTTAAACAACATGTTTTGTTTCTTTCAGTATGTTGTGGTGAGCAGTAAAAAAATTCTCTTTTACAATGATGAGCAAGACAAGGAGCAGTCTAACCCCTGTATGGTACTAGACATCGAGTGAGTATTGTAATAAATGACTAACCATGAATTAACTATCCATGATAACTGGCCATTTTAATCATTCTTGTATTTAAAATGTAACGTTTTCCCTTTCTGCTGCTTTAAAACTTTTTGGGGTTTTTTAACAGCAAACTTTTCCATGTGCGTCCTGTTACGCAAGGTGACGTTTATCGAGCTGAGGCCGATGAAATTCCAAGAATATTCCAGGTCAAGTTTCTTTCTTTTTACACACCAATTTTATTTAATAAATAAACCCCATGCATACACATAGTTTAACTGTGCTGGATCGCGAAAAATTACTGTAGGAAAGTAACTACTTTAACTACTTGGCGAAAACTGCTAACTATGATGAAAAATGTTTGTTGACGAGCTTTTTCCCAATGACTGAAATGAGATGAAGATGAGATGACAGTAAGGTCAGTAAACGATAACTATGACTATATCAACATGCAATTTCGTTGACAGAATTAGACGATACAAAAAAAAAACCTTTACCAAAAACGGCTTTAAGTCAAAAAAACAAAAGACAATGTTGTTCTAGACCACTTTTTTTATTAAGCAAGCTTTCATGAGTGTGATGCCAGATATAAAGAATTTAAATCCCAGTATTATAGCTTAGCTTTAAACAATCTGGCAACCATGTGCTCCTCATTGCGGAAGCACCATCGACGAAGATCTGAAAACACCAACAAACAACTGGGAGGTTAGCAATCAAAATGAAAACTCAGTTTTTACACTCGCTTGAGGTGGTTTTTGACTTCTTTGAAAAAGGGTTGATGCAAATATATGGAAATGATTATATCCTCCTACTTTTCTTAGTGATTTATAGTTCCAGTTTATCAGGAAGTGACGATTTTGTTCACTTTGACTTGTTGGATGGAAACGGTGCTTGTTTGTGAATGTTTTATGCGAAATTCCAGTTTTGCGCACAAGTTAAATTCACAACTTTGGATTGAAATCCAACTATTCAGCCAGTCTGTGTTCTGTCTTGAGATCTCGACTAAAATGTGACTAAGTTTTTATTGACTAAAATGCTCAAACATTTCGTTGACTTACACTTGACTAAACAAAAACAGGTCAAGGTTATGACAACTAAAATGTACATTTGAGCAAGACTAAATTAATACTGCTGTACGCTTCATTAATAATAATCTACCTGCTGAAAAAGTTTTAATTGACTACACTACACTAGATTTTCTTGGACTAAAACTGTATGAAAATTTAGAGACTTTAATTCGACTAAAACTAAAAAGGGTAAGGTTTACTAAATATAATAAAGATACAAAAAAAAAACACTAACAAGGACATTTAACACGGGATTAAGACTAAAATTGAAAATGGTTCACAAAATTAACACTAGTTTTGATGCTGTTTGATTTTGCGCGAAGGAACACGACCATCTCTTCCTCTTTACTACTAGTTACAGCACAAAACAAACGTGAATTAACTGCTCAATCAGTGTTTAAACTGCAGAAAGACCTCAATAAAAACATTCTTATAGCATTACATTAACCTTAGGCAAGTCATTAAGTGTCTGTAGCTTGTTAGTTTGCTAGAGAATATGGTTAGTAAACCACTGTTTAATATAGAAGAAAAAATAGCAGTTTATTTATATAAAATCATACAGAACCATGACGTTAAAACTGAGGCATGTACAAAAACCGTCATGTTTGTGTACCGTTACTACCCTAACCAGATCTGCTTTACTGTGATTTGAATGTACTGATCATTAGTCAATCTGTCCACTCTTATTGAGTCCACACTCAATAGGGCTTCAGTGGGGGTTTTTTTCGGGAAAGGTTTCCCTATATGTGTGCATATTGAGATCATGACCCTATAACTGTTTTTGTTGTTTAGATCCTGTATGCTAATGAAGGTGAGTGCAGGAAGGAGGCGGACATGGAGAGCGTTCCTCAGGGGGATAAGACCAACTGCTTGCCCCACAAAGGCCATGAGTTCATCCCCACCCTTTATCATTTCCCCACGAACTGCGAGGCTTGCTCCAAACCGCTGTGGCACGTCTTCAAGCCTCCTCCGGCCCTGGAGTGCCGCCGATGCCACGTCAAGTGCCACAAAGACCATTTGGACAAGAAGGAGGATGTTATCGCCCCTTGCAAAGGTGAAACACATTGCATGTATACAATTTCAGTACCCGAGCACTTACTAATGTTTGTATGTTTTAACAAACAAACAATTATTTTGATATTAGAACGATTAATCAACTAATCGGGGATTATTTCACTGATGCTAATCACAGTAACAGTAATCACTTCAGCTTTTAAATGCCATGTTATGTAATTACAATTATTATACAATTAATTCATGCATATCTTGCACAGGGATATATAGATGATCGATAAATTAACTCAATGACACATAATTCTGCCTTACATCTCCTTTTGTAAGTCATATGATTAAGAAACAAAATGTTTAATACTGTAAAGCTGCTTGATTTAAGGCTATCTATTGCATAAAGTACTTTATAAATAAACAAGATGTGACTGGAGTTTACTGCAGACCTCGTGCAAACATCCACATCGCTGTAATCAGATGCGTTTTTAACTGGTGCATTTATACTGCTGTCAGTTTTTGGTGTGTTTATTTCATTATTGAGAGCAAAGCGCACAGCATATATTTACATATTCATATATTACATATATTCAGGTTAGTTCGGCTGCGTTTGCTCTGAAGTGCTCTCTTCTCTTGAATTGCATCCAGGAGAGATTAAATAAAGTCTTGCACTACAGCGCACACTGGTCAAACTGCATTATTACAGGCTTTTACATTAGGTCATATGAGATCAAATGACTAGTGGACAACAAAAATATTTGTTGACAATTTTTTTTTATTGTCAATAATATCGACTTATCATTGCAGCCCTAGTCTAAAGCACGTAAAGTGAATAAGATAGCATGATCAACTCATCTTTTTACATACACGATGAGAAACCGTTAAAAACAAACTTGCATTACTTCCCTTCCTTCATTCAAGTCTTCACTGCTCTGTATTGGTCCAAGTCGACACATGGATGGTCCTTTGCATTACTCGACAACATCTACAGCGAAGACTGCATGTGTGCAAATGGCTAGACTCTCACAACCGTTTGTCCTTGTTCCTCAGTGAATTATGATGTGACATCGGCTAGAGACATGCTGCTCCTGGCCTTATCCCAAGACGAGCAGAAGAAATGGATCGGTCATCTCGGCAAGAAGATTCCCAAGACCCCTCCATCTACCTTCGCAAGGGCGTCTCCACGCACGATGTCCACTCGCTCCGTAGTAAACCAGTCCTTCCGCAAGAACCCCAAAAACATGTCGGGCAAGCCAAGGTAACTACAGCCACACAGAGTCACGCTCGGCATGAATCACATCATGCATTTAGAGCAGAGAGGGTGTGGGAAGTGCTTGAATGGCATAAAAATAATGGTCCCAAGAAATTTTCTTAATGCAAAATACCATGTTTGGTACTTGGGATGAAATGTAACAGGGACAGGTTTTTATGAGATTCAACCATTAGCAGTATTTGATGTAAACAGCTATGATTGTGACGCTGAAGGCCATAATTTGGTGGCTGTAGAGGCAGGGTGGTCTCGTGACGGGCTGTTTGTTTGCTGTTGTCTCATAGCAGGGCGCAGTCCTTTCTCCAAGCGGCAGACACAACATCCAGCACATGCTGACAGCATCACGCAGCCTCTCCACACCTTAGATTTCTAACGGTGTAGTCCATTCCCCCTTGTTTTTACGGTTGAGCTTAACTGTGGTGACGTGTTCTTTGAAGGGGTGTGCTTCTGTTTACTCTGGGTTTTTGTTTACCAGATTAGCGGAACCTTTCCTTTACAAACTTAACCAATTCTGGGCGATTCAAAGGGAATTTCCTGTAGCTGGACTGAGGCTCTCTACAGGCTTGGCTTGAAAACTTTAAATTTCGCTTTCTTTTAAGATTCTGCTAGAAACCCCCCTCTTGAGCGTCCTCCTGCTAATGAAGCAGCATTCAGTTCAGACGTGACCCTGGAGCACAAAACCAGTCGCAAGTAGCATCGGTATATTTGTAGCATTAGCCAACAATACATTATATGGATCACAAGTATAGATTTTTCTTTTATGCCAAAAATCGTAATCGGCATCCCAGGATATTAAGTAAAAATCAACATTAAGATTTTTTTTTTTTTTAATTCCTACCATAAATATATCAAAACATTGATTTTTTTATTAGTAATATGCATTGCTAAGAACCACATTTGGACAACTTTAAAGGTGATTTTCTCAATATTTAGATTTTTTTTGCCGCCTCAGATTCCAGATTTTCAAATAGATGTATCTGGGCAAAATTTTGTCCTCCGAACAAACCATACACCAATGGAAAGCTGATTTATTCAGATGTGTAATTCTCAATTTTGTGGTCCAGGGTCACAAATGCTTAAAAACCATCTTATTTGTACTTATGTTGGCAAAAGTAACACTTTATGGGCCAGATTTATTAAACAGGCAAATTAACATGAGAACGCGATCCCATAAAAGCACCTTTAGGAGTGAAAACGTTTTGCTGATCTACTGAAAATGGTGCAAGCTGTTAGTAAATCTGGCCCTAATTCTAACAGGGACATGCAAAAGATTTGACTTGTTGCATTAGAATAAGGCAAAAGGACAAATCTTTGAGTATTTTTTTTCTTTTAACCCCCATCTTTCTATGATGGTAACAAAACATGAATCACATGAAACCTGACAAAGGAAGGATGGGATTAAATTTTGCATGAAGAAAATGAAGCTTATTTTCAGGATTGTTTGCATTTGATTAAATTTTACATTTATGCATTTAGCAGACGATTTTATCCAAAGTGACTTACAGTGCATTCAGGCTATATATATGCCTTTACTGTTAAATGCCATTGTTTCTCCTTAAACTCTGCCGTGTATGTGTCCATTGGTCATTCATAGAAGTACTAAAAATAAAATGATTTATAGGCTACAGAAAGCGAACGATGAGAGATCCCTAAACTATCATTCACTTCAAATGACAAATTGAATGTTGAGGCTCTGCCATCATTTAAAAATGCATATAATAACCTTGTTGTGCTAAGACAATATCTTCTTAATTGTCACAAAAATTGTGCATTACTATATCTTAATAGTCCTAAAGGCTTCATTTCCTTTATGTAAAATATAAGTTTTAATCGTTACTGTTTGTTTAGTTAAATGTGAGCTGGATGAGCTTTTGTTAGATTCACTCACATGACCACAAAAGTTGAGATGTGAATCATATTTCATGATTTATGATTGTCTGTTTAACATGAACCCCGAAGTAAGAATATGATCAATAACCTAAACTCTCTTACAAATACTGGACCTCTTCTTTTTCTTCTTTCTTCCAGCTAACCATCTGAACCGAATTGGGATTTTGTAGTTTCCTCTCCAAAAACCTCTTTAGAAAAATCTGTCACAACCTTGGAATTAACCCTTTAATGTTGCATTTCACAATTGAATAAAAGTCTAATTGTTGCAGAAGTTCAGGATTTAGCGATCACAAAGCATCATGGACATTTTTCGGCATCATCTATTCTCTCCCTGTAACACTGGGATCCTCCGATTCTGTTTAACCTCGTGCTGTCCAGAGGAAAGCATCTTTTCACATCTTGGGAAGGAAACTATAAGCTGTTCTCATGCCCACGTCTTTCTGTTTGGATTCTGGGAAAGGCACTGTAGCTTGACACCATAATAAAAGGGGAAATTTGGTGAACTTACCATAAAAGGGTCTTTGGGACAATATTTTTAGTTTGCAAACTATTTCTACTTCGATCCACTTCGATGCCGCCTTCTGATGGACTCTGGTTGCCTTATTCAATCTCTCAAAGTCTAAATGGAAAATGAATTGGGTTTGGGGCAAAAGATTGGGTTTTCGAGGGGAGATTTTGAGATGGAGAATAATTACAGTCTATGCATAATATTATCAGAATTGTCTTTATCATTATACTTTGTTTTGGAGTCTCCAAGCCATAGGATATCATCATAACGGCGTCAGGAGACATGAAATGTCATAGAAACCATTGTTTAAAGTTGAGTCTCTGTGTGTGTTCATTGGGTACATCGTTTCTGTATTATTCTTTTGTTTATCTTTTTTTTTTTCTTTTTTTTTTTTTATTGTTGCCTTACATTTGATTCATAGATAACTGTTCCAAAAAGGAAAACATTAAGTTAACAAATGTAACTGCACTGTTTGATTTGTAATTTATTTGTAGAAGACTAAAACAGCTGTAGCGTTCGGCTCACCTAGTGCCTTTTGGATAACAATTTTACTGCCATATCTGTTTCTCTCCAACAAATCTTTACTATTATGATACTTTGAAAACCAACATATCTATTACAGTGTGTCTTCTTTTCTTTTCATTTCTTTTTTTTTATCGAAACCTAAATGGTTTTCAGCCAGAGCGGACCATCTATTGCATGTCTTAAATGTCGTCAACCAAAGTTCAGAAGTTCTGCATGAAGCGCCATGATGAAGGCAACATGTCCTGCTATTTTCATAATCGTTAAAACAGAACCGTTAACATCCCCACCTTAAAATAGATTTCATTCAGTGTACATATTCAATTGAAACGAGATGATGAATACCTCATCAGTAATCTGACATGGTTTTTACATGCAAAAAATAAGCACTGGAACTATGATCTGTTTTGTCGTGGATGCATTGCATGATAAATTGCATTGGAGGCCACACTGATGGATATGTGTCAATAAACATATCTTTATCTATCACCGAAGACTGTCCTCTGTGTGTGTTTCACCTCATTTAATAATGTTTGATCTATCATTTGGTGGAAGCTGACCCTAAAACACTGTATTATCAAAGTCTGTCTAGAGATGAGATGATGTACTTTTTACAAATATTAATGGTTGATCATCATGACATTTTCAGAAGTTTACAGTTGTGGTGAAAATCCAGTGGTGCGGTGACTTATGAATGTTTTTCTTTGTAATGTAGAAACCTGAATGAAAATTCAGTAGCACTTCATTGAAGTCTTTATATATGATGCATTTAATGCACTAATTATGTTTTCTAATGCACCCTAAAATGCACTATATTATGGTATCATGAATATACAGTATTGTTCAAAATAATAGCAGTACAATGTGACTAACCAGAATAATCAAGGTTTTTCGTATATTTTTTTTATTGCTACGTGGCAAACAAGTTACCAGTAGGTTCAGTAGATTCTCAGAAAACAAATGAGACCCAGCATTCATGATATGCACGCTCTTAAGGCTGTGCAATTGGGCAATTAGTTGAATTAGTTGAAAGGGGTGTGTTCAAAAAAATAGCAGTGTGGCATTCAATCACTGAGGTCATCAATTTTGTGAAGAAACAGGTGTGAATCAGGTGGCCCCTATTTAAGGATGAAGCCAACACTTGTTGAACATGCATTTGAAAGCTGAGGAAAATGGGTCGTTCAAGACATTGTTCAGAAGAACAGCGTACTTTGAATAAAAAGTTGATTAGAGAGGGGAAAACCTATAAAGAGGTGCAAAAAATGATAGGCTGTTCAGCTAAAATGATCTCCAATGCCTTAAAATGGAGAGCAAAACCAGAGAGACGTGGAAGAAAACGGAAGACAACCATCAAAATGGATAGAAGAATAACCAGAATGGCAAAGGCTCAGCCAATGATCACCTCCAGGATGATCAAAGACAGTCTGGAGTTACCTGTAAGTACTGTGACAGTTAGAAGACGTCTGTGTGAAGCTAATCTATTTTCAAGAATCCCCCGCAAAGTCCCTCTGTTAAAAAAAAGGCATGTGCAGAAGAGGTTACAATTTGCCAAAGAACACATCAACTGGCCTAAAGAGAAATGGAGGAACATTTTGTGGACTGATGAGAGTAAAATTGTTCTTTTTGGGTCCAAGGGCCACAGGCAGTTTGTGAGACGACCCCCAAACTCTGAATTCAAGCCACAGTACACAGTGAAGACAGTGAAGCATGGAGGTGCAAGCATCATGATATGGGCATGTTTCTCCTACTATGGTGTTGGGCCTATTTATCGCATACCAGGGATCATGGATCAGTTTGCATATGTTAAAATACTTGAAGAGGTCATGTTGCCCTATGCTGAAGAGGACATGCCCTTGAAATGGTTGTTTCAACAAGACAATGACCCAAAACACACTAGTAAACGGGCAAAGTCTTGGTTCCAAACCAACAAAATTAATGTTATGGAGTGGCCAGCCCAATCTCCAGACCTTAATCCAATTGAGAACTTGTGGGGTGATATCAAAAATGCTGTTTCTGAAGCAAAACCAAGAAATGTGAATGAATTGTGGAATGTTGTTAAAGAATCATGGAGTGGAATAACAGCTGAGAGGTGCCACAAGTTGGTTGACTCCATGCCACACAGATGTCAAGCAGTTTTAAAAAACTGTGGTCATACAACTAAATATTAGTTTAGTGATTCACAGGATTGCTAAATCCCAGAAAAAAAAATGTTTGTACAAAATAGTTTTGAGTTTGTACAGTCAAAGGTAGACACTGCTATTTTTTTGAACACACCCCTTTCAACTAATTGCCCAATTGCACAGCCTTAAGAGCGTGCATATCATGAATGCTGGGTCTTGTTTGTTTTCTGACAATCTACTGAACCTACTGGTAACTTGTTTGCCACGTAGCAATAAAAAAATATACTAAAAACCTTGATTATTCTGGTTAGTCACATTGTACTGCTATTATTTTGAACAATACTGTATATAATACGTATGTTTATTTCCATGCTTTAGTAAAACTATAATGAATTGGAAAAGATGACAAACAACCAATTGTAGATGTAACAGCAAATATGTAACTATTAGAATGCACTTTTAACTTTGGTTTTATGTAATGCAACGTATGAAAATCTGTATTATATACGGTTTTGTTCAAAATAATAGCAGTACAATGTGACTAACCAGAATAATCAAGGTTTTTAGTATATTTTTTATTGCTACGTGGCAAACAAGTTACCAGTAGGTTCAGTAGATTGTCAGAAAACAAACAAGACCCAGCATTCATGATATGCACGCTCTTAAGGCTGTGCAATTGGGCAATTAGTTGAAAGGGGTGTGTTCAAAAAAATAGCAGTGTCTACCTTTGACTGTACAAACTCAAAACTATTTTGTACAAACATTTTTTTTTTCTGGGATTTAGCAATCCTGTGAATCACTAAACTAATATTTAGTTGTATGACCACAGTTTTTTAAAACTGCTTGACATCTGTGTGGCATGGAGTCAACCAACTTGTGGCACCTCTCAGCTGTTATTCCACTCCATGATTCTTTAACAACATTCCACAATTCATTCACATTTCTTGGTTTTGCTTCAGAAACAGCATTTTTGATATCACCCCACAAGTTCTCAATTGGATTAAGGTCTGGAGATTGGGCTGGCCACTCCATAACATTAATTTTGTTGGTTTGGAACCAAGACTTTGCCCGTTTACTAGTGTGTTTTGGGTCATTGTCTTGTTGAAACAACCATTTCAAGGGCATGTCCTCTTCAGCATAGGGCAACATGACCTCTTCAAGTATTTTAACATATGCAAACTGATCCATGATCCCTGGTATGCGATAAATAGGCCCAACACCATAGTAGGAGAAACATGCCCATATCATGATGCTTGCACCTCCATGCTTCACTGTCTTCACTGTGTACTGTGGCTTGAATTCAGAGTTTGGGGGTCGTCTCACAAACTGCCTGTGGCCCTTGGACCCAAAAAGAACAATTTTACTCTCATCAGTCCACAAAATGTTCCTCCATTTCTCTTTAGGCCAGTTGATGTGTTCTTTGGCAAATTGTAACCTCTTCTGCACATGCCTTTTTGTTTAACAGAGGGACTTTGCGGGGGATTCTTGAAAATAGATTAGCTTCACACAGACGTCTTCTAACTGTCACAGTACTTACAGGTAACTCCAGACTGTCTTTGATCATCCTGGAGGTGATCATTGGCTGAGCCTTTGCCATTCTGGTTATTCTTCTATCCATTTTGATGGTTGTCTTCCGTTTTCTTCCACGTCTCTCTGGTTTTGCTCTCCATTTTAAGGCATTGGAGATCATTTTAGCTGAACAGCCTATCATTTTTTGCACCTCTTTATAGGTTTTCCCCTCTCTAATCAACTTTTTAATCAAAGTACGCTGTTCTTCTGAACAATGTCTTGAACGACCCATTTCCTCAGCTTTCAAATGCATGTTCAACAAGTGTTGGCTTCATCCTTAAATAGGGGCCACCTGATTCACACCTGTTTCTTCACAAAATTGATGACCTCAGTGATTGAATGCCACACTGCTATTTTTTTTTAACACACCCCTTTCAACTAATTCAACTAATTGCCCAATTGCACAGCCTTAAGAGCTTGCATATCATGAATGCTGGGTCTCATTTGTTTTCTGAGAATCTACTGAACCTACTGGTAACTTGTTTGCCACGTAGCAATAAAAAAATATACGAAAAACCTTGATTATTCTGGTTAGTCACATTGTACTGCTATTATTTTGAACAATACTGTACATACAGACTTCAAATAGTGGTGGTTTTTTTTTTTTTTTTTACCTGAACTAGCTTAACTTTTGTGCGTGTGTGTGTGCGCGCGCGCGCTAATGAACCTGTACATTCTTAAACCAATGTTCAAAAACACTTAGATGCTAATGTGAGGCCAGACTTTATTTGACGTAATGTTAACAAGACTTGGCCCTAATACTGTAACAATGAACTCTTTAGTCATTTAGTCAAAGTAGTTTGATATTTCTATTAAACTATCTAAAAGTGCAAAGAGGCAAATAAAAAGGACATTACTCCATTACAAATTAAATAATAACGATGATGATCCATACTCCATTACAGTAGGTGGCGGGAAATACCTACCACACGTTTGCTTGCTGACCGCCATAAACATTGAAAAGGCGCGGCTTTCGAAATGAGACGCGGCTTGTGATTGGTCCATCTTGATCCATCGCTGAGAAAAGTAACAGGTGTTACCTGACAGCGCGGTTTTCGCTGCTGTCCAGCGGCAGCTCGAATAACAATTTCTAAATAATTACTGACACTGAAAAACTGTAATAGACACTAAACGGACGTTATGTAGTTCAAAGTTAAAACTGGAAAATTCATATTAGAATTAGAGATAACATCCGGGTCACCAAACCGGGTTTCACGCTTCACTCGTATTTCCGTTGTGTTGTGTTTCTGACACACTGCTGTCGAGGAGGAACATGGCAGGCAAAGCAGCGAAACAGAGTCGAGCTCGAAAGGCGGAGAAGGATGATGAGGAGCAACCGCTGCAGGCCGTTCTCGTCGCAGACAGCTTCAACCGCAGGTTCTTCCCCATCAGCAAAGACCAGCCTCGGGTGAGTGAGCGAGCTCAACATCACAATACTGAACCAAACACACACTTCATAGTGAACATCAGCGCGAGCACATGTGTGCCTCTGGATCCAAACACACCGCGACACTGAACACAACACCGCTTCAGATCCATCATGAGTTCTGGACGTGATGCTGTGGATGCTCTTTTTTTTCATTTGTCTGTATGTGAACTTAAATGTGTCATATTTTTTCATGTGCAAACATGGTAACGACAATACAGTAGGTTCGGTATTTATTTATAATTTTTTCGATCAATATCAACAAGTAGCATTTTTAATATAACTTATGAGATGTTATATTAGAAAGATAGTCATTGTGACAACCTGGGTTTCACTTAAAGTATTTTGATTCGTCTATATATAATATTATTGAGTAAGGAGGATGTAAATAAACAAAGACATTTATTTTGTTGTACATAACTTTCCATTGCTTTCTGCTTAGTTTTACTACAGTGTCCTGAAAAGTATCTTTGTGTACCATTTATAGGTATCTAATGCTATTTTATTCTACCTTTTTTTTGGACAAATGGTGCCAGTACTTATAAAATAGCTTGAACTATGAACTTCACTAAATTGAAAAAAAAGAAAGAAAATGCATTGCAGTGTTTTGTTTGTCTGCAATATGAAAATGCACAGGAATTTTCACCAGATGACTTGCATAGCTTTATTTGAAAATAAGTAATCCGATGTAATTTTGTGCATCTGCATGGGATAAAATTATAAAAACAAGTTCCAACATTTTCACTAGCCTTGACACAATATAATAAATGGAATCAAAAGCACTGGTCTTTATTTTTGACCCATTTTGATACCACAGCAAAACCTGCCAACTAATATAAAACTCAGAAAATACTAAAGATAAATGAACAACCAGTAATAAAATAATAACAAAGAACAAACTACAAGCAATAACACAAAAAGAAATGCAAAAATGCAGTGATTTAAATTTTTCAGGTAGATCTTACATTACTATTGAGTCCCAGAAGTTGAATAATCAGATAAAACACTGCGTAGTTCTCACTGTACAAATGAATGTAGTGCAATCCTTTTAAAAACTATTAAGTTATTCAGTCTTGTATTGTTTTGCTAGCATTAATGACAGACAATTGCAAGACACAAGCCCTAATGCGAAATTATTTTGACATTATTTGTCTTTATTTGTCCATTAAAGCACAAGAAGACTCAAAAGAGAACTGTACGATGGTTCATACACTGTTTTTCTAAACGAAGAGTTTTACTCGTTACCTCTTCGACACAGTGTTATAGACTATTAATACTCTTGTTGCCCCCCAGGCTCTTCTTCCTCTGGCTAATGTCTCCATGATTGACTACACGTTGGAGTTCCTGACCTCTACTGGAGTGCAAGAGACGTTCGTCTTCTGCTGCTGGATGTCCAGCAAAATAAAGGAACACTTACAGTGAGACGCTGTGATGGTTTTAATGATGCTGTTGAATGCCCGTGACTCTGATTACTCAGTATTTGTCGTCGTCTTCACAGGAAGTCCAAATGGTGTCGCCCCACATCTCCAAACGTGGTGCACGTGATCACCTCTGACCTGTACCGCTCTCTCGGGGATGTGTTGAGGGACGTGGACGCCAAAGCTCTCATCCGCTCGGACTTTCTGCTGGTGTATGGGGACGTGGTGTCCAACATCGATGTTTCCCAGGCTTTACAGGAACACAAGTGAGAGTCTCTCCTCCACACACACGGTCTAAACAAATATATCATTAATACAATGTTCACTTCCCTGACAGACAGCGGCGCAAAATGGATAAGAACGTCTCGGTGATGACCATGATCTTCAAAGAGTCTCCTCCCGGTCACAAGACTCGCTGTGAAGACGACGACATCATAGTTGCTATAGATGGCAAGAGCAAGCGTATTCTTCATTACCAGAGAGCACAGGCCTTAAAGAGACTCCAGTTCCCCATGGTGAGGGGTTTTACTAATGATTAGGGGAGCTCTGTTCAATCGAGTAATGATTGATAACAGTTTGCCAATTTCATAAACAAATCTCATACTGATGATGCAAAAAGTGTCATCAAATGTAGAGTAAATCTCAGTATGACATGCATTAAGAAACCTTTGGGTTATGGTTATCATCAGTCCAGTTTTAAGCAGTGTAGGCTTTGCCCTCACACGCTCATCTGGCTTAATTTTGGTTTTAGTGTGTTTATATTTAGTCAACATTTGAAGTGGATCAAAAAAGTTCATACAAGAACGCATTTTGGTTTGATGAAAGGTTTTTGCACACTACTATTCAAAAGTCTGTCATTTATAAAGGGGTTTATGTTTCTAAAAGACGTCTCTTCTGCTCACCAAGGATGCATTTATTTGATCAGAAATACAGTAAAAATTGTAATATATGACCCTGGAGCAGAAAACAAGTGTCATTGTTTCGAAATTGAGAGATGTATACATCATCTGAACACTGAATAAATCAGATTTCCATTGATGTGTGGTTTGTTATGAAGACGATATTTGGTTCAGATACAACTATTTGAAAATCTGGAATCTGAGGATGCAAAAAAAAAAAAAACTAAATTTTGAGAAAATCATCTTTAAAGTTGTCTGAATGAATTCTTAGCCATGCATATTACAAAAAAAAAAAAGTTGTTATATATATATATATGGTAGGAAATGTACAAAATATCTTCATGGAATATGATCTTAATGTCCTAATGATTTTTGGCATAAAAGATAAATATGTAATTTTGACCTATACAATGTTTTTTTTTTTTTTTTTTGGCTATTGCTACAAATATACCCCTGAGACTTAAGATTGCTGTGCTCCAGGGTCACATATAATCATATAGTTTACTATTTAAAATAACCATTTTACAAGATTTTAAAATACTGTTATTTTTCCTGTGATTAAAGCTGAATATTACGCATCATTACAGTCTTCAGTGTCACATGACCCTTCAGAAATCACTCTAAGATGCTGCTTTGGTTCTAAAGAAACATTTCTGTTATTATCAACGTTACAAACATTGATCAGTGCACACTTATTAACATTGTGGTTGTTTAAATGAAGGTTATTGCAGTCATGCAAATCAGACAGCAGATCAGATAAGACCATAATGTAAAAAACTAATTCCAGACAGCTCAACAAAGCAGATAGAAATTGTATCATTGAGTTCAGTGATTATAATTGTTCCTTTTCCCCACACAGAATATTTTCCATAGTGGAAGTGATGAGTTTGAGATTAGGTTTGATCTTCTGGATTGTCATATTAGCATCTGTTCTCCACAGGTGAGCGTTCATTTGTTTTACAGTTGTGCATGTTTGTTTAAATTAAAAACCCATTGCTCCATAAAAGTGAATGTTGTTTATTGTAGGTTGCTGAGCTTTTCACAGACAACTTTGACTACCAGACAAGAAATGACTTTGTGCGTGGGCTTCTGGTGAATGAAGAGGTAAGAGACACAGAATGGAGTGACTTGCTCATTTATGAGTGCGTTTATTATCTGACACAGGGTTTTTTCACTAGATCCTGGGAAACCAGATCCATCTGCATGTCACTAAAGATGGATATGGGGCTCGAGTGTCGAACCTCCTCATGTACGACACCGTCTCTTCAGACACGATCCGCCGCTGGATCTATCCCATCACACCCGAGGCTAACTTCACAGACCAGGAAGGCCAGAGCTGTACTCATTCTCGACATAATGTGTACCGAGAGCCGGGGGTCAGTCTGGGTCACGGCAGCCTGATGGAGGAAAATGTGCTTATTGGCCGAAATACAGTGATTGGAGCGAACTGCACCATCTCAAACACTGTGATCGGAGCAAACTGTGTCATCGGTACGGTCTTCATATGAAATTTAGTTTCGGTTCATTATATTGTAGGGCTGGGCGATTAAACGCGTATCATGTTAAAATAGCATAAAAGTTTGTAGATAATGCCAATAAACTGTACATTTTTACTCAATATGGAATTATCTAACTGCTAATTACACAGGAGAAATGAAAGCAATGGTCCAATCACACAATCCATGCTTTCTTAAACTCCTTATATGTTGCTATTTTTAAAAATACTGTGACCGTGTGAAAATCTGTTGTTTTGTCTACTTAGGAGACAATGTTACTCTGGATCGAGCTTACATCTGGAACAGAGTCCACATAGCCAACGACGTGAAGGTCAAGCAGTCGGTGATCTGTGATAATGTGGAGGTGAAACACGGAGTCGTTTTGAACGAGCAGTGTGTGCTCGCCTACAACGTAAGACGCCACAACACCGCCTCGAATTACAGACAAGAACAATTGTTATTTGAAGTCAAAGTAACTTGACGCTACAGTAAATGATTGCATCACTTATGAGTGACTGTTAAAAATGCATTCAAGAGATTTGTTCAGAAACGCTGATTCATCCAGTAATGAAGCAAGTGAAGTGTTTATGATCAAGTCATTGAATCATTCATTCAAAAGATTTGTTCAGAAACGCTGAATCACCCAGTAATGAAGCAAGTGAAGTCTTTGTGATCGAGTCATTGAATCATTCAAGAGATTTGTTCAGAAACGCTGATTCACCCAGTAATGAAGCATGTGAAGTCTTTGTGATCGAGTCATTGAATCATTCAAGAGATTTGTTCAGAAACGCTGATTCATCCAGTAATGAAGCAAGTGAAGTCTTTATGATCGAGTCATTTAATCATTCATTCAAAAGATTTGTTCAGAAATGCTGATTCATCCAGTAATGAAGCAAGTGAAGTCTTTGATTCAGTCATTGAATCATTCATTCAAGAGATTTGTTCAAAAAACAGATTAATCCAGTAATGAAGCAAGTGAAGTCTTTATGATCGAGTCATTGAATCATTCATTCAAGAGATTTGTTCAGAAACCCTGATTCATCCAGTAATGAAGCAAGTGAAGTGTTTATGATCAAGTCATTGAATCATTCATTCAAAAGATTTGTTCAGAAACGCTGAATCACCCAGTAATGAAGCAAATGAAGTCTTTGATTCAGTCATTGAATCATTCATTCAAGAGATTTGTTCAGAAACGCTGATTCATCCAGTAATGAAGCAAGTGAAGTCTTTGTGATCGAGTCATTGAATCATTCAAGAGATTTGTTCAGAAACGCTGATTCACCCAGTAATGAAGCAAGTGAAGTCTTTGTGATCGAGTCATTGAATCATTCAAGAGATTTGTTCAGAAACGCTGATTCACCCAGTAATGAAGCATGTGAAGTCTTTGTGATCGAGTCATTGAATCATTCAAGAGATTTGTTCAGAAACGCTGATTCATCCAGTAATGAAGCAAGTGAAGTCTTTATGATCGAGTCATTTAATCATTCATTCAAAAGATTTGTTCAGAAATGCTGATTCATCCAGTAATGAAGCAAGTGAAGTCTTTGATTCAGTCATTGAATCATTCATTCAAGAGATTTGTTCAAAAAACAGATTAATCCAGTAATGAAGCAAGTGAAGTCTTTATGATCGAGTCATTGAATCATTCATTCAAGAGATTTGTTCAGAAACCCTGATTCATCCAGTAATGAAGCAAGTGAAGTGTTTATGATCAAGTCATTGAATCATTCATTCAAAAGATTTGTTCAGAAACGCTGAATCACCCAGTAATGAAGCAAATGAAGTCTTTGATTCAGTCATTGAATCATTCATTCAAGAGATTTGTTCAGAAACGCTGATTCATCCAGTAATGAAGCAAGTGAAGTCTTTGTGATCGAGTCATTGAATCATTCAAGAGATTTGTTCAGAAACGCTGATTCACCCAGTAATGAAGCAAGTGAAGTCTTTGTGATCGAGTCATTGAATCATTCAAGAGATTTGTTCAGAAACGCTGATTCACCCAGTAATGAAGCAAGTGAAGTCTTTGTGATCGAGTCATTGAATCATTCAAGAGATTTGTTCAGAAACGCTGATTCACCCAGTAATGAAGCAAGTGAAGTCTTTGTGATCGAGTCATTGAATCATTCAAGAGATTTGTTCAGAAACGCTGATTCATCCAGTAATGAAGCAAGTGAAGTCTTTATGATCGAGGCACTGAATCATTCAAGAGATTTGTTCAGAAACGCTGATTCATCCAGTAATGAAGCAAGTGAAGTCTTTATGATCGAGTCATTTAATCATTCATTCAAAAGATTTGTTCAGAAATGCTGATTCATCCAGTAATGAAGCAAGTGAAGTCTTTGATTCAGTCATTGAATCATTCATTCAAGAGATTTGTTCAAAAAACAGATTAATCCAGTAATGAAGCAAGTGAAGTCTTTATGATCGAGTCATTGAATCATTCATTCAAGAGATTTGTTCAGAAACGCTGATTCATCCAGTAATGAAGCAAGTGAAGTCTTTACGATCGAGTCATTGAATCATTCACTCAAACCAATTTTATGAAAAGCATTTAACATTTTCTCACCTCTAGTAAATTACTTACTTTCTGTTGTCTATTCAGAAAAAAAAGTGATACTATGTTTTATATAATATATAAACTAAATATACAATGCGTTTTAAAATGTGTATATTCAAATATAAAATATATAATATAATTTGTGATCATTATAATATAATATAAAATAGCTTTTAGTAAAGCTTAATAAACTTAAATGTGTCCAAATATATTTAATTGATTATTTGGTCCCTATAATGATAATCAAAAAAGAGGCTTAATATGAGAAGTTTTTTACATTAAATATTCTTCACTGTGTGTCCAAATCACTGGTTAGTTTCCTTGTTTTCTAAAGAAATGTTGATATGCAGGTTGTGGTGGGTCCAGATATTACTCTTCAGGAAGGCACAGTTCTGTCCATGCACCATCCAGATGAAGAGGATGATGAAGATGAGGATGAGTTCTTGAGCGATGACGACGTTGGCTTCAGTAAAGACAAAACCAAACAGAAAGGTTGATCTTATTTTCTTATGTGGACAACATTTGATTGTGCCATTCACACTGACATTGATTTAAATTGGGTGGAAATTTTAATGGGATTATTTTTGGAAACACTATTTTAATGTGTCCTTGTCACTTGATACATTTATTTAATAAAGTAAGTAATGCTAAATCCATAGTAAGTACATGTAACTTAATATTACTCGCTATGTACTTGTGTTACAAGGATGCATTAAAATAAATTGTGATCTTACAGAAAAAAATATGATGATGATGAACATTTAACATGCATGGGCAAAGGTTAATTATTATTATTTTTGATTGTGTTGTCAGTGTTTAACCCTGCAGAGGTTGGTTCAGAGGGTAAAGGATACAGATGGAAGACCAGCAGTCTTGATGACACAGAGGAAGATGAGCTTGCTGAATGCATTTGGGGTGAGATGTCTTCCATTCAAGTGATACTCAAAATATTGTCTTCAAGGATGAGTTTGTTCCAAACTTGAAGCACTCTTTCCTTCACAAAGGATTTTAAAGGGTTGCTAAACTGGTCTGGTCTATAACTCCCAGCCAATTGACTTAAACAGACCCTATACTATAAATGCAGTTAACATAGCGACTTAAAGTTCAGTCAGTTCCTCACAGTAAACTATTAAGTGACTTTGGTGACATTTAGTAGTTTATGTAGTTTTGACCCAGAATGCTGAATAAAAAAATCAATGGTTTTTAATATGGTAAAAAAAAAGAACTTTGCATAAGATATACAGATCATTTATTTTTAATTTCTTTAAATACCTGGAAGTGAACTGTGGCTTTACATTATGCATATTTTGTTGTTGTCTCTTCTTTTTTTGCGTGCATCAGTTAAATTAGTCTTATTTTACTTGTAAATGTAAAATACATTTATACACATACCACTGTATGATTTAATTTCTTGTAAACGTGACTGTGCATGCACAAAGACACTATAAACAGACAAAAGATGTAACATGCAATAAATAAATCATAGCTAATAAACTACAGCCAAAAGAGGTAAGAACAAAATTACAAAGACCAAATAATTTAAATTTGAAGAAGTCCACATCTCATTCTGCTTGTGCATATTGATTAAACATTGAAGACTCAAAGTGATCGTTTATACAAGTAAAATGAATATGTTTTGTTTTGATGAATTATTTTTGCTACATAAGGTCAAGTTTCACCGGATCATAACTGACCAGGGAGTGGGAAAGGTGTATACAGTATACAGTTAATTAAACGGGCATTGCTGATGATCTCGTGTTTCCAGGCCTGGCGCTGAATCCCGACCCTGAGAGTGACAGTGAAAGTGAGGTCAGTGAGGGGTCACATGACTTGGGAAGCAACCCGGCATCACCTGAACTGGATGATGTCAAAGGTGAGAAGTGTAAAAGAGTTGACACCATATATGTTACATAGCTATGGATCAGAGCTCTGTTCACCCTTTCAAACATCAGTTTCACACACTCTGTTCTTTCTCCTCAGTGTTTCAGAATGAGGTTCATGGCACGTTACAGAGAGGGCTGGATGAGAACATAAGCTGTGACAATCTGGTTCTTGAGATCAACTCACTCAAGTAAGTTAGAATTGCATGCACAGTTCGCTCATGACAAGTGTTTAGCGTGGTAATGTATGTGGCAGTGTTAAAGGGGTCATATGATGCTGCTAAAAAGAACATTATTTGGTGTATTTGGTGCAATGTGTTTATGCGGTTTAAGGTTCAAGAAACATATTGTTTTCCACGTACCATACATTATTGTTTCTCCTCTATGCCCCGCCTTCTGTAACGTGTAGATCTTTACAAAGCTCATTGGTTTGAAAAGCGAGGTGTGCTCTGATTGGCCAGCTGTCCAGTGCGTTGTGATTGGTCGAATGGCTCAAGCATGTGACGGATATTATATAAAACTAAAACCTGAAAAACCTAAAAAGCAGTTTATTTCATTGTTATTTTTTATGTGCTATCATCTTTATTTGTTCTTATTTTATTACTGACTGCTTACTTGTCATTTTTTTATTCAGTTCAAAGTTTGAAATCAAGTAATCTCGTGCGGCTGCAACATTAGCCCCCTGTAAAATAAAAAATACACTGAGTGAGCAAAACTTTGTGAGAGGGCTAGTTATAAGGGTAATATAACAATGTTTACATATGAATAAACGTCTACATTAAAATGTGTCATATAAATTGTTCTCTTCATTAGAAATGAGCCTACTGACTGCAACCATTGATTGACACTTTTAAAAGTAATATAAAAAATATTTGTAGGACAGTATATTCTGCAGTTCTTCCTTGCTGTACCAAATATCTATACTTTTTAACAAAAATTAGTTCATTAAGCCCTTGTCTAGCGATTCCAGTGCTCCAAATGGTAAAAACATATAAAATTATCTTTATTTGTGCATTTTCTGAGGTGATTAACGTTACCTTTCCTCATCCGAAGCGCACGCATAAGCAGGCTTGGGAGGGTTACTTTAAAAATGTATTCCGTTACAGTTACTAATTACTTCATAAAAAAAGTATTCAGTAACGTAATCCAAGTACCACAATAAGAAAGTAATGTAACTGATTACTTTTGGATTACTTCTGGATTACTTCAAGGTCAAATATTATTTTTTAAAAACAACAACATGTATTAAGAATTTCACAGCCCTGAATTAATATATATGTAAAGGACTATACAGACATCTAGTGCATGGTATTGGTATTACAGATTATTTTGTTTTATTTTGAAGAAAATATAATAAGAAATAATTTTAAGCAAATGTTTCTTCAACAGGAAAATAGGGAATACAAATTCATTTTTTTCCCAAGCAAATATAATAAGAACAAAAATTTTTGACAATGGAAAATGTTTCTTCAAAAGAGAGAATACTTTTTTTTTTTTTTTTTTTTTTTTTGCAAATATAAAACTAATTTTTAAAAGTGCAAATGCTCCTTTAGGTTGGATGTCGAATCCTTCGATGAAGAAAGTGTTTTCTTTGCTGGCACAGTTTGCACTGTTCAACGTTGTTTGCAATTTCTTCTTTTTAAACAAAAAAGCAGCCTAATTTCCATGAAATGAACGCGTTTTTGCAGCAGTGATTCAAACTGCGTCTGAGGAGATTGTAGACAGCTGTTATTTGCGCATGCACCAGCGGGTGGCACACGTGACTCGCGTGAGTCATTAATCAAGCTGCGCTTAATATAGTATTATGCCAAAATACTGATTTATTTAGTTTTAAATGAAACCATTGTAATCCTGAAAGTATTCCCCCTTTTTTCAAAATGTAACTATAATCTGATTACTACGTTTTTTGAGGTAACTGTAACGGATTACAGTTACTGGATTTTTGTATCCTGATTACGTAACGCCATTACATGTATTCCGTTACTCCCCAACCCTGCGCATAAGACACTTTCATCAGTTGTGCGGTCCTGATTAATGTACAAACACACACCGAATTACAGTATTTCAGTATTCACACACACGATCTGTTTTGTCTTAAGTGAACGTTTGTCTGTGACGCCGTGTTGCTTCAAGCGCATCATTCTGCACACCGGATGTGCACATTGTAAACGCTTCGTGCTGCACTGAATTTGTTTTGTCCTGTCGTATCTATCATATGTTGCTGCACTATAAAAAAAAATGCTTTACATTAAAAGTAATGTATTTTAATTTTATAGTATATTTTTGCATATAAAATCCATTCATTAAAATGCATTTATAATACAAATAGCATATTTACCATATTTAGTGCAACACTTTAATTTGTTCCCCACAAAATAGTTTTTTCACTAAATGTGAAATCGGTATCGGAGGCAAAGGCGGTGGATCGGAGCATCACTAATATGAATGTGAACTTCATTCTGGTTGTTCAGATGCCATATGAACAGACCAAACGTTGCATGGATTCTGATGGCCGAATGTCATTTATTTTGCAAGGTGTCAGTGTGCTGATCTGAGTCTTATTAATTATGAATGAGATTTTGAAGTTTGAAGCAAAGACTTGAAGTAAATGGAGACACTTTTTCTATCTGTTCCTCACACAAAAGTCACACTACTTGTATTGTAAGGTAAATGTCATCGTCTCTTCTCAGGTACGCCTACAACATTTCTCTGCAGGAGGTTATGCAGATCTTGATTCGAGTTGTGCTGGAGTTTCCTTTCCAGCCGCAGGGAGCTCCGATGAGCACGGCTCAGTATTCATCACATCTGCTTCCTGTGAGTGCGACCGCTTGACCTGACCCGTCTTTTCAGCATTTATCAGACCAATAACTTTTTATAAACATGTCTATTATCATTGTTTTTACATCTTGTAACAGATAACAATGTTTTAAGTGAATCTCTTAAAGGGATAGTTCACCCAAAAATGTAATTCTGCCATCGTTCACTTGGCCATGCGAGTGTTGTTCCAAACCTGCTTGAATTTCTTGAACATAAAGATATTTTGAAGAATGCTGGTCTCCTAACAATTGCTGGTTTGTATTGAAGTTTCATTTTCCCTACTATGGAAGCCAATCGAGACCAGCGTTTGGTTACCAACATTTTTCAGAATATCTTCTTTTGTGCTCAACAGCCTGAGGGTGAAAGAATGACGACAATTTTGATTTATTTTGGGGCAACTCTCCCTGTTTTATAGCTGCTTTGAGCGTCTGTATAGAAACTTCAGCAGAAGACACTGATAACGGTCTCTCTGTTTTTCCTCCCAGTTGTTGAAGAAGTGGGCGCCAGTCTTCAAGAACTATGTGAAGAGACCTCAAGACCAGCTGGACTGTCTTGCTTCCATGGAGGAGGTTTTCCTTGAGCGGGAAGCTCATTGGGCAGCTTTGGTCAAAGTGAGGCTTCTCTGTTTCTGCAGTGAACCATAACACAGGTTCTCGAGCTGATTGTGTGTGATGTGTGTCCACCTCAGGTGCTGATGAGCATGTACCAGCTGGAGATCTTGGAGGAGGAAGGCATCATGCGCTGGTTCAAACAGAGCTCCAGCGCAGACAAGAGCCAGCAGCTCCGCAGGAATCAAGGGGTGCGAATCTTTAGGCTTTAAAAGCCTGTAGCTACCTTTACACTATTACACTCATTGCTGTCAAATTACAGGTGTGTGTGGGGAAATCTGTGAGAGTAGCGTGACTTGTTAAAATCACACGACGGCAGAACAAGTTTTCTGGGAATGCACTGAGATCTGTGTGAAAGAGGACTATGTTAACTATGTCTCGTCTTTCTACAGCTCTTGAAGTTCATCCAGTGGCTCGAGGAGGCTGAGGAGTCTTCAGAAGGAGACGAGTGAACAGAAACCATCATGTTTGACAGTCATTTATACACTTTACAAAAAAAAGAAAACACATCTTGGTATGTTTGTGGAAGAAAGGTTTAATTCCTGACAAATAGCAACCTGTGTAAGATGTGGCGATGGATATTTATTCAGTTTTTCTTTTCTTGATTTCTGTGTGGTTGTAATGCTTCAGTTGTTCAAACCAAAAATGAAAATTGATTTAAAGGGTGCTGTATGTTAAATTGAAAGCTAGTGGTTGAAATGGGAACTGCCGTCCAAATTCAGATGGCGATCACGTGGGTTGCCAGATTGAGGACTATAGGAATGAGTGCGGTTGACAATGAACGGCGATGAGCCTTAAACTGTAGAGGAGTTGATTTATTATTCCCTTGACCATGGAATTTATTAAATGGATGCAGAGACTTTTTATGTTTGGTAGGATCTGAGATCTCTTGAGTCAGTCTGTTTGCAGGTTTCCAACTGGCAACCCTAGGTGTCAAATTCTATTGGTTAAACTGGCAGTGGGCGGAGTCACACAGACCAAAACAAAAACAGAGGTTCTGACACGGAACACATTTCAAATTAGAATAGCTGCCTGTCGCATTGTTTTCAGAGAACTTAACATTTCCTAAATATCTGCAAACATAGTATGGTATCTTTATGATGCAGTACAGTCGAAATAATTACATACAGCACCTTTAATTTACCATCTTGATCCAAATATTCATTTCTCCTTCAGAACACAAAAATTATATTTGGAAATACAAACAACATTGGACCCGGTTTTAATTTTTTTGGTTAAGGAAATACTTTTAAAAATAACATTCTATGAATATATGTCCATACTAAAGCAAGACCTATTGTGGCCCTTTGATGAGTTACAGAAGTTACTTGCTTATGTCTGGTGTAATTATTCGGAGATAACATTTTATAGTTTTTTTTTTGTGTGTGTGTGTGTGAACCTTGATGACTGAGAGTCCACAACAGAATTAAAGTCGACATGAACACCCAAGAGATATAAATGACTTTTAATATTGGTAAATCATTGACCTAACATTATTTTGGATTCATAAAAAAGGAAACACAGATATACAGACATTTTGGATCCCTTATGGAAGTGTACAAGGCTTGAGAAATATAGCCAAAATTAAACAGCTGTTTTATTCCCATGATTTAGAAAGTGTCACAAGTATTTAACCCTAATGACTCGGTCCGCTAGTTCTTTTTATCCTTGTTAAGCGCACCGTGGATGAAACCAGCTACGAGCGCTAACCCTGTTATTCCGAACAGCGCCGTCAAGCCGCTCCACATGTTGGCGCTGTTCTCGTACCGCTGTATGAAGCTCTTGTAATCGCTGGGGATCAGGACGTAGCTGCGGCCGTCTTTGGGCGGCTGTATCCTCATGATCTTGTCCTGCTCCAGAACCAGCTCCCCGAACGCGGTGAGGGGCGATCCCACACGCAGCAGCTCCTCTCGCTCCTCGAGGGCTACAGGCTTCTCTCCGCTCAGCTCTCGCACCACTGCGTCCATCAGCCCCTCTTTGGCCTGTCTGAGCCGCTGGTGCACCTGCTCCAGGTAATCACCGCTCGCCTCCAGAGGAGACTCCACGCGCACAGACACCTCGCTGGTGTACGAGCCGGGCTGGACCAAGCTGAAGGGCACCGTGTTGGTGGTCTGCTGCTTGTTCACTACTTTGGAGACCCTGTGTGGAGGTTTTTTCATGCTTTACTTTATAATAACTGGTTTTCACTACCAGTCAAAGGTTTGTGAACCGTTAGATTGTAAGAAGTCTCTAACGCTCACCAAGCCTGCAATTATTTGATCCAGAGGAAAACAAAAACAACTGTTCTACTGATTTTTTTCTACCGAGAAAAAGTACAAAATAATGATACTGGCTCCCAAGTTTTTAAATGGTATAGTGTATGTCACAAAAACTGTATTTCAGATAAACGCTGAACTTTGGATATTTCTATTCACCAAAGAATCCCGGAGAAAAATTCTCAACGGTTATAAATATTGATGATAATAATGTTTCTTGAATAGTAAATCAGTATATCGGAATGAATTCTGAAGATCATGTGACACTGAAGACTGGAGGAATGATGCTGAAAATACAGCTGCACATCACAGCAATATTCAAATAGAAAGCAGTTATTTTAAATGGTAAAAAATATTTCACAATATTACTGTTTTTCTGTACTTTGGATCAAATAAATGCAGGCTTGGTGAGCAGAAACGATTCAGGAGTTAAACTCTATACAGGAAAATAGATTTTTAACAATGACTGATAACATTTTAAAAACAGACCTGATGTGAACTCTGTTGTTAATTAATGGTTTGTTGAAACCATCTGTTTTTATTATTTTAGGCATGCACTAATGCACTCTCGAGGAACGGCTATAGTTAGTCTGAGGGCCAAAAGTAAATGCTGCATTATATCCAATTAGATCATAAAATGCACATTTAAAATAACATTTTAAACTGCATTTCAATGCAAATATATATATAAATAAATAAAACAATGATTAGTTAGTAAGGAAGATATTCCTCAGTGGCATCTTTTTACAACCCTGTTGCCTAAACAAGCCACGTGATTTGCCGTGAAGCATGTTCTTACCATGTTTTCAGCACAGAGTTCCAGTATTTCCAGTGCTCGTGCACGGTTATCTTCTGGATGACACCACGACAGCGGGGCACATACTGGCTGGAAATGGGCTCTCCGATGGCCTGCACCAATCCTGCAATGGAGGGAAAAATTAAGATGCATCAATTAAGACTTTTCAAAGCACCAGGTGTTACTGAGCAGTTTATTTACCTTCTACAGCAACATAATGAAGTCTCTTGTTGGACGACGCATTGAGAATCCTGAGCAGATGATGGTCTGCCTGAAAGCTTGGGATCTCCTGGAAAGTGGAGGAAACGTTAAAACTCACTGCATGCTATTATTAAACTCCTCTAATTTGGGATTGAGCTAAATGCTTATTTTAAGTGACTTACATTCAACTTCAGCCAAGCCATAATCATTCAACAACATTTTGATATTACAACAATACAGACATCTGTATAGGTTTACAAGTAACATCGGTAACAATTTCACCATTTTGACATGCCTGGCCAATCAAATGGTATTTATCTTGATTGGGTTAACCTCAAATTGTAATATTTATTTGAACTGAAGTCATTAAAATATTGCAAACTTTAACAATATATCCAACATTGTTGATGGGTAATTAATACACCCCTCAACGAGAGGTCATTAGAGATCCAATATAGAAAAAAAGAACAGGAAGTTCTCCATAAAGAGTTCAAAACACCCACCACAGAAGAGAAAGAGGTCACATGACTCTGGTCACATGGGTTAGTTTAGCTTCAGGAGGGGTTTCATTTGATGACCTCTTGAACTCAATCTATTTTATATAAGTTTAATATAGATAATCTTGAAATTTGACTTTTTTATTTGTTATTTTAAATTCAAGACTCAATGTGGATATTGCAAAAACTCATTTAAGGGACATAAAGACAACTGAAACATTATTATTTTTGATAAAATGTTCTTTGAAGAAATTTGTTTCCATCATCATCATTGCTGGACATGAAATGTACACTAAATTACCCAATTCAATGACCCTTATCCACCTTGATTAAAGACACAGTGATGATGTTAGATGAATTAGAAGTTCAGTTTAGAGATGTGGAAGTCAATACTGTACCTTCAGCTTCTGTACTTCTTGTCTTTTATCTGAATAAAGTTTATAAAACAGGCCAGAGAAGGCGAAGCAGGATCCCGCACAGATGACGGTCAGTGGGTTGAGGAGATGGTCACTCATTTCTGCTTTGGAGGAAGTGAGACACAGTTAAAACCTGTCTGAAATGTTTAGTTGTAAAGCATAGTAAACACCAGTCTCAGCACAATCAACAGCAATGGGGCTGGCACACTGATTTATCTTTCCTGCTTCTTCAAATAGTATCATATGGTCATGCAATTAAATGAAAACCTTGTTAATAGTGGTTTAAAAATGCTGAGCAAACAAGGAAAGAAATCCCCATATTGCCCAGTTAACAGACTTAAGTTTCGTTTAGTAAAACCTAGTTTTGTTTTCACTTCATTTCAGGTTTTTATGTGTCTGAACAGATACAGTACAACCATTGCAGATATATACGACAAAATCAGATAGAATCGTGTTTGAAACTATTTAACAAATAGTAACTTAAAGGGCAAAAACAACAGGTGAAGCCTCAGCGAAAGTAAAACATTTCAGAGCTGTTCAGAATCAGGAAACCTCGGCTTTATATTAGACAGAACTATTACTGTGAAAACTAGCTTGATTAACAACATCTATTGTATGTATTATATTCACACTAGTTTTTAGACTACGCTCAGTTGAATGGTTCTCACCATTAGAATCCTCTTTCTCAGCTGAAGGTTATCGTACACACATCCACTCCGCAGTCACTTGAGCTGCTGCGTGCATATGATTCTTGAACGAATCGTTCTTTTGAGCAGGAATTAACCGGTTCACCAAATCGAACTGAATCGAACTTTATTTCCGGGTTGATGACGCAGGACGCACAGCACGTCCGACTTCTTAAAAGATTGGTTCAACCAACCGCCGAGGATTCTGACGATTGAGTTGTACTGCATGTATATAATGTGAATCACTTTTTGAACCGGTTCAATGAGTCGAACTGTCCGAAAAAGAACCGGTTCGCGGAAAAGAATCGTATTTTCCGCTGGAGGACTCCGATAAAGAAAACACACTCCCACTGATAGACAATAAGGGGTAAACTTCACTAGGAAGTGAGTATCCCTGTGCCCTACTAGCTGTCAGTTCAATTAATCACCAAAAGTTCAGACTTCATCGATTCGTCAGATAACGTTTCACGCTATATGTTATTAAGTTATTAATTAATGCTGTTTTGTAAAGCAAATTCCTCAAGCATTTAACCAAAATTATAGTTTGTCATGCTTTTTTCCCTTCCTTTAAGTGTCACGCTGGAAGGGGTCACGTGTCAAATAACGCTACTGAGCTACTTAAAGAGACAGCTCACACAAAAAGCACCGAGTCTTCTCCCAAATGAATCTTGAATCGCAATACGACTCAATACTCAAAGTTTTATTCCCCAATGATATATAAGTGGTGGCCATAAAAATCAATAGCACTTACCGAACTCCTGTTTTCAGTTACAGTCGCTGGTTTCAATTCTGCACGTCACATTTTATTTTATTTTAAGCAATAAAAGTCATTGTGAAAGTAATTGATTTTTGTCAGCACACAAATAAAATGGAGCAGTTCAGGCACAAACTTCAGAGGCTAACAGTAATTTTTTTTTCTTCAACAAATCACTTCATCATTTAATACCTGCATGTGTGTTTGCTCAGATTGCTTTTGATAAATGTTATATTCCGTTTTCATTTTAGAAACAATTTAGTATGAGAAATACACAAAAACAGAAGAACGCATGGGGGGCAAATACTTTTTCACAGCACTGTATTTCTTCATAAATAGGGGGCCAGATAAATGTCTAATTGGAATTAACTTATATTGTAATAACTTGACATACTTGAGACAAAGATACCAAGACAATATTTTAAACATTATTGAAAAAAATGTTTGCGACAGCAATATTAACAATAAGAGAATCCTGTAAGAACACATCCTGATGACGTCTACAAAGTAAAGTGTTTAATGAAGATTTATCACAGCTGGCTATCAAACATGGGAGAAATGAAGAATTTTTCAAATAAAGAAAAATATTTACAATAATATGCACCATTTAGTTCTATGTCGCCTAAGTTTTCCAACCTATTTTTATTGCATGGGAAGCACTGACTTTTTATTTTTTTGCAGACATGTTTGCGGTAGAATGAGATGAAGGAGAGACGAAGCCTGGACTCAAATCTAGTGTCGTCTTCCACTTTATTGTCCCTCCTGCAATGAATACAGAGTACATCGTCCATCACACCTGGAGGTCTCGCTAGCTCACATACAGAAGAAACTGCTTCCAACTTTTCTTTCTCAGCACACCGTTGTCCCACCCTGAATTACACTTTTTATTTGATTTTTTTCTCAGAAAACGCAAGCAGTAGTGCCATCATAGTAATAATTCAAAATAAAAACACTGCAAAGATCACAGAAGGAATAAAAATAAACAAATGGTACTGATGCAAACAGACCACGTGCTTAGTAGCTAGATTTCAAACGTCACCATAATCTAAGTGCAAGATATGTCAACAACCTCAGCTAGAGAAAACTTACTAAAATGTCAATAAAACTTCATGTTAAGAACATGACTTGCACAAACTTACCATCTACGCTAAGGAAAATAAACTTATGGCAGATGATGAGTTTTTAAAAACAGGTTTTGTCTCTCACACACACACACACACACTTCACCCACATTTACAGTTCAGAAAGTGGTCCTAAAGTTTCTAAGAGATGAACTTACAAGGACCAGCCTGGATCTCCATTGAGCTCCAACAAGATGAGGAAATAGTCTCTCTGAGGAACAAAGATAACTATGCATACTAATATCACGGGTCCAGCAGAGGACGACAGAAAACACCAAAGCAAGATCAAGACGATGCATTTGCTTCTCGCTACCGGTCAAGAAAAAAACTCCAAATGACAGGAGGGTAGCCTGACCTTAGAGCTTTCTTTCAAAACATTTAAAATAGTCAATATACATTATTCCATGTATATATGTTAATAGTAAAATCATCACTACGAGTCTCGTATTCTCACTTGGAGAAAAACAAAAACGTTCTGCTTTTGGTAGAGCCATTGAGATTCTATCTTGAAAAATGCATACATTCAGGCAACAATAAAAAAATATGGCAAACGCATAATCTCTGGAAAAAAAGAAGAAAAAAAAAAATACTGTATGAACATCCCTGCTATCATGTCTCTAAATACAAAACCTCTACCCATAATTTGCTTCAGTGTAACAAGAAGTCCTTTTTGTGTTTTTCCGCAGGTAAAAGTCAGTTCTCAGTGTATGGATGACAGTCTGGTGTATTTCTCTTTTCTGGTTTCTATGGTCGAATGATCCGTAAGCATGCAAGCGTCGAAGAGGAGGAGCAGGGCCTGGAGGAAGGTTTAAGCCAGGGCTGGAAAAGCCTCGGGATCATCCACATTGGGAACGGAAATGCCTCCACCCTGTCGAATTCAAAAGAAACCGAGTTCAAGCCAACATTTGAGACAATCATTTATTCATCCAAGTACATATACAAATTGCATTTCCCTGCACATAAGCCATTCAAACTACTATAAAAAGGACAAATCTGGAAAATATAATGCTTCTATAAGTGCAATTTCAATTTCTGAAGTCTGTGATTAAAGGTCCCATGACATGGATTATTTCCTTTTCTTTAAATGCTTTTTAATGTTCTCTTAGGTGTACTTATATTGTTAGTATGAATGCTCTGTTTGAAGGGGCGTGTCTGCTGTCAGACTCAGAGTAAACAATGACTGTTGTGATTGGCTGACATCTTTGCATTCGAAATGCGTTCATGTGGAACCCCTCTCAAATATATATATATATATATATATATACATATATATACATATATATATATATATATATATATATATATATATATATATATATATATATATATATATTTACTATTACAGCTGTCGAGATTAACGAATCGTGGAAGTGTTGATTATATAATTATTTTTTCGATCTTTTCCCCATCACATGAAAGGCTGCAGTGATGAGCATTGAGTAGACAGAGTCTGTTTATCACGTGGATGCAGTGATCTCGTCATTATTGCAACACGTTATCTCACAAAATGCTTTCACCACAGCTAACAGCAAACACATGAATACAGTAAGAGCTCTGTTGTGCATTCATTGTAACGGCAGTTTGGGCAAGTGTGCAGATATACTTGCGATGTGTAACAGCTCCGGAAAAAAGCGAGCGTTTCTTTGATCGCTCCCTGTAGTAAAATCACAATTTAAATAACAGATTTGTTTCATGCTACTAAGAGAAACAACGTGAAGTTGATCGTTTAGTCACTGGCTTGATACACTGATGCATAAACAGTATTAAACGATTTAGAAAGAAAGTCTGTGTGAACTTGAATGATTAGCTACACATCAGAAATCACTGATCACAGATCAGGCATTAATGAACACTGTTACTCACTGTTTGTGCCAGTGCTGTCGAATATCAAAGTCTGTTTAAACGCCTGTGCTGACATCGCGACTGAATTATATGTAAATATTTGGGCAGGCAAAGCAGAGAAAAGGGAGGTAACAATTCTCGTTGCAACGTCACAATGAGGAGATTCAAGATCAGCCCGTTTGAGCTTCCATTTTCTCAAAGGCAGAGAATTTCTAGAAACTTGGGGACCATATACAGGCTAGGGGAACTCATATTAATCTTAAAAAATCTCAGAAAGTGAAATTTTCATGTTATAGGACCTTTAAAGACCAATCTTCTATAGAAGTCAATAGCCGCATTTCCACTGTCGGGCCAGTGCGAGCCAGGGCTTAAACCGGGCCGGGCGGAGCTCATAGCCCCGGGCCAGTAGCACGAGGCCAGAATAGCGCAGGGTTTCCACCGTGGAGCTTGAAGCACCGCTGCACGTCACTAAAACACGCCCTTTGCACGCCTCTCAGAACAACGTCATGCAACCTCAAAATTTCACCATCAAAGAGAAGTTATCAGAAAACTAAGAAATAAGTCACTGGAACATGCGCGATCACAAAACGAAGATGATAAAAGCGGCAGTTTGTTTGCATGATTTGTTATATTCAAATTCAAAAGCATCGATTTTTTTTTTACTATAGAATAAGTGATACATTGATCATATTGATTTAATTTATCAGGACTCAAAATTAATGACACATAAATACACTTATTTATATTTTATTTATTTATTATAACGCTCATGACAATAGCCTGCTTATTCAGTCGAGTCTGTTTCTGTTTATTAGCCACAGTAGCCGTCATATTTAGAATGAATGATAATATCTCTATTTTTATAAAAGCTCCCGAACAAAAACACATTATTAGGCTATATTCTTTTATGATAGGCAACGTGAGAAAAACTCTCGAGACGAGGCTTGTGGCAGATAATATAAGTTACTTAATAAAAACACGATTGTCATATAGAGAATAAGGTCTGATTTCTTCAAGCGGTCATATTTTACCATGTTTACTATATGTTTAGCGTGCATATCTTTTTCATCGCTTATAAATATTTCAGCCTTGTATGGTGATTCTAATCCACATTGGATCAAGTTATTTCAAACACTCGCTGCTGACTGAAAGAGAGTTTTGAGCTCGACTTATTTAAAAAAAGTGTTTAATGCCGGTGTTAAAGCTGTCATCTTTCTTAAATGATCCTCAGCGCAGACTCTCTATTTTTATAAAAGCTCCCAAACAAAAATCATTATTATATTTTGATGATATGCAACGTGGAGCTAAACTCACGAAACGAGACGACAGATAAAATGTTACTTAATAAATACATAATTGTAATAGAGAATAAGAAGTTGACGTCTGATTTATCCAAGCAGTCATAATTACCATGTTTATATGGTAACGTTAACGTTTAGCGTGCATAGTCTTTTACATCGCTTATAAATATTTCTGCCTTGTTTAGTGATTATAATCCACATCGGATCAAGTTATTTCAAACACTTGCTGCTTACTAAGAGTGAGTTTTAAGCTCAACTTATTTTAAAACATATTTAATGCTGGTGTTAAAGCTGTTATCTTTCTGAAATGATCCGCGCTGACGCTCTCTAGACACGGAGAAACTCCGCCTTTGTTCATAACCCCTCCTCTAGCCCCAGCTGGCCCGCTTTGGCCCAAGGATTTCGTCGGGCCGAAAAACCCTGGCCGTTGGCCCCGAGGAAGCCTCGGCGAGGCACGATCAAGCCCCGGAAGTGACAGTGGAAACGCGACTGGCCCTGGCACGCACTAGCACGCCCGGTCCTAGCTCGATAGTGGAAACACGGCTAATGGGGACTAGAAACTGTTTGGTTTCCCACAAGCTTTAAAATATCTCAATATTATACAGAACTAGGGATGCACGATATTATCGGATTATCGGATATTATTGATATCGGAATCTGCTGATAAGGGCTTTAAATGCACATCTATGAAAAAATATGCCGATATGTCTTGCTGATAAGAGGAATGTGTTAACTCGCATGTGCACAGGGTGTGCTAGTGATTAGATCACGTCAATTGTGTGGTTCATTCTTGAAGCAAAGTTTTGCCTGAATGGGGATAAGACTCTCTGCTTTGGGATCGCTGCATTTTAACTGAGAACGCATGCACAGAATAATGCGTTGTGTGTGCTATAGAGTAAAAGTAATTAGCACATGCAGATTTCATATATACTGATTTATTCATTTATGTGTAATGCGTGTTATATTTTTAAAACAAGCTCCAAAAGATTTTCAGAATATTCTGCTTTATACCATCTAAAAAAAATTAAATCTTAAAATAAAATGTTAAGGTTATTACTGCATGTTTCCAAGCAATTTATATATAGTTTATTTATAGTTCTTTTCAAAGCTTCAATGTACTGTCATCATATAAAATAACTTCATTATTGTTTAATTCTAACAAATAGCCTAGGTTCTTGATAAAAACAAAACAAAATAAAAAAATGATTAACTTAATTTCCACACAGGAAATATATCTGTATCAATATCGGCCAAAAAGAGTTTAAAAAATATCGGCAACCCCTAAACATAACAGAAGAAATTTTGGGTGAATTATCCTTTTAAGTCTGGGTCAAGAGCAGCAAGTGATTTTTTTGGGGTTTATGGTTCACATTAAGGATTGAGAGAAGCTGGTGCATTAGTCTTCTGTCACTTCAAGATTGATGGTTTATAATTTAGCACCATGCCATCTATCATGGCTATATTCATGGCAAGATACAAGTGGAAAAATTTATTAAACTACATAAAATCAACAACAAACTTTTTTTTAATTATATTATATATATATATATATGTTTATTATTATTATGGACTTAATTTATTATTTACAGGTCTAGCAAAGAATCTTTTGTGATCATCTCATTTAAATCATTAAGTTTAGAAGCGCAAATAACTATGAATGCACATTTCAATCACTGAATATTAAATATACAAAACTGCGTCTTTTTTTTCAGAATTAAGATAAACTGACCATTGTCAGAATTCTCATATAAACTTTATCCCGCAATTCTGACTTTAAAACTTCTGTCAGTATAATCTCAATCCTGAGAAAGTCAGAAATTGAGATAAAAAGTTTTTTTTTTTTTTTTTTAATCAGTGGCAGAAACCGTCTTCCATAAATAAAACATGAAAATCAAAAATTTTCAAATCAAAACATTACTTTCTATCACAACATAAAATTTTTGTATTGTTTTACATCCAACTAACAGATCCAATCCTGTAATACTCAAAAGAAAGGACTGAACTTTACAACAATAAAGCGTTTAGTTCTTTGCTGGTGTATAAGCGAATAATGTCCATTTAAACTACATGTATTCTGTTGGTAAAACAGTAATGATATGGGTTTCAGGGACAGACTACAGTTTTTTTTATGTAATCGGCATCTGCCACAAACTTTTTAAATATGAGCAGGGCTTGATTGTTTTTAATAAAACAAGTTCTATTTAAAGCAAATGTAGAAGCCCTTTCACACCAAAAGTGTAATGATTAAACCTCAGACTGAAGGAAAGGTAAATTCATGTCTGTACAGTAGAACACAGGAGAAGGTCCTCACTTCAACAATAAAATTAAAAACAATGAAGCACAATTAGTAGTTTACCTAAAGTAATTTTTCCTTATTAGTATAGTTGAACTGGATCATCAAAGGTCAGCAGCAAAGACATTAGTAAATAAAACGGAATTAAATATATTTAACGTTTAATTAATGCAAGTTTGCGTCATATTCTGAGATTGCATTTCACTGTTTTAATTCATTTGGATTATTACTAAATATGTTTTTTGCGAGTGTGATGAATTGATGCACATTCACATTTAGACTCGAACTACTACATGCTCACACGGCACACACAACGACTCTGCACTTCTGATTTCTCCCAATATGGGGACAGGAGAGCTGTCAGTCAATAAATGGGAAAACAAAGTGACTGGCATTACTTTTTTGAAAAAGTAATTACTTATTAAGTAACTCGTGTTACTTGTAATGCGTTACCCCCAACACTGACAATATCAGTATGTCATGTACCTTCTCAGATCTGCCTCCGCCTCCTCCTCGGCCTGGCCGTCCTCCTCCTCCTCCTCCTCCTCCTCCTCGAGCTCCTCGGCCTCCACGAGATCCTCCTCGGCCGCGGCCCGGCCGACCCAAGTCTCCGAAGTTTATCTCCAGCTGGGAGGTGATGTCATTGGCAGGCTTCCGGAAGTGGTGATCTCCCCCCTCATCAGACTTTAGGAAGAAATATTACAGCATCAGCTTCAGGAACTACAACACATATAGCTTGCTTTGTTAAAGCTGCAGTAGGTAACTTTTGTAAAAATATATTTTTTACATATTTGTTAAACCTGTCATTATGTCCTGACAGTAGAATATGAGACAGATAATCTCCTCCCAGTGTCCTATTTCCATTTGCAGTTACAGACCGAAAAATGAAAAATGTATATAATAAGCGAGTACACCATGAATCCATTTTCCAAACCGTGTTTTTGGCTTGTCCTGAATCACTAGGGTGCACCTATAATAAGTGTTTATATTCAGACTATTTTAGATTGCTTCGGGGATACCGCGGCGGAGTAACCCAGTACCTTTGTGATTCTTCATAGACAAACAGAGAGAAGTAGATCCGGCTACAATGTTCTTCCACAAGACGCAAGCAGTTCTGTTTATTAACCGCTAGAGCGTCAAAAGTTACCTACCGCAGCTTTAAAGTGTTGTGAGGATTTCAACTAGCATACTGTGAGATTTCCTCGATGCGGAGAACATGGACAAAATCACACAATCAAATCACAAGAAAGGAATTTACAGAATGCTTCACAGTTTTTGGAGGAGTAAATCACAAGTAGGCTGCACAATTAATCAAATCGCAATACTGACAGAATTCTGTCCACGTCGAATACCCTCAAATTCAAAGACTTGAGAGAGAGGTTACATAATGTCATCTTTTTAAGAAACATTGTTACAGTTTTCAAAACTGAAGAATATTCGGTGCATCCTAATACTGTATTCTAAGATGATCTGATATTAACTTTTGCGACAAAAGCAGAAGAAGCGGCTCGTAGGAGAAGCATTATAGCCGTGACGGAGGCAAATTAATATCAAATTATTAAATAATGATTTAAAACTACAAAAGGAGACGACAACAACGGAACAAGAGAAGATTCTTTCCATCTCCACAAGGACTTGAACCACGGCAGATACTGTTGTATAATGCTATTTGATATAATAAAAAAGACACATATTTATTTATTTTATCTAAGAAGGCATTTATTAACAGTGCTTCCAGAGTTTTTTTTTTCTTTTGGGCTGCGGTTTGACGTCGGCTTCCTCCTCATTTTGTTCTCCCTCTTCACAGGGAAAATCAACTCATTACGTGTTTAAAGGTAGCCATAGGGAGAAAAAAAATCCCTGTTTCGTCCCTGAACTGCCACTTCCCGCTGCGTGTGCTTTTATCATCAGACCTGACCAGTGTTGGGGAGTAACTACAGGTAACAAATACCTAAATTACAGAAATGCAACTGTGATCGGTTACCGATACTGAGGGGAAAAAAAGTGTAATTAAATTACAGGTACTTATGAATGTGTTAATGATTGTTAATGAATGAAAATGTGTTAATGGCTAATAACCGTTTTATTTCCTATTTTGGTTCATTATTTTTTTTTTTCTTTCTCCAAGGCATTGTTAGATGCCAGTGTTTCCTGTCATGGCTATGCAAAGATTTGATTTCAAAAACAGTATCATAGCTATTCAACTATATCTTAAGAATTTTAATCTGTATTTAACCTCAAAAAGATCTCAAAGTAAAAAGAGCTGCTAAAGTCCGTTGTTAAGGCTTTATACAATTAAATTATGGTACTCTTAATTCAAGTGAAGGATACTGACAGTAATCAGTGTTAAGTGTTAAGCAGGCCTGCATTCAACACGAGCTGCAGGAGTCAGATTTGACTGATTGAGGAGAGATTTAAATACTCTGTGTATTGATAACGGCTCCCCGATGCATGAAAATTATACAATATTAGCATGTTTGCAGGGAGCGAGCAGTAACGGTCAGAAATTCAGTGGGACCTGGATTAAGAAAACAGTCCCTCGCAGCGCTTCAATACAAAACCGCACTGGCAACTGTAGAAAGCTGAATTCATTCAGAAATGACCAGCCAAACACATTTTTTTAAGATCCAAAAAGAGGAAATATTGTCACTATAACGTCACGGCTAAGTACAACACAAAGTACCTCACGCGTGAAACACTTAACGCACAAATGTGCGTAACTGATGTAAATCAAGCAAGCTTGTACGCATAGGCCACGAAATGTTGGCGAAATAACACATTAGTGGACCAGAAGGAATATGGATTTTTTCCAGAAAACCTCTTGTACATTAAAGCTTATTCCAGAAAAATTAAAGCATTTATGAAAAAATAAAACTGATTTCATAAGACCCTACTATGACCACACAGCTGGTCCCTCCACCGAAACTGGATTATTAATCTAGCTTTACTTGGACCACAAAACAATATATATATATATATATATATATATATATATATATATATATATATATATATATATATATATATATATATATATATATATATATATATATATATATATATTTGATAACAAATGGATAGTATAACAGGGAAGAATTTCAAGTTTCATGCCAGATATCTCGATATCGATACAATATGATATGACTACGTGTTCTTTTGCTAACCACGACCTGGCACAACATGTCACTCTGGTTCACATTGTCTTTTCTGGAACCAAAATACTTCCAAATTATGGAAGATGATTTATGTTTTGGCACCAAATCAGATTCTTCACTGCCACCGGCCACATTATCTCCCGCACTCATTTCTTTCTTTCTAATTTATCCGCTGTCTCTGTACAGTTGGGGGGGGGGGGGGGGGGGTCTAGGGTTTGTTCGTTGTTTTTGTTTTCCGTAGTTTTATATATATATGTGTGTGTATGTGTGTGTGTGTTTGTATATATATAAATGAATACAGAATCTGAATTAAAATGTGTTTGATTTAAGCCTACATTTCAAAATATTGTGTCAGAAAATGTATTGTTTTAAAGCCTTTCGCACGTACGATCACACAGGTGTAATCAGTCTAGGCTTGTCCCTGGCGCGTACGATCAAGTGCATCACACGATCAACTGCTAAATTCAAATGTTGAATTTAGCCAGAGACAGGCGCGCTCAGAGCTGTCATAGATCACAACTTTTCAGTGTTTTCAACCACATACCGTTTTTTGTCAAAATATAAATTCACATAAGTACAAAAAAAAAACAATACATTTAGAGTTTGTAAAATACACACGGATGTCTATGGAAGAGGTAATAATAATCCTTTCCATTATAATTCCACACGTTTTAATCATATCAGATACACATTGTGTAAGTAACTTCAATGTTTACTCTATTCCCAGTTCACCAGCCACTTTCTTTTAAGTATTTCGGGAGAAGTGGATGAATTCACGTGTTGTAAACATAGAGGTTGTAAATCCAACAGATCTGATTCTCTGAAATGCGTCTGCGGCACAAACTAACACGGCGGCACTCATCGCACATACAGCTCAACTAACGCGATCGTTATAAAGGTGTTTAAACAACAATATACTTCCACTTGACCATCGGAATATCAGATATTTCATGCCATAGCTAACACATTTGTGAATATTCTGAATAAAAAAGGAAAAATGATAAAAGCAGATCACCGTTCATTCAGCGCTGTTGCTACTGCAGTGTGTCACGTGACAAGCAATGACATGTCACCATGGAAACGCCGCCCCCCCCCCCCTCACAATTTAGTTGCCACGTCCCTGTTAGTGTGTGCACGCATGCTTTAGAGGTGCAGTCAAGGTTGTATGCAGGGTGAGCGCGGAGAGGGGAAATCCATATCGTCTCGATCGTTGATTTTTCGATAGTAATATCTTGAAAGTTCATATCTAGATATAGATACGATAACGATAAATCGTTCAGCCCTAGTTTCAAAGGTGACCAAAAGGGTGACAAGAGAGTAAAACAATGCAAACCCAGACACAAATACCTTTTGGAACGCGTCAGGATCAACATCTCCAGCTTCAATCACAGATCCAGCATGCCGCTGAAAACACACAAAAAGGAAATAAGCCACATTAGCCTCGAAAACAGTTAGAATAAACATTTACGAGGCTGGAAAATGGACTCATTTAACTTACCGTGCCAGCTTCCTCACTCTTTGACTTGTGCAGTACGTAGCCCTTCTTCCACTGACCGTCGTTGCCCTCGTTGGGCTTGCGGATGTTGAACTCAACTTTGGAGCGTTCTTTGTCTTGCATGGCCTTCCACTCATCCAGTGTCATCTCCTTAGGACCTTCCTCCTTCACCTCCTCGGCTTCATTCTCCCTACACAGACACAGACACATCCATGGCATGCTCTCTGTACATCTCATCAGAGATACTGCATTTTCTGAACACGGCTCTACTTGACTCACTTGTTTTCAGAGTCGGCAGGAGTGTGATCTTCACCTTCAGGAACAGGCTCCGGTGCTGCAGACTGATCCAGCTCACTGTCAAATCAGACATTATTAGATCAGGAACCCTTGAGATAACACACTGTCCCACTAGAGCAATGAATCAGAAATCTTCAGTGTCAAGAAATGGACCAGCCCTCCATGTCACACAATATCAGAGTTAGTTTATTATAATTATTAACAACAACGACGACAATGGGTTCTCTAAATGTAAATGTCTAGGAGCACAATGAGTTTGAAAACACAGCATTTAACAGATTTCCGTTACTTTTTCATTCATTTTACCAAATATTAATTCAAGAATCTTTGCACCCAACCACTAGACTTCATAAAAGACAAACTGCAGTTCTTCACTAATATTTTTTATAGTCTTGTTTTCCCGTGCAAAAGATTTTTAAATCGAGATGCATTAACTTGAGAAGCAAAATGACAACGCTTTCTGTGGAACGAATCAAAATGAATAGTTTGATTTAAAAAATAATAATATCTGCCACTGGGGCTTCAAAAAATCACCTTAAATCAAAAGGAAAGCAAGTTTATGGCCCATTGACAGAAATCTGTTCACCTTTTAAAAATAAACTCACTTTTCACACAGTTACATTTCGCAGAAAACATTTTTGCATCTCAAACAAATGCATCTTCATTTAAGGATGCTTAGATATTTGTACTGGAAAACCAGACAAAATGCATGCATTTTCAGCAATGCGTACAACACTCAATGCCATATCTTTAGGAATTGAAGACTTCTTGCTCCCATTTAAGGCCTTTGTTTGTGTGGAAGGGCGAATTGAAACTTTTTAAGACTCGCAGAAATCATCAAGCCTCAAATATCCCACGTCTCCAATCCTACCTGGCTTCTTCCTTCACATTTCCCCAGTTGTGCAAGCCACTCCCACCGCGCTTCTCCTCTCCTTTCTGTCGACTAAAGCGAGAAGGACATCCCAGTGAGACTAGTGCACAGCCTGAACCATTTGTTAGTGCAGGCTTCATCACACTCACGATTTGTCATTGCCGCTGTGTCTGTCAAAGTCACGTTTGCCTCGGGAATCTAATCCATCTCCTCGTCCCATGCCCCGTCCACGACCTCCTCTGGCCCCGCGGCCTCCACCACGACCTCTAGAGGGCCTGTCCCCTAATGACCTGAGGACAACATGCACAAAGACATTACCAATCTGGAGCTAGAAAATCAATAAACAATGCTCAGATATTGATGAAATGGGAACTCAATGGACTTGGTGGTTCAACAAATGATTAAATATCACAAACAATCAACACGAAACAGAGTTTGGGGAAACAGAGCGATGCTATTTTGGTGATGCTAGTCACTTGATCGTGACTGACAGTTCCTTGATCGTTGAGACTAAATTTAAAAGCGGCAACCTTGTTTCTTATCAAAGTGAGAAAGCACACTACAAATAATGTGTTAGTAAAGTTTTGTTTGCACATCAACAGCATAAAAGGTCAAGTGTTGAGTGATTGTGTCAGTCTTAATGCTGTCAGTTTTGTTTTAAAGCAAACCCTCACTTGTCCACAGTGAACTCTCCCCCCTCTGGCTTCTCTTCAGCTGGTTTCTCAAAGCGTCGTTCACGAGGAGGGCGTCTCTCGGGTCGTCTGTCGCCGGGCCGAGCCTCTCCTTGACCTCCCTGATGCTGGGAAATGACCTGACCCTGCTGCTCCGGCCTCCGGCCAACCCTCCTCATCCCTAAAACAGATACGCAGATGCTCGTTAAAACACAATGAGAACCTGTGAAGTGTGAGTTGATTTAATCACATTTCATTCAGATCAAAACTAGAGCATTAATATCTGATGGCTGCGTGTCACTCAAAGAGCACTTCCACCAATCGGACACACTTATCCAAATCAGTGCACTTATTACAGGTCAGAAAACACACTCAAAATACGCATAAAACAGTCTCACAAATGCCTCCTAGAAGTACTTCCAATTTTAAGCATTTGTGTCCCTGAAGTCTTAAGTCTCAGGAGTATATTTATAGAAATAGTCAACAATACATTGTATGGCTCAAAATTATAGATTCCTCTTTCATGCCAAATATCAGTAGGATATTAAGTAAAGATCATGCTCCATGAACATATTTTGTAAATTTCATACCGTAAATATATCAAAACTTAATTTCTGATTAGTAATATGCATTGCTAAGAATTCATTCAGACAGCTTTAAAGGTGATTTCCTCAGTATTTTGATTTTTTTGCATCCTCAGATTCCAGATTTTCAACCGTTGCATCTCAACCGAATATTGTTACATCCTAATAAACTCATACACCAATGGAAAGCGAATTTACTGAGAGAGACTGGTTTTGTGGTCCAGGGTCACATATAGTAATTTAGTTGCTGGCTACTAGCACCATTTAAATGCTCTATATGCAAAATAAACACAGCATGCACACTTATGTGTTTGGAACAACATGATGGAGAGCAAAAGACAGCATTTGAGTAAACTATTGGTTTTAGTGTTTTGTCCAAGGTCACGCTGTTCATCAATCAACTCTAATGATGTCTGAAGAAGCATTTTCTATTACTGCCTCAGATTTTAAAGCACCAGGTTACATTTATTTTGTAATTTAAACAAATCACAAATCTCGACATCATCAAATATGAACACATAAAGAGAGTATTCAACCTGGTCAACTACATTTAAAACCACTAGACTGTGAGTTAACGTTACTCCATGTAAGTTATCCGTCACTGCACGCCTTACAAAACAAAACTGAAAGTGCTCTCCTAAAAGTAGTTACATATTTGCATAACATCACAACACGCCATTGTTTCCTCCATGTGCAGACCAGCACAGAAAGATGCTAATCACAGAATATCCTCATACAGCTAGCAGATTAGCATGTGGCTAACGCAGCTACGCAGTTATGAAGAAAGTGAAGCTGATCAAATCGAGATCGGATAGTAATGTTGACATGTCAGAGGAAGAAAACTGTTTAATAAAACATCTCCGGGCGCATCTCGCACACAAACACAGTGAACAGTTAGTGAACATTAATCAACACTGGTAACGTTAGCAGGCTGTTGTTGTTCATGTTGACTTCTCTGTCTCGTAACCTACTGTGCTGCCTAACGTTACCTAGACATCATTACAGGCACCATGCGCGCGATTCAAGAACTCAACCGTTGGCGCGTTTATAGGGTTTACTCCAGCAGTTTTTACCGAGTTTATGGCTCTGAGCGGGTCTACAATCTTCAAATATGCTACCTAGGCTTTCTATTTTTTGAGAGACAGCCGATATTTAGGACTGTATTTCTACATACCCTCTTTCTTAAGCGGCACGGGAGCCTGGGTTTCTTCTTTCTTGTCCTGCGCTGTATTTCTCCTGTCTTTCTGGGACTCTTTCTTCGGCTGTTTGGCGGCTTGAGCTGCTGTCTTCGAGGCGCCTGACGCGGCCGCTTCTTTCTTCTTGTTCTCGGCCGCCTTTAATATCTCGAAGGGGTCGGATTCGTCATCCAATAACTGGTCGAACCGATTGGTCACGACGCAGCCGAAGCCTTCTTGCAGATGCCCCGGCATGATGGCGCCCCAACAACGGGATTATCCTCCGATTCTTCGAGGCTTCGAGCAACAGCTCAAGATGGCCAAGGCAGACACCTGCTTCTCTTCCGGCGCTCGTATCCGGGACTTTACAGCTTTCGCGCCATATGGGGGTTGTAGTTTTACAGCTGTACTATTCTGTATGCGGTTTACTCAAGGTGTCGAAAATATTTGCGCGCTGGATATTAATTATTTATTTAAAGATTAATAACTTAATGTTTTATTAATTAATAATCGTTTAGAGATTAATTTGGTGATTAATTAATTGTATTGTCAGCCTATTCATTTTTTTCTTTCTACAAATGCAAAATGTATTTAAACTTTCTGTTTTTTAATTAAGATTGTTTTAATGCGGTGTTTGTACTTATATGTGACCCTGGACCACAAACCAGTCATAAGGGTCAAATTTTTTTTTAATTGAGATATATGAACCATCTGAAAGCTGAATAAATAAGCTTTCATTGTCAATTTTGATATGCAACTATTTGAAAATCTAGAATCTGAAGGTGCAAAAAGTCTAAATCTTGAGAAAATCGCCTTTAAAGTTGTCCAAATGAAGTTTCTAACAAAGCATATTACTAATCAGTAATTAAGTTTTGATATATTTATGGTAGGAATGATAATGATTTTAGGCATAAAAGAAAAATCAATAATTTTGACACATACAATTGTTGGCTATTGCTACAAATATACCTGCGCTACTTATGACTGGTTTTGTTCTCCAGAGTCACATATAATAGGTGTCTAAAATATTTGTATGCTTGACATTAATTATTTATTTTAAGATGAATAACTAATAATTGTATTCATTATTAATCATTTATGAGGAGTAATTCATTTTATTATTGGCCTATTGACTGTTTTCCTAAACAAATGTTACATTTACAAATGCTAAATTTATTTAAACTCTCTGTTTTTTTAATTTTTAAAACTATAATTATTCTAAAAGTTTACATCATACTTTTACACACAATCCATCAAATTAATGCCTGTGTCAAGTACAAAAAAAAAAAAATGTTTCTAAGTGATGAAGTTAGGTATATTTACAGTATAGGGTTTTTAATTGTTTTCCTAATTAAATACAAAGACAGTGAGTTTTGAATTATGTACCTCCTGGAGTGTTTAGTGTTCTGTTAGAGTTGATTTTTATTACTGCAGAAATACACATAATTGTACAGTTTTGAAAGCAGTGCTAGAATCTGAAAATTGTGCTGCAGATTTAGTGTTTTACAAGTGATAGAGTACAAATGACAAGAGTTCATGCAGATGGTCACTGAAGGCATTGTGTGTGAAAAAACATGAAAAATGATTAACAGTTTTGCGGACTTTGTTAAAAAGTTTTGACAGTGTGACTTCAGTTTTGACCAGTTCAAATTAGCAAAACCTGTAAACTAAGGGAATATACAAGTTGGTATATTATTATTTCCTAAAAAGCATGGTTGTCAAAAATATGTGTGAAAATAATATTTTGCATAAAAAATGAAGCCAATTTTAAGACTTTTCTTATTTTCTATTCTTTCTTTCTTTTCTTTTTTTCTTTTTTTTTTGCAGCATCACCATTGGTTGAGAGATTGTATAAACACAACAACATTCATTTTTTTTACCTTTTAATGTGTCTGGGGGAACACCGTACACTCTAATTTATGTAGGCTAAAGTGTTAATGCATGGTTAAAAAAATAAAAATAAAATAGTTACAGGTAAAATAATGTAAAAATGGCTGTTAATTGAGTACCCTTACTATGAAAAACTATCAGGCATTAATAAACACTTCCACAAATCTCTTTCTTGCAATCAACATTGATGGGTAATTGAATTTACTGCTTCTCTTTATCAGTTCTGAACATAGGGTTTATGTTACATATTTTGCTGTTATATGAATGCTTATTACATGATTTTTATCATGTCATTACCATGATGGTGTTTATTATTTGTGTGAATGACAAATTGCACCTTCTATATGCATGTATATTTACTTCAGCTTGTGGAAGAGCTACTTGTGATGCATGAGCTTTGATTCACTGTGACATTTTATCATTATCACCTGTGCTTTTGGTGGTTGTTAGTATATTATGAAAGTACAAAACAAGCAGCTATACACTACACAACTACTACACTTCTGCACCGAGCCTGTCATTGGAGATGACTGTTGAGCTCTCACTGAGGATCCCTAAGAAAAAAACAGATCTGACTAGTCCTGGGCAACGATTAATTGCAATTAATCACATCCAAAATAAAAGTGTTTATGTGTTTAAGTTTATGTTTATTGATGTGAACTGTGTATATTTATTTTGTAGTGCTGTCAAATGATTAATCGCGATTAATCCCATCCAAAATAAACGTTTTGATTTATAAAAAATGTGTGTACTGTGTAACATCTGCTTAGGATCATGCTTGATAGTTTGGGCTTTATGTTGGAGGGACTCCTTTAGCCCTTTGACATTTGCATATAAATGACAGAATCTGGCCCCATATACATTTATATGAGTGTTTAGTGGCAAGGTTTACCCCGCAATATCTGGAAGAGACTCCTCATCCAACTTCAAACACATTCTGAGATAACTAGATAGCTCTCGATGGCAGACACCACACATTTATTCATTTAGACTATAATTATTTAGTTATAAATGTATCTGGTATATGCATGTATTGTTTGTATGTTTCACTATGGTATGTAGCCTAGTTAAAATTCTTTATTTGTATTAGTTAGACTCTCAGTGCTTATATTCAGCTATAAGAGTGTATCTCTGCTCTAAGATCTTCTACATGTTTCGTTCTTAGTATCAAAATGATCTGCTTTTTATTCCTCAAACAATCATGTACATTATGTGTTCCTAAAATGCATCATACTATTTTTACCACAGTTTGGGTAAAACTGCATAAATTCTCTAGACTAGCAATAAACATTCCAATGGGCAATAAACCGGAGACAAAGGAACTCTCTCGCGCTCAAAATGCATGCCTCTGATTGGGCATCCCACCCAAAAGGTGGGTGTGACTACAAACTGTTAAAAACCATTATCTTTGGATAATCTGTGTTCAGAAACCCTTGCTTTTTGAGACGAACACTCTCCAAGACTCCTCAAAACTTTTTACTTTCTGGCAGTTTCTCTTCAAAATAACCTTGTTGAGCTTTCTGACTTTCCTTTCTTCAGAAGAACCAGAGGAAAATCTCCAGCTTCATTCTAATAAGAACTCATCACGAACCTTAATTTTTCTACCGCATCAGGACTCTTGTTCAGCAACAAAGCCAATGCAAGTAACCGTTTACAACTCTTAAGATGCGTGTTTGAGCCCCTCTTGAGGTGATTTTTGTTTCTTTGATGATTCTCATTAGGTTGTGGTTAACTGATGTGAATTACTGCCATTCGCTTGCTTCTTCTCTCTCTTTTCTTTAATCTCCTTTATTCTGTATATTTACATATATGTGTTTTTCTTGGTTTAGTTATACGCTAGCTATAGGTTCGTTTATTAAATATCTTATAATCACAATTGATCTGTCTCTGTGTGCTTTAGCACCCACTCATGCTAAACTACTGATAGTATGCACGAGTAAAGCCCTTATCTGATTGTATCGCTATTTGAAGTCATTGTTTATTCCAATTTCATTCAACTAGACGACTTTTGACTTTCACTTTAAGTAGAACAGTTAAAATAACCTTTTCTGGAATTGATTAATGCTTATTTTGCCAGCTCGGTGGACGGATAGATCGAATAATGGTAATATAAAATCTGCTACAGTTAATTATAAAATCTAATATAAATATGAATTATTAATGATAACCAGTTAAAATTAATCATAAATATTTCCTTTGTTAGCTAATCTGCTACATTATTTGGTGGCAACGTTCAAACTTTAATATCTTTAAAGTACATTTTAATATTATTAAAATCGCCTGTTGGAACGAAGAAAACTTCCTTCATTTGCGATAAAGATTGATTTGAGCGATGTTCCTCCTATCATCTTTTAAAGCCCTTATCTGATTGTATCTCTTGATTTGAATTCATTGCGTATTCCATTTTCATTCAACTACGATCTTCCTCCTTTAGGATTAACCATTAGCTGACTAATGCGTGCTAATGCAGATCTGATCATAAGAATACTGTGAGCCAGTAATAAATAACTGATTGGAATGTAAATGGGAGGCGTTAAAACCTTGATGAAGTGAAACTTGTATAACAGCAGCGAAGAAACCCTGTTGTTTATAATTTTTATTGTGGGCTGGCAGCAAATAAATCCTGCCAAACGTATCATTGTGCAATTAAGTTGCACATACTGTAAGAATCTGTTGTCACATTGTTCTTGTGATAGCTGTAGTAATCTCACACTAAACGCGATCAGTTTTGAGCACAATTGGAGTTAAGGCACAGTACCTTAAACTAACGCTAGAGGGCAGGCTGTTTAAGTATCTAACACTCCTTGAACTTCTCCTCCTACCCTCTTGACTTTACCTGTTGTGGGCTCACTCTCTCCATCTTGTGGTAATTCCCAGCTAGGTTCACTGCTCTCTCCCCAATTCCATGGATTTCAGTTTGTTTTATTGTTAATTTCGTTTGTTTTTTTCTTCTCGTCATTATTATCATTCTTGTCCATTCTAGTTACCTGCTGTTTTATTTCTTTATTTTGTATTATTTTTGTTTTTACTGTATTATCTTTTATTACTTTTATCATTTTATTTTTGTTTTGTTCTGTTTTATATAATTATTGTTATTTGATCAGGTTTCTCTCCCTCTCTTCTTCTCTCACTTAACCACTCACTTATTTAAATTTAGTTTAAACAGTGTTTGAAAACTAACTGCTGTATTCTAGCCATTTGTGTTCGCCTATAGGTAGCACTCCCTCTAGTGCTTAGTTGGTGAATCGTCAGTTGCTTCGACCGCAGAACACAGTGAGCTGCCGAAAGATACCGACGGGATAACCTCAATCCTTCACTAAGCCTAGGCCATAGAAAATACTGAGACCCCCCCCCCCAGCTAGCAAAACCCCAAAATCAGGTTTCTCCTCAATCTGTAAAGTAATTAGCCTACACCTGCTGTCCAAGCAAGGCTGACACACTATATGTTATGACCCAGAAGCACCCTCTACTCAGTAGGCCCTGTCATAACCCCTAACAGCAGTGAAAGGCTTAAACCTCCTTTCTCCTCTATCTCTTTCTCTGTGTTTTGAATTTTTTTATTTTTTTTTGCAGTTTGTTCTGTTTTGTTTGCCTAGAGACTGAACCTTTGAGAATCATCAGGGAAGGCTGAGTAATAGATTGACGACCCAAGACCCAAGTCTTTTCTGTCAACAATCTTAATTAGATCCTTTCCGGTGCCCCCCACAACAATTAGACACACCTTGCCATTCACGGCCAAGATAACAGGTGCCTGGTCTACACTCCACTAACTGTGTGTACTCATCAAACAGACCGTGCATAAAACAGATAATTGCTATAATTGCAACCTGCTAACCCTGTAAGGACTTGCATTGGCCTTTTTGTGCTGTCCCTCTCTCTCCCTCTCTCTCTCTCTCTCTCTCCCTCTTCACCAGTGAGCCAACATGTCTCGATCATCCAGCCCTGATGCCCACTGGGATCGACTAGAGTCCTGGCTGAGTGCAATAACTGGTACCCTCCTGTCTGAAGCCTCTGGTGGCCTGCAGGACCTGAACCGGGAACAGCTTGATGACAACCTGTGTGCCCTGTTGTCACACGATCCAACAAAGGACTACAGCCACAAAGATCTCACCAAGATCATTGGGTCACTAGCCCACAACATCCTCGCTCAGGCAAAGCTGAGTGAGGCAAGCATCTCCCGCATGGAACAGGAAGCAGCAGCGCTAAAGCTTCAGGCTGAGGAGGCTCAGAGAAACCTGGTGCTTGCTCAAAGTCAACTGGACCAGCTAACATCACAGACTCAGCACCAACACAGGACAGCGGACGAAAAGGATCCAGAGCTGCAGGAGGAAATAGAGAGACTCCAGAAAGCCTTGACTGATCTCGGTGTAGACAAAGCATGCCGAGAGCAGAATGAAAAGGGCACCATAGAGGAACTGAGTGAAAAACTTCAGCAAACTGAGGCTCTCCTGAGGAGAGCAGAGACTGAACTCAAAGAGAGAGATGCCAGGGTTAAGGCCTGCGAAGGCCACCTGCAAAGTTCCCGGGCTGAAGCCCGTGCCCTGGCCCAACAAAGAGACGATTTAAAAGATGAACTTGACATAGTTCACCGGGAGCTTAAACATGCATATAGACTGCAAAGTGACTCTGAAAGGGAAATGTACACCACAGAATTTCCCCTAACCAGTAGGCTGATACCTCCTAGTCAAGAATTCCCATTTCTAAAGGGGGGTGAGAGCACACTTCTCAAGACATCACCTGCCAGCATCCCAGAACCCCCAACAACAGAAAGTGGGTGGGAGTCTTTCCAAAGGCTGTCTTCCAGTCACGGTGTGTCACCTAAAGAATTGGATGAGCTGGCTAGAAACATTCCCACGTTCACTCCGAACCCCGCGGGAGGCAACGATGTGCACGCCTACTTAAAAGACATTGACTTTCACTTGCAAACTGTCGCCAATGCTACCGCACGAGACAGATTCTATCTGCTCAGGATCACCTCCAGCCGTGAAGTGCGGAGCTTTCTAGACCGGCAGCCAGAAATGATCAAAGTGGATTGCCAGAAACTGCAGCAGGCTTTGATTAAGGAATACTCTGACCCAGAGTCAGAGCAAGGACTGATTATGGCCATGGACATTAAACAGGGCAGACAGGAAACCATACAGGCCTACTACAACAGGTTTAGACAGGCATACTTTGGAGCACGGAACGAGCCAGGAATGGAAGAAGATTTGACCTTCAAAGCTCTGTTCCTCCGGAATCTGCATCCAACCGTGACTTACCACTTGGGGGTTCTGGCTTGCCCACGGACTATGTCCACCCAACAGCTGCGAGATTTGGCCCATAAGGCCTATTCAAAACAAAGAGCTGCTACTAAAAAGACAGGAAAAACAACCACAATCTATCCTGTCACTAATCAGAGTTCAGAACTTGCTCTAGAGGGCGACGAACCAAGCCATAGTGACCAACCTGTCAACACAATGTCAAGATCCATCCCAGCCAGCAGAACACAGCGTGGTCATGGTGGTGCCCGCCCTAAGCACCAGACTGGGCACCCCGAGAGATCCTGGGACAGGTCACAACCACCCCTCAACCGAAAGGGTGGAGCCACATGGGAAGCCAGGAGACCCCCCAAAGGGAACCGATACTCAGCGGCACAAGCATCAAGCTCAGACTGCCAGCGGCAGAACGGATATCAACACGCCCTGGACAAGCCCAAATATAAACTATCAGCAGAGCAGAACCGGGAAGCTACATCTGAATCAGCAGAGGTCATGAGACTTTTAAAGGAACTCCTCCAGAAAAAGTACTACAAGGAAGACAAAAGAGATAAGTCTGATTAGTTATGACTAAGCATTAGATCGGACTCCGACGCCCACTCAGATCCCTTTGAAAATGAACCTCCCAACCAGACCACTGCTAATCCACTGCTGACCACAGAACCAGATATCCCATCACCAAGTGATGACATCACTCAACCACCTCAGCTGACCACTGAACCACCAGAACCAGCCAACATCCCTCAACACACCTCCAGCCAGGACCGCAAAGTACCAGAAAGCGCAGTCTTGGTGGTCTGCCTCCCTGACAAGCCACCCACGGCCAGCTCAGACTGCTTGCCAATCACCACACAAGCCCAAGGGCCAAGACCTAATCAAAAGGGGGGTTGCCTTTACCTGGCCATCACATTGGAAAATAAGGTGAGACTGGAGGCCCTGGTGGACACTGGAGCTGACCTCACTTTAATGTCAAGCCAACTTTTTGACAGATTTCAAAGTGAAGCCAAGAGACAGAATTGAACTCTTAAATATCAGAGGTGTGTGCTGAACATGCAATCCTACAGCCAAAATGAGGTCCAACTTGAACAGGTAGCTCCAGTTCACCTGACCAACGGCCCTATGAGTTTAGTGCACCCTGTGTACACACCTGCTGTAGTAGCCTGCCATGACAGTAACCCACAGTTATACCTGACACCAAATCTGCATATGTTTAGCCTGACAAAAGACATTCATTATCTCTGCCCCAGCAAGCCCTTCCTTTGAGACAACACTGAAGGAATCTGCGGGTTACAACCCATACAGAGAGAGACATTCGGACCAGTTGAGGCCAAGCCTCGCACACAAGTCACAGAAACACAAGCAGAGGTTGTGGGAAATCAGTGGCTCGTCAACACCCCCATCCATACTGCCACTCTGACCTATGACCAGCATGACACAGCCACCCGTGTCAGCCTGCCCAACCAGAGTATGTGGATTCAGGTGCCCAAAGGTGCCATTCTACACCTTGGGGACCTGGCGCTGTACCACCTTCCAAGTAAAGAGTACCAATCCAAGGTAGAAATTCCAGCTTTCTTCAAGGACCACAGTCTCACTCTGGAATCTGAATTGGAACTGGGCATTGATAAAGGGGGGTCCCAGACGATTGACATCACTCCAATCAACACAAAGGTCCATGAACAGGTGCACAGCTGCCCTTCCTCGAACCTTCAAACGGAGCCACCAGAAAGGACCCAGGCTGAGACAATGCTGATCCTGACTAAGGTTAACACCCAAGCTGATGGTCCAGAGGAAGAGGAAAATTAGCAACCACCTAGCATCTGACCATCTGGATGCACCTGCCATCCGGTCTTCCTGATCCACCTGCCATCCAATCATCTTGATCCACCTGCTGTCCGACCATCATGACAACCCTTGTCTGACAATGTTTGCGGGTGAACGTCGTCAGCCAATAGGGGGGATTCTGTAGCATCTGCTTAGGATCATGTTTGATAGTTTGGGCTTTATGTTGGATGGACTCCTTTAGCCTTTTGACATTTGCATATAAATGACAGAATCTGGCCCCATAGTATACATTTATACAAGTGCTTAATGGCAAGGTTTACCCCCATTATCTGGAAGAGACTGAGCAGACCTTCTTTTGGGTCTCCCCATCCAACTTCAAACACATTCTGAGATAACTAGCTCTCGATGGGAGACACCAAATGGTCCTGGCTGACCAGCCAAATCACATTCACACAACACACACACATTTATTCATTTTGACTATAATTATTTAGTTATAAATGTATCTGGTATATGCATGTATTGTTTGTATGTTTCACTATGGTATGTAGCCTAGTTCAAATTCTTTATTTGTATTAGTTAGACTCTCAGTGCTTATATTCAGCTATAAGAGTGTATCTCTGCTCTAAGATCTTCTACATGTTTCGTTCTTAGTATCAAAATGATCTGCTTTTTATGCTTCAAACAATTATGTACATTATGTGTTCCTAAAAAGCATCATACTATTTGTACCACAGTTTGGGTAAAACTGCATAAGTTCTCTAAACTAGCAATAAACATTCCAATGGGCCATAAACCGCAGACAAAAGAACTCTCTCGCGCTCAAAATGCATGCCTTTGATTGGGCATTCCCCCCAAAAGGTGGGTGTGACTAGAAACTGTTAAAAACCATTATCTTTGGATAATCTGTGCTCAGAAACCCTTGCTTTTCGAGATGAACACTCTCCAAGACTCCTCAAAACTTTCCTGAGTTTTACTTTTCAAAATAACCTTGTCGAGCCGCAAAGGACTTTCCTATCTTCACAAGAACCAGAGGAAAATCTCCAGCTTCCTTCTAATAAGATCTCATCAAGAACTTTCCTTCATTCTGTATATTTACGTATATGTGTTTTGCTCAGTTTTGTAATTTGCTAGCTATAAGTTCATTTATTAAATCTCTTATATTCACAATTGATTTGTCTCTGTGTGCTGCTCACAATTCGAAGTCACTGAATGTTTGTTATCTTGCTACATGCTAAACTACTGATAGTACTGCATTAGTAGAACAGTTATTCTTCATTGGCCAGGAAAATAACCTTTTCTAGAACTGATTAATGCTTATTTTGCCAGGATGGACAGATTGAATAATTGTAATATAAATTATGCTACAGTTAAGTTTAAAATCTAATTTAAATATCAATTATTAATTATAACCAGTTATAATTAATCATAAATATTCCCTTTTTTAGATAATTTGCTACAACTTTGTATATGTATTATCATATTTAAAGACACACATTAAACACATATTTTGAAAATATTAATATTTACATGTATATATTTATATAAATTATTTATAAATATATTAAATATATAATCACAACATTTTTTCTTAAAGGGTGGGTGAAATGCTATTTCATGCATACTGAGTTTTTTACACTGTTAAAGAGTTGGATTCCCATGCTAAACATGGACAAAGTTTCAAAAATTAAGTTGTACGTTTGAAGGAGTATTTTTGTTCCCAAAATACTCCTTCCGGTTTGTCACAAGTTTCGGAAAGTTTTTTTCGAGTATGGCTCTGTGTGACTTTAGATGGAGCGGAATTTCCTTAAATGGGTCCTGATGCGCGCTCTTCTGCCTTAAGAGCACGCGCTCCCGTATAGCAAAGCACTGAGAGCACAGACATTTCACTGATCAGAGCGAGAGCGTCACGAATTGTCACAAAAGAAGTGTGTTTTTGGTTGCCAGGGCAAGACAACCCTGCACAGATTACCAAAAAAAACACCATTAAGGGACCAGTGGATGGAGTTTATTTTTACAGAGCATCAACGGAGTTGTGCAAGTGTTTGTGTTTGTTCCCTGCATTTCGAAGATGCTTGTTTTACAAACAAGGCCCAGTTTGACGACGGATTTGCGTATCTTTTATTTCTTAAGGATGATGCAATCCCAACGAAAAAGGGTCACGATCGTGTGTTGGAACCGCAGGCGGTGAGTAAAACTGCTTAAAATATCTCTGCCTCCTTGTTAGTGCGTCCTCTCCCATGCCAGAGACTCGGGTTCGAGCCCCGCTCGGAGCGAGTCGTTGCTGCTGCTGCTCTCGTTCAGTTTCAGCCTCTGGATCTGATTCTGGATCATAAATAAACGGCTGAATCTGACTGTTAGCCATGGTTTGTTTTGGATGATGGTTTTTCCCTCACGGTAATGTAACAGTTTCCACATGCTCTCAACGCAAGAGCCTACTCGCGCTCGTGATTCTTTAGCTCCACCCACACGGCACGCCTCCAGCCGGTCGGGTTTTTCCGGGAAAAATCGGTACAGACTATCTTTCTCTTATGAATATAATAAAACTAAAGACTTTTTGGAGTTATGAAGGATGCAGTACTACTCTATAGGTACTCAAGATTAACAGGATATTGAGTGTAAACGAGCATTTCACCCCCCCTTTAAATATAAACAGGGATGTGTGTGTATTTATATGTACATAATAAATATACACAGTACAGACACACACACACACACACACACACACACATTTTATGTATACAAAAACTTTTATTTTCAATGTGATTAAAGGCACAATATGTTCTGCATAATTAAGGGCGTGGCCACTAGAGTAACAGGTGGATTGCCGCTTCTGTCATCACCGTCAAGCTAGGTGGGCATGGTTTCAGCAACCAACTCCCGCCTTTTTGCCCATTTTCGTTTACCTGGGAGTGACGTGTGGTGACGCACTGCCAAGATGGCACTCAACACTTTGCCTGGCTGAATAAATTGTGTTTTGGATTTGGATTCCGACTCATATTACCAGTGCTATTCCGTGTTTGTGTGGTGGATGCCAGCACCTGCTGTTGCTGGATTGTATCCTGGTCTGGTTCTTGTTTGATATGTTTCTGTTTTGTTTTTGCCTTGTTGCCTTTTTATTAATTAAAAGAAAAGTTATTTCCTGCACTTGGACCCTGCCCTTGTTTTTTCAACGGGGCTCACTTACTGTGCCGTGACAATTTTGGCTTCAAAAACACTCTTCGGAACCCTATGGGTGATGTCACAGACACTACGTCCATGTTTTTATACAGTCTGAATAAAAGCGTCTTTGATAATTGAGCCCATTGACTGTCTCGCCACAAATCCCCTCCAAGTGGATAACCTTTTTGGGGATAGATCTGGACTCTAGTGCGATGAGGACACGATTCTCTCCCCCACAAGTTTAGTCTTTAATGTCATGCCTTCGCCATTTCAAAGCAGGCCGCACAGTGATGGTGAGTTTGTGCCTCAGACTTTTGGGTCTAATGGCAGCAGCATCACCTGTAATTTAGGTTTACTTCACATTGATTTTAATTTAATGATTGATTTTAATTTAATGACCACACAGCCAAGCTGGTGGAATTTGTTTTCAGTACAGCTCTGTATAAGGAGTCATGCTTAATCCACAGTCCTCAGCGTTCAGAGTTCAAAATGTTTATTGCTATTGGGATGAAACTGTTTTTGAAGCGAGTTGTTCTGGAGGCGATTGTCCTGTAATGCCTCCCAGAGGGCAGTAGCTGGAAGGCGTAGTGTGCAGGGTGGGTGATATCAGAAATTATTTTGTGGGCTCTGCGTAGTGTCTGTTTGTGGTAGAGTGATTCAAGGGATGGTTGGGGTGAACCAATGACTTTGGATGCTCTGTTGATGATGCGCTGTAATTTCTTCCGGCAAAGTGTGTCAAGACTGCCAAACCAAACTGTAATGGATGTGGTGAGGATGCTTTCAACGATGGCCGTATAGAAGCGGAGCAGGAGATGAAACCTTACTCTGAACTTCTTGAGCTGTCGGAGATGGAAAAGTCTTTGCTGGGCTTTTTTGTAGATATGATCTGAGTTGATTTTCCATTTGAGGTTGTTGCTGATATGGGTCCCAAGGAATTTGAATGTATCAGTGATGGAGATGGGTTCACCTTCAATGAGCACTGGCTGACGTCTTAGGTCGACGATGAGTTCTTTTGTTTTTGATGTATTGAGTAGGAGATCATGGTCTGTACACCAGGTCACTACTTGGTTGATCTGTGCACGGTATTCGGTTTCTTGGTTGTTGGTGATGAATCCTATGATGGTTGTATCGTCCGCATATTTGTATAGGCCGACAGAGCTATGGTGTGATGTGAGCTGGTTTGTGTAGAGAGAGAATAGCCAGGGTGAGAGAACACAACCTTGAGGTGCGCCTGTACTGGGGAACAGAGGGGAGGATGTATAATTGTTAATCTTTACCTTCTGTTGCCTGTTCCAGAGAAAACTGTGAATCCAGTGACAGATGCATGGGTCGGTATTCATGTCCAGTAATATATTAAAAGGTTTGGCCGGGTTTATTGTATTGAATGCATAACTGAAATCCATAAACAGGATGCGGGCATATGTATTTGCGGACTCAAGGTGGTTCAGTATGTGATGAATTGCTAAGTTGACAGTGTCCTCAACTGACCTGTTGGCTCTGTATGCAAATTGGAATGGGTCCATGAGGGGGGTGGTGACAGTTTTTAGGTGATTGAGTATGATGCGCTCGAATGATTTCATGACTGCTGATGTCAAGGCAATAGGTCTGTAATCATTGAGGCAGGAGATGGTCTTGGTCTTAGGAACTGGAATGATAATGGATTCTTTGAAGCACTTGTGTACTAAGTTTTGACAGAGGGAGTTATTGACATGCGTCCATTTCAGTGGCGGACGAAATGCCAAAGGATTTCATCCCGTTGTTTTCCGCATCAAACGATTTTGGTGACACGAAGGTGTGTTCTGATGATAAAGACTTGGATGTCGGCCAAATTTCTTCGGAAAGGAGTTTGATTATGGGTCTTTTTTTCCCATGAGACTGTCTCGACAGACACGTCTTTGAAAGGTCGTTTACTGTTTACTACCTGGTGTAGACTTCTTAATATTGATCCAGCTTACTGCCCTGTCACTTCAGTATTGGAGTTTCTTCAAGACCGTTTTTGCATGCGTATGTAGATGTCTCTCGAATTATGCAGGGTTCAACCTTGCCATTATGCAGGTTATATACTTAGTTTATGAGGTGCGTGGGTTCGCTTCACCCTTAGGTATTCAAGGTCATTCCACAACGGCAGCGGCTTCATTTCAAGCCCTCCTTAGTGGATCTTCTATGGTCGATATTTGTGCAGAAGCAGGATGGTCCTCACCAAGCACTTTCGTCAAGTTTTACAGTATGGATGTGAGGACGGCTCCTTGCTCCCGGGTTCTCTCCCCTTTAGCAGATGCGTTTCTCAGATCCCAGCTATCTCAGGTACGTCAGGCGTGATGGTATAGGGTTCCCATACGGTGACGTCACCGCAGCATCAAAGTGACCAATGAAAGGGAACATCTCGGTTACGTATGTAACCACAGTTCCCTGAATAAGGAACGAGATGCTGTGGTTCAGGCCGTTCTGTACCTTGATAGTGTTTACTTAGATCATGAAATCTGAGCGAAATAGCGCACAGCACACAGCTGTACTATGCTTACGCTTGCATAAGGTGGTGTCAAGCACTATTTGGCCAATGAAATTGGCGGGATGGCAAAGGGCTTCAGACACCGCAGCAGTATAGTCTGCACAGTTGCTATGTGCACAAAACTTAAAAAGAGCTTTATTATAAGAGATTATATGTAATAAATACATGCAAAATGTTCTTTCACCTACAAGAACTTATAATACCCACACTTGTATGGCTCTTAAACTTTTTCATTTCTTTTCTTTTTTAAAGTTCAATCAGAGATCAAACTTGCCTCTGTAAAGTAGTTTTTAGATGACTTCTATCTCTCTTACACGCTATGTAGTTTTTGTTGTTTTTTTCTGGGCAAAAGGTATTTCCAACATATTAAGACCAAATGCAAATGGGGATGAAATATCCTTCTATATTGCTATATATTCACAAATGTTATAGACAACAAATAAATGTTTTCTTCAAATGTGCCATAGGTGAATGTATTTTTTATTTATTTAAATATATAGGCCAAAATGTATTTTTATTTATTATATCATACATATATGTATGTATGATGGAGCATTTATCCTGTTACACCACAAACCATATGGTTTCCACATCACCTCGAGCCACAAGCCTGTTACTCATCATCCAGTAACTCCAAAAGTGACAAATCTTCAATGCTCCCAAAATATAGTGAGCCTGAAGCGTATTGAAGCATCAGCCCAGAGGTGTGTTTAGGATCCTTGAGCAATTATCAGTAGAGCGCAGGTCACATGCTTTCCTAACAAAAACCCACAAAAGACTAAACTTGCGTCAGAATGAACCACAAACAAAGTTATTTTATTCCTGTAGTGTTTGTGATGGAATAGCATGTCCTCATTTGCAGACTGTGACCTGTGCTAGAGACCTTTCTTTATCAAACACCAAAACAAATGCCACATTCCAGCTCCGATGGAGCAGATGCAGAATCATTGAATTGTTTCTCTGTAAAATGTTGTTATTGTGACAATTAAATTGCAGATTGCTTTTATATAAAACTTAGTTGTTTCATGATTATGCTTAATTTTTCTCAGTATTACAGTGCTTCCTATACAACATATGACAAAATATGTTTAAATATGCCGTATATGCATTTAAATATGCTAAATAGCAAATAAATAACATTCAAAATATGTTGGAAAAAATGGATGCTCAATATAATAGTATTTTCTAAATAGAAAATATATTTTGTTTCAACCTTCATATATCAAAATATATTTTAAAATTAAGAAAATAAATTTACAATTTAACAGTATAACAAAAATGTGGATGAAATATCCTGCTTTATTTTATTCTTATTTTTGAGAGTTGGGGGTATGTTAATATTTTAACATATTTTCCTTGCTCAAATGTAGTAAATATACACATGAGATACATACACAACAAATACAGATTTGCTTTAAGAGTTTTTCAACATATATTAATGTATTTTCTTGGACTGAAGTATATGGAGGGCAAAATATATTTTTAAAATACATTTATATTTTTTTAAATATGTTTTCAAAAATACACAAAAATGGCAAAAAATATTTATTGCTAGAAAATGTATTTTCAAAAATATATATATATATTTATATATTTATATATATATGTGTGTGTGTGTGTGTGTATGTATATACAGTACAGTATATTTTACATTCAAGGGAATTATGTTTGAAATTGCTGAGTCTGTGTTTTATTAAAAAGCTATATAAATAAATTATACATGAATATAATTAGCTTTAATCATTGTAAAAAAAAATACTGCACATATATAAAAATGTATTATAGGCTTTTTAGTGACCTCACAGTTAAATTCACATAACTGTTATGAAACAAAACAATGTGACAATTACCTTAATTTACAGTATGCAGATTGGTTTTATTGTGTTTCTTTGTTACCCACAGCTAAAGAAAAAAAAAAGATGCAAGTGAAATTTGAGATTTGAAGAAAGAATTCACTAAATATGACTTAAATTAAGAAATACAGAACATACATAAATCCAGAGCAAGAGAAACTATGCTTGCAGCGTAACTCAGGTTGGCTCTTAAAACCAACCAAATGCACTGCAGTGGAGGTCAAAGCATATATAATGATTCATATTCTAATCTTTGCTTGCTAACAGAGACTAAATGAAGCTGTGAAGCCGGAAACACAATGGCCATGGCTCTGGATATACGCACGTCCTGATCTCGCCATAGTTTTCCATAAACCACCAGAAATAGACCCATATCACTGAAAAAGGGCAATGTGATCCTCCCAGAAGCAAAATCCTCGATATTTTATTCCATTTAACGTGGATTGTTTGTATTATTACATTTGTGTTATGTATCTGTTTGTATTAAACAAAAAGGAAATTTTATTTGACCCAGAGATGTGTTTGAAACTGATGTTATCAGTATGCATAAACACATCTCAGTCATATTATCATATAAAAGCAAAAATAAACACCAGTTCTATTCTGACATCTCAGTATGTGGTGCTTATCGCCATGAAATAAAATATTGCATTTAGATATGAGTGAAAACATCACAAAATGTTTTCACTTGACCCTACAGAGGAGGTCAGCTTTTGTTTGTGATGCATTATTTATTATTACTGTCCTTACTTGCAAGGAAGGAACCGGAGGAACAGAAAAGAACATACTTTTCCAGTTAAACCAGGCCTATGCACATAACATTTCTCTTAATTTAATATACGCCAGCTATTGCAGTTCTGCATTAAATATTAAAATTGATTTTAAGACACACAAATCATGTTTTTTTTTTAGAAGTATGCTGCTTTGCAAACTCATCCGGACTAGTGTTTGAACACTAAGTGTGCAACTTTCAGTCACATGCAGACAATGCCAACAGTACACAATGTTCCCTACTGAGGGAACTCCCTCTATGTGCAGCTGGCACGAAACGCAGCATGACCTTTCAAACATTTAAAAGCATAAAAATCGTCTAGACATTTTTCTTTACACATTAAGACATTTTTATTATTATTAAACCTCATAAATGACAGTGTTTGTGTGCGTAAAACTCAGAATTATGACTTTGAACAAGTTGTTCGAGAAAAGTACCAACGGCACAATGCCGGACACAAATGGACCGTAGCATAATCACGGCGAGAGGGGGGTGGAAACTTAACATTGACACAAGAGTGGCCTTCAATAAGTGGATATAATTAATACACAATTTTAAAAATATATTTCACAGAATATTCGAATAAAAGCAAAGACAAAGTACAATATCAACAAAGTGATAAAAACAACAAAACAACGACATCCTGTTTAACGTTCTCCCCATGTATATCAATGGTATCGTCCTCAGACACTTAAATCGTCCCAAACCTTATAAGAGTTTGATTTATTCACGGCGCGACGCCGTTCGTTTGAGTTTTAGATTAGTATATGGAGTAGCTATCATGATGATTCTAAGCTTAATTGCTAAATTTTATTTCGAATGACTGGCTGCCAGATTATAACAACTGGACACTTGGAGTAAGAGAATAAGTCCTGGCATTTTTCGCCTTTTTAACATTGTTAAGCCGTTTTTAACTTCGATATCTTCGATATAGCCACCGGATAGTCGTTTAGAATTATTGGACGATACTATTTACGTTTTCTAAAAGGACTTTATTCACTTCTGCAACACGATCCATTGTTGAAGAAAAGATGTCATCGTCTGCAGAACCATTTTTTTACATCGAAATGAGTCGAGTCCGCACAGCTGGCTCTGGTATGTAACTTTATTTATCTATTATTCGTTTCTTGCTCGTTTATATTTGATGTTTAGTCTGTTTTAGCCACACTGCCTTTGTTCTGGTTCAAACGCGACGTAAGTGTCAACCGTTAATCACTGGAGCGACGACGCACCAGTTTTCAGTGACCGTAACATTTGTTAAAGTGAGTTCGTATGATGTAAAAGTCAGTTAAACAGTGTTGGGCTCTTGATTCGTTGAGATCTGCGTGTCTCAACATGTCAGCGCTGAGTTCATTCGGGTCAGCGGAGCAGGAATATCGGGCACCAAACTACCGAGTTTACTATGACTAAGCGCTAGCTTATGAATATTAAATAGGCAATGGTGACGTTGGTTGGTAACAGATCCCGAGCGTCCAATCACCTAACTCGATTAGTATTCATGAGCCTCGCAAAGTCTTCAGTTCAGCCAATAGTAGAGTTCCGCTCGTCGATGTCAATTGGTGTTGTAAATATGCACAAATCGTAACCTTCTCCGTAGTAGAGGAGTTAAACTCTCAAGCGGGAATACCGGGGAAATCCCGAGAGTCCACAGCTGTCCCTTCACAGCTCAGGACAGAGTCATGATAGAAACATACTGTATCTGGATAACAGTATTACATGAAAGAGTGGGTCAGAATGAAAGTTTCTGTGTCTGCTCACCATTTGCGTCTCATTAAAGAAGTCGTGACCGCGGCTGCTTCTGACTCCGCGTGCACGTTTAGATATTTCACCTAATATATATATACTTAAAAAAAAAAAAAAAAAAAAAAAATATATATATATATATATATATATATATATATATATATATATATATATATATAAATAAAATATATAGATTCCGTTCAACAGCTAACGTTAGCACTCTCTATTCTAATTCTTTTCTTTAAATAAAAAAACTTCCATCTTTTAGGTTTGCACTCTATCCATTCACTAACTGCTTGTTTTATTTTTGTTCTATTTTTTTTATTATTATTAATATTATAACCAAAAGCAAAAAAAGCCAATAAAGTAGCATAGTAGTAGTTTTTTTTTATTCGATCGGTTTTCTTTTTATTTATTATATAACGTTAATAAAAAAAACCTTCATGATTTTGCTTGCTTCCGTTGTTTGTATTTGATATATTTCAAAAACATTCAATGTAATGTCTATTTTAAGATTTTTATATATATATATATATATATATATATATATATATATATATCTATCTATTCATTCTTCTAAATAATAATTTTGTAATGTAATGAATAAAACAATGTCACGCCTTTTTTTTTTTTTTTTTTTTTGTAAATTCATTGTAAAACTATGAGGTTTTACAACAAAACTAGGCTTAAAATACAACAATTACCAGTAGCCTATTGTCTGACCCTTCTGTTGTATTGTTTCTTCAAGCAGAAATCAGTAGTGAGGATCATCTCCTCAGAAAACTGGAGCCCAGTGATTCATTACAGGAGGCCGAGTGGTACTGGGCTGATATATCCAGGTGAGATTCAGTCTAGTATTTATGTCTCTATCAGTTCTCTGCTTATTATTCCATTAATAACTCTTACAATCAAACTCTAATGTGCTGAACCCTTAGAGAGGAGGTGAATGAGCTTCTCCAGGGTATGCCTGATGGTGCTTTCCTGGTCCGAGATGCTTCCTGCAAGCGACCGGGAGAATATACATTAACCGTCAGGTAAGGATTGCATGTTTCAGGATTCCTGCTCTATTAAAAACAGCAGTAAAGTGACCTTTCACTCATGAAACAGACCGTATAGATCACTTGCTACACATGTAATTGAAACTGGATTGAGGTTCGCTAGTATTTTATCATCAGCTTAATTAGCAGGGGTGTAAAATATACTGAAAAACTGCACTTAAGTTAAAGATATGTCTAATTGTTACTAAGTTGAAATGTGAGACTGTTGAAAAAATACTGAAAATAACAGGAACTGGTCAAAAACGACTGCGTTTTTCTCATGTTAAACTTAGCAGATTTTAAAGAAAGCCAATATCCCTAAAGCTGTTCCTTGAGTATTTTCAACAGATGATTTTACGCTGGATTGATATTTGAATATAGTTATTTTTAGGCTAATCATACACTCTACTCAGGTTCATTGATCTAAAGAGAGATGTTATAAAAACGCATTACTAAAGTTTGTGTCTGAAAGGGATTAATTCATCCAAAAATGAGCATTCAGTCTTTATATACCCACCCACCCCTGTTTTTTTTAAATGTTAGAAATGTAAGACTGCATGTTGCCAGATTTGTTGTCATTTCACCTCCGGGTGACGACTTCTCAGAAAAGGCTGTATGTGTGAAAGCACTTCTTGTCATCCCCACAGGAACAATGGCAGCAACAAACTCATCAGGATACACCATCAAGATGAGAAATTTGGCTTCTCGGAGCCTCTGACGTTCAGCTCGGTGCCGGATCTGATCTCTTTCTACAGGCACCGCAGCTTGGTGCAGTACAACAGCTCCCTGGACGTCACGCTGGCGTACCCCGTGTCCCACTGCGAGCCGCTGCCCACCTTCACGGTGAGTCTCATGGGAACATCATCTGCGCTAGAAGACATCGTGTTAATGTATTTTTTTCAACACCTTGAGTGATGAAACGCACTGCATTTTCAGGATCTGCCTGTGAAGGAAGAGTTTCTGAGTGCGACCAGAGAGAAGCTCCAGGAGTGTTTGAGACTGTTTCAGAAGACGGCAGAGTACGAGCGGCTCTATGATGCCTGCTCCACACTGTTACAGGTGCGCCATGGGATCCGTTTAAACTAGTATAGTGCTTTTGTTTTTTAGTTATGTTTTTAATATTATTTTCAATTCGTAACTGACTTTGTTTTAGTATTTTTCTTCACATTTTTTTGTATTACGGTATTTATATGTATGTGTGTGTGTGTGTGTATGTATGTATGTATGTATGTATGTGTGTATGTGTATGTGTGTGTGTGTGTGTATTTTTTTAATTAATTACATTAAACATGGTAATGATAAACAATTCTTAAAAAACGAAGACGAGTCGAAGTAATAACTAAAACGAATAACTAATCTCTCTCTCTCTCTCTCTCTCTCTCTTTATATATATATATATATATATATATATATATATATATATATATAAAAGCTACATAGAAATATTTATAATATAGTATAGATGTAACTGATATAATATAGAACACAAATACACTTGGGAACTGAATATTTTGCTCAATATGTTTATTTTTTTATTTTAGTTTAAAGACAGTGATTTCAGTTTTTGTTTAGTTTCGTTTTTTTTTCATCTTCTTGTTAAAAAGAATAAGAAATGTCTAGCATATCGAGTGCATTGCTTTTCTAAGGTTTTCCCTGTTTCTTTCCAGGAAATCCAGAGGAGAAAAACCCTGGAGGACGTCAGCACGACGGAGACGGCTGAAGAACAGTGTTATTCTCAAGAGATCTCTTGCAAGGATTTCCAAGAAACCGTCCACAGTGAGCTGAAAGAGTGAGTGTCCATATGATCCTGTTTAACTCAATCACACAGAGCTGAAAGAGCTCAGTGTTTCTCTGGGAATGAAGCGTACAATCTAATGATAAATCAGGATGTTGTTATATGTTTAGTTGGTATGGATGCAGTGGTTGTTCGTACATTCCTGTGCAGGCAACATGATAATGCTACATTCACTTTGAATTAATAAATCAAAAGTAGGGCTGTACACGTAAATGATTCGTGATCTGGACTAGGGTCTATAAAATATTATACCTCAAGAATACTGCCATTTAGTTTAGGCTTAATGAATCAAAGGTTTCATTAAACATATCATCTTTGACACATGTGACACTAGACTTGGAAAAGCCCAGTAATTAATACTTTTACTGTATTTCTACAAACATCGTGCCGGTCACCACTGATTTGACTAAAACAGACCGTATTGTACTTCTCTGAGCCCCTCAGTACAAGGCACCTTCTGAAGCCGCTTAGTTTCTGCTTCTTCTTAATGAAGTCAAAGGGGGCGAGCGGGGTCTGATGCAATCGCTCTGTAAGCTCTGTAGACACAAAGGGACCACGGCTGCTGAGCGCTGTGCTCTGAGCTCACAGACGAACTGAGCTCTGCTTGTTTCTCAGGTCTGAATGTGAGCGAGAGGAGCGCGTGGAGCTGCTGGAGGAGGAGAGCTGGTTTGTGGGAGATCTCGGTCGACGGCAGGCAGAGGAGCTTCTCCGGGGAAAACCGTCTGGAGCTTTCCTGATCCGCAACAGCAGCAGCAAGGACTGTTACGCCTGCTCCGTGGTGTAAGTCTTCAGTCACTTCATCATGTCAGAACTGAAATGCATCGCTGTTTGTTTATTTAGCACAACATAGAAATGCCTTCTCATCTTTAGAGACTATAGTGTCATATGGAGACATCTTCTACACATTGCTTCCTATTCTGTCCCAAAAAGTAAAGCACAGCCAATCACAGTTTGCATTATGGGAGGATTGTTGAAATCCTCTTCAATTTAAATCGAACAGATTCATGATCTGAATCAACCTTAAAGGGAAAGTTCACCCAGAAAACAAGTTCTGTCATTTACTTTACCCTCATATTCCTTCAAACCTGAATGACTAGTTTTTTCTGCAAAACACAGAAGATAAACATTTCTTAATCGAGCAGTTTTGCTGTGCAATGAATTCCAATTCATGGACAATAAAAACAGACATTTCTCAGAATATCTTGTTCCACAGAGCTAAGAAAGTCACACAGCTTTGTAATGCCATGAGAGTGAGGTTTTTATGCTCAACATTTTAATAAGAGATGTTATTAAAACATCAAATAAACATTCTAATAATCATACTCTCATCATGAGACAATAAAGTATTGCAAAACTAGTCTAAAGACCCTGAAAATGATTTTCATACTTGCATGCTTTTGTCTTGTTTTTTAGTACAAATATCTAAACTATCTTAAATCATTACATTTTACATTTTTATCCAAAGCGACTTACAGTGCATTCAGGATATAAAATGTTAATTGTGTAGCAATGCATCATTTTTAATAGTTTTTTCTTCCACAGGGTCGGCAGTCAGGTGAGGCACTGCGTGATTCGTCACACGGAGCGCGGCTACGGCTTCGTCGAGCCCTTCGATCTCCACAAGTCTCTGAAGGATCTGGTCCTGCACTATCATCACACCTCGCTGGCGCAGCACAACCAGGCTCTGGACGTCCGGCTGGCGTTTCCCGTCCACGCCGCGCACTAAGACTGACGAGATCCCGCTCAATGTTACGAGTGGAGGCGACTGTCAAGCCGTTTGTTTGTGTATTGCACTTTCCAAAGCATTCCTCGTGGTCATAAAGATACTCCAGTACTTGAACAAGTGTTTAATGAGCCCTTCGTAGACATGTTTACAGACACTCCCAAAAACGTCAGAAGTTGTTTCTAAGGGTTTCGTGATGCTCTTTTAGGCAAACCGATGTAGTAGTAGTTTTGTGGGGATGAATGATGATCTTTTTATCGCAATCCATGCATCACCCAAAAGATTTAAAAAATGTATTTTGTGAATGTAACACCGTTATTGGAAGACACACTTTCAAATCTTGAGTTGTAACTAAAACCAGATGCCTGCGGTTCATGCTCTTCTGCGTGCACATGTGAGGATTTATGAGTTTTTTTTTTTTTTTTTTTTTTTAAGATGCATGGTTTATTTGTTCGAGAAACATCTTCAAAACTGGTTTTAGTTCATAAAATTTGAATAACATTTTAAAAAAGGCTTGAAAATTTTGCACAATAAGAGTATCCATTTTGCAACTGACAGGAAATGTATTCGTAGAATTTACATTTCTAATGTTTAGTTTTTTTTTACTAATGATTTTTTTAGGAAAGCCAGGACCGTGCAGTTGTCTTCCGGGCTCAACAGCCCAGGCACTTCATAATTTAATACACATGTCTGTGGTGAACCACACAATGCCAAACTGCTGCTTCTTGAGATGAGCAAATCTTTATTTGTCAGCAGCAGACAGTACAGCGGGAACGTTTCCCTTTCTTTTGCAGAGCTTATTTTGTGCTGCAGTGTTTTCTCTTGCATGCTTCTTAAAAAAATAAAAACAAAAATAATGCAGAGCTCATGTATGATTTATTAAACTGGTTTCAGTTCACATTTTGATGGTCTTCGTTCTGATTTTGCTGTTACATGTCAGCAGTCATAATAGACTGGTGATGGTTAGTAGAAATAAGCTGACATGTACTTGCAGTTATTTTAATATCAGTGACTGACAACTTGAAGTTTTTGTTACCATTTACATTTTTCTTTTTAGTTTCTTTTTTTATTTTATTTTTTTATAAGTAATAGTTTTTAATGCCTTTTTAATTTTCGTTTCAGTTGAGATATTTTAGTACATCAAAGTAAACTTATATAAACGTACAGTATATAATTAAAATTAAACTCCTGGTAAAATGTATTTATTTTAATTAATGAAAGACTTATGATTTTAGTTTATTGTAATAATCCTGAAGAATTGAATGGACGCGAGATGTGTGTTTAGATTAGCTCTCGCTCTCCGCATCAACACTATGGATGGGCTTAAAAGCTTTGTGTGTGTGTGTGTGTGAAGAGCAGTCTGTAACGTATGCAGCTGTGAGTAAACCCAGATTAGTTTTTACTGGCCCTACACTAGACACAAACTGAGGAAATCTGTAGGGACAAGAATTTATTCATCTGAGCTTAACAATTAATTGGAAACTTGTGGCCTGATTATTTGTAGTGTTTTATTATTGTTGTAATATTATTTTTGTTTACTAAGCAAGCAATAGTTATTTTATTATTATAAACTATTATCGTTTCTATCTATATAATCTTTTATTTAATTATTATTATTGTTATTTTACTATTGCTGATGTGTGTTTTATGCTCAACTTTTTGAAATACAAAAATAGAAATACAGCTCTATCAGGGGGCGTGTCTAGGGGAAGGGATGATAAATTTAAATTTAAAAGTGGATTGTTTTGTGCATATTTTTTCATCGCTAGCAGATGGGTCTGACCCAACAAAAATCCAGTTTGGCGCTGTTTGCTCTTCGGGCGTCCGCGCTCAGAAAAAGTGCATCATGTGAGAACAGAACGCCAATGAAATGTTTACCTGGCAGAGCTTTAGAGGAGTGTCGTGTCCATGCCACCGCAAAGCAGCGTATGGGATGGAAGTGCATTGAGGGCTGAACAGCCTGATTTTGACTGAAGCAGGTTTTTTTTAAGAGTCAGAGAATTCTGTTTTCCGCTCGCTCTCAGAGTGCTCCATTACTGCTCAATCAATAGCACTATTAATGCCCTTCTAAACAATTCTTTTGAACCTGGGGCCGCATTCACAAAGAATCTACAAGTATCTCCTAACTGGTGAATTTAAGAGAGACTCCTAAAAATAATGGGCGTGTCAGTCATAACTTGTGTTTTACTAGAAGAAATACATGAAGCATTTTAGCCCTAAAAGTAGCTCGTCTGGAACAGCTTAGAAGAAGAAACAAATTAATTTACCTCTTGCTTAATTTGTGCCGATTTTTTTCAGTTGTTTATGTTGTCCCAAACATGACATCCTGGTAACTCCATCTGAGCTATATCTAAAAATCTAAATGAAAAAAAAAAAAAAAATTAAATACAAAAATCATATAGTGATGATGGGGACAGCACTGTTTCAGGTTGATCATTCGTGAAAGATAAATATGTGAGAATCAAAACAGCACAATATGCTACACTTTGGCCTCCAATATCTCCGATATACTTCAGCTAAAGAAGAACATAAAATGAAAACATTACAATTAAAACATAAAAAAAAATAGTTTGAGAAATGAAAACATTTTGGTTTTCTGTCTCTATCTGAAATTTCAAACACAGTTTAGTTATGTGCTTTAGTATGTTAATCAGCAGATTTAGAAAGTGCTCTTTAAAGCGCAAAAGAAAGATTATTAAAACATTATTAGGATTTTTGATTGTTAATTTTAGTTCATATCTCTCTAGGCCTACCTTACATTCTTCATATCAGACCCATGTTTTACAGGAAATGCATTAAATTTTGAATTGAATATGTTCTTAATATTATTTCTAATTGTTAATTTGATTTCTCATGTCTTTTTCATTTCCTACAATGATATTTCTCTGTCTTCAACATAAATCACTGGTTTTACTGTGTTATTCTGTCCACACCATTCACAAAACACTGTTGGATAATAAATAAATGCTTTTTAAACTTGTACGCCCTAGTCTTATTCATATCTTCATTCAATAGCCATACATTATTTTCTTGTATTGAATATAAATTCCTTCCTTAAATTTCATAATTCCAGTGATGTAAAAAATTTTTTTGTTTTTTTTTGTTTACCGTTTTTGCTTTATTAAGATAGCTTAACTCCACTTTGCTGAATAATGACCGTATATATATATATATATATATATATATATATATATATACATTTTTTCATTCTTTTTTTTATATTGTTGTTATTAGGCGTTTTCATCGATGTGGCAAATCAAAACAACAGCATGATTAATTTTAATTTTTTGAATCATCTTTTTAATCTTATATATATATATATATATATATATATATATATATATATATATATATATATATATATATATATATATATATATATATATATATATATATAATATTTTTCGTATTATAGCCAAATGCACTCCTTTAGACTCTAATCATTGTTTTCATGTCTCCTGTCCCGACATACAATAGGCTACATTGCATTACATTTATTCAATACTTTCTTATAGTTTCCTATCATCTTTATCTGTATGTTTCTTCATGTCACTTGAATATTGAATATTGAATATTATGTTCACGGTCGTGTCTCGATCAGTCAGGTCTGTCAGACTGAAAGGTCGATGAAGGAGAACTCGATGTCCATGCGGAAGTGACTCTATCTCTGATCATTTGGATAAATTCACAAGAGAAAACAACCAAATTAAGATGTGAGTATGCTCAGTCGGATGCTCTCGTGTCAGTTGTGCATGTTTTTGTCTGTTGGGCTCTTGGTTTTCGCGCGTGCTGCAGTTTGAGCGTCGCGTGAGGATGTTTGTTGTGGTTTGAACTGGACTGTGTTTAGATGTCAAGCCCAAACCCCAGCAGCTCACCGCTTTCTGCGTTAAACTGCATTACAAACTGTCCACCGCTGTTTTGTATCAATTTTTTTACTTTTATACACACACACCTTGCAGGGTTTTCCTTACAAGGTCAGTACTTAATAAAAAAAAATATTCTAACAAAAAAAATAAAATAAAAAAATGTGTACATATCATCGTCCTGTTTAAAAGTTTACTTTACTTATTTGTTTTAGTGGTGTATGAACCCCTTTGTTGTCCTCAATGTGAAAGGATGGATCTCAAAGTCATACAGTTAGTGTTGAAAAGGGATTAAATAAAAATAAAATAAAAATAAAGAGTGTGCAGGACATAAGCAGAGCTGGACCATCAAAATCACAAAATTAAAACAACAACAACATTTGATCATCATTGGTAAAAACACATTAAAAACCAGGGGTATGTAAACTTCTGAACTAGTTCATTCGTGCAAATTCAGTTTTTATTTAGCCTTGACTTCAAGTAAAGAGATGTGAAAAAGTTTATTCAGGACAATACTGAGTAAAAAATAACATGCAGTTTTTATGATCCTATTGTTTTGTTAAAATCTTGCATAATTTGCAAGGGGGGTGTAAACTTTTTAAGCAGAAATCTAAATCATGACATAAATTTGAATGTGTTGATATCTTTATGTTCCGTTTTGGGGGTTAAACATTTATTATACATTTTGATGATAATAATTTTGTGCAATTAAATTTTCTTTCCAGCATAGTTAATAAACGAGACATAATTTATAATATGCAGTCAAATGTAACATTTGAAATAGATCAGCTAATTTGCATTTGAATTCTGCTCGCTTGCTTTCTCAAATTCAGTTCCCATTTAAATTAAACAGGCCTTCTCATGTCAGCTGTGAATGGATTGCCTTGCTGTTATAAATGCATTTTTAGAAGTATTAAATGTTTCTGTTTCTGTGTGTGTAAAGGTAAAAGGACCTTGTTGTGGTGTCCAGCTGGAATCATCATGTCCTCCGCTGGTCCATCTCTGTCGTATCCCGAGAGCCATCGTGGGACGTTCTCCTCCGACAGACACGCTGGGCTCCTGCTGGCTCAGATGAACAAAATGCGCCTGCAGTCTGACTTCTGTGATGTGCGGCTGCTGGTGGGTGGAAAGGTGTTCGGGGTCCACAAGCTGGTGCTGGCTGCCAGCGGCCCGTACTTCACTGCTCTCTTCTCTGGAGCCATGAGCGAAGCCCATGAGGAGGAGGTCCGCATCGCTGGAGTGGAAGCTGACGTCTTTGAAATTCTCCTAGAATTTATTTACACTGGTATGCTGGTGCCATACATGTGTTTGTCCATCAGTCAAAAACATGCAAAAAAAATGCTACGGGGTAAATATAGAGTCAGTGCATTAATCAGTGCTCTTTGGATGCGGGATTTCTTTTTTTATTTTTTTTTTATTTTTTTTTATTTATGCCAACAGACTATTACAATATTTACAAAATGCAGAAAACAATTTCAGAGACCAACATAACATACATATCAGTACGATATGTGTGTGTGCGTGCGTGTGTGTTAGTGTAATTGGGTGAGGGAGTAGAAATATCTGAATAAAGGGGGCTACAGTACAACAAACTTAACCAAAAAAAAAAAAAAAGATTTATATACACACATAACAATAGCAATAATACTAATCATAACAATAATAATAATAATAATAATAATAATAATGATGATGATGATAAATCCAATTCATAAGAATAGACAAATGGTAATAATAGTATTATCAGTCGTAGTAATGATGAACATATATTAACAAATATTTCTTCCAGAATGAGGGGGGGGGGGGTTAAAGGATCAGGAAAAGGACAAATAAAATAGTAGTAGTAGTAATAATAATAATAATAAAAATAATAATAATAATAATATTGACACAGCCATTGAAAGTAATGCTAATAGTAGTAGTTGCAATAATAATAATAATAATAATAATAATATTGATACAACTATTAATGATAAGGTATTGTAAAGCTGCCTCTGACATCCCTCGTGGCCATGGCATACGATAGACCCCCGCCAGGGTGTAGTTGCAAGGGGTTATCAAGGTGAGGTGCTTCGGGGCCCAGGGTCACCAAATCCACACTCATTCCCAGCCGTCCCAGACATGCCACGCTTACCCTGTCTTTGTGTGTTTTTTATATATATATATATATATATATATATATATATATATATATATATATATATATATATATATATATATATATATAAATATATACATATATATAAATATGTCTGCTTTCATTGTTATCTCATGATATGTTTGTCAACTAGTGTGTAATGCATTTAAAAAAGTATGGCGTGTAACATGGAGCAGCCCAGCACAAAGCCCAAGCTGCCATGTCTACACCACACTTACCCTGTGTGTTTTTTTTTGTTTTTTTTTTTTGGCTTGCTTTATGGTCCAAATGACTGTGTGTGCACATCATCTAACATGTGATGCATTAAAACAGCGAGGCAAGTGCTGGTCCAGCCAGGTTAAAAAGTACAAACTGGAGGGCGAAAGCCCAAGGACCCCGGCCCCACATCGCACCCACCCACAGCTAATCAAAACCATACATGGTAGGGACCAGTATGCCACAGCCAGCCCGGGTCCAGAAGCAGCAAGAGAGAGAGAGCGAGAGAGAGAGAGAGAAGAGAGACAGAAGGAGAAATTTCAATATAATCTTATGAGTATTTTTTTTTTATATATATATATTTGATATATATATATATATATATATATATATATATATATATATATATATATATATATATATATATATATTTAATAGTTGGTGTTGTTACCTCTTCCTGACCTTGCTCCCCCCAATCATGTGTGAACATTGATGGTGTATAATTGAAGATGGCTCCAGACAAAGAAGGTCAGTGGGTTCATGACTGTTAGGAGTTAAGGAGAGATAACCAAGAAGGGTGTAGTTCTAGTATACTATTTTGAGGGGAGGTAGACAAGTTTTCCATGGAGATGTACTCTATTAATAAATTTTTCCAAGTTGTAATGTGTATGGTGTTCATTGATTTCCAGTTCATGAGGATAGTTTTCTTGGCGATAGTAAGAGCTACTAGGAGTAATTGACTGTTTGTACTGTTTAAATTGATTATGGATATGTCACCTAATATACAAAGGGAGGGGGACAGCGGGATGTGACATCCCATAAATTTCGATAGTGAGTTAGTAACATTTTCCCAGAATTTTTTAACTGAGGTGCAATCCCAAATAGCGTGTAAATAGGTGTCTGGAGTGTTTTGTGTGCAATGTGAGCAGGTTTCTGCAGTGAAACCCATTTTAAATAATTTCTGCCCAGTAAGGTGAGATCTATGAAGTACTTTATACTGTATAAGTTGTAAGTTGGCGTTTTTTGTCATGAAGTAGATATTTTTACAGATTTGTGTCCAGAAAGCGGCATTCGGAGCCATGGATAAATCCGATTCCCATTTAGCACTGGGTAAGCTTAATGTATTGTCTGATTTGGATATTATTTTATATATTTTGGAGAGTAGTTTTTTTGGGGAGGTTATATTAATTAGCTCTGAGATTGGAGGGGGAAGGTCTAGATTAATTGTCTGAGTGTCAATTTTTGATTGAATAGATGATTTGATTTGTAAGTATTCCAAAAAACAATTACTCCCAATGCCGTATTTCTGGACCAAGTGGGAAAATGGTGCAAAGTTATTATTAAGGAGGATGTGTTGAAGTTGTGTGATTCCCTTATCTACCCATGTGTGCAAGTTAAGTGGCTTCTTGTTAACTATGAAATCTGGGTTATTCCAAATCGGGGTGTATTTAGATGGTGCAAGGGGTGTCTTTGTGATTTGATGAAATTTCCACCAAGCTGTCAGAGCTGCGGCTATTGTTGGTATTTTAAAACAGTTATGCTTTTTGATTGTCTGATTATAGAAAGGTAAATCTGAAATGTTAATGTCCTTACAAACTGACTGTTCCACATCTAGCCATGTGCTTTCTGATGTGTTAGGATGAATCCATTTGTATATATTTTGGAGCTGATTGGCCAAAAAGTAGTGGTATAAATGTGGAGCTTCAAGTCCTCCTTGTGTTTTTGGTTTCTGTAGTGTAGATAATTTAATTCTTGGGGATGCGGGATTTCTTAATTTATCAAAAACATTAAACTCCAAAGCATTTAAAAGTTTAGTGAAAATAATAATAAAATTCCTTAATTTTTTTTTTTAATGTCTTGTAATTTTGCTTGTCTAGTAAATGCATCTTAATATTTTGACTAGAAACAAGACTACATAAGATAAGCCTTTTTTGCAGTGTGTATAAGAGTGCAGTGTAACAAGAGCTTCATATTTCCCTAACTCTTGCCGGTGTATGAAAGGCAAACATATTAAGAAAAGCGCTTGTTTTGCTCTTGCCAGGCTTTATAGACGTGACGGTGGACACGGTGCAGGAGCTGATGGTGGCTGCAGACATGCTGCAGTTGAGTGAGGTGGTGGATATATGTGGAGAATTCCTGCGGGCTCATATGGACCCATCCAACTGTGTGGGGATCTATCGCTTTCTGGAGCAGATCGCCTGTATGGAGCTGCTGCAGTTCACTGAAGACTACATCCATGTCCACTTTCTAGAGGTGGGTGCATTGTTGCAAGTTTTCCATTTTCAAATATTGAGTTTTTGTTTCTTTTAACTGATAAATGGGTTTAAATGTGCCATGCCTTGATCTTTTGATAAATAAGACTTTTATACCATTAAAACATCCTGCAAGTTTCATGGCCTATTATGAGTGTTTATGTCAAGTTTTAGCTCAAAATACACCACTGATAATTTTTTATAGCTTATTAAATTTGCCACTTTTAAGGTTTTGAGCCAAAATGCGCCGTTTTTGTGCATGTCCCATTAAATGCAAATGAGCTTTTCAGAAGAGGGCGGAGCTTCAAGAGCTCATGTTCTGACATACAAATAAACATTCTAATATTAGTAACAGCCTGATATCTTTACATTAAACATATTAGGTTTAAAAGTCTGCATGTCATCTGAATAATACATGATCATTTATGAATTACACAGGCGAGGAGCACGGTGTGATAAAATAATGACAGCTGGTCTCACGGTGCTTTAGCTGCTATTACAAACTTTAGAAGTCCCACATGATTAAGAGCTCGACAAATTCAAGGGGTCGACTACTTCACATTATTTTACACTGATACGGACATTATTAGGTAGCCAGTGCAGAGACTGTAAAATTGGGGTAATATAATCATATTTTCTTGACCTGGTAAGGACTCTAGCTGCTGCATTTTGGATTACCTGTAGCTTGTGTATTGAAGAAGCAGGACAACCACCTAGAAGTGCATTACAATAATCGAGTCTAGAGGTCATGAATGCATGAACTAGCTTTTCTGCATCAGAAACAGATAACATGTTTCATAGCTTGGCAATGTTTCTAAGATGGAAGAATGCAGTTTTTGTAACATTGGAAATATGATTTTCAAAAGATAAGCTGATGTCTAATATAACACCCAGATTTAGAGGAAGTAACAGTTACATCCGTGTAGTTGCAATCTGTAGTCTATGAGATTCTGTGTACTGTTTTTCGGTCCAATAAGAAATATCTCTGTTTTATCCGAATTTAACAGGAAAAAATTATTGGTCATCCAATCTTTTACATTTTTAACACACTCTGTTAATTAGATAATTGAGAAGTTTCATCTGGTCTTGTTGAGATATATAGCTGTGTATCATCAGCATAACAGTGGAAACTAATCCAGGATTTTCTAATAATATTACCAAGGGGCAACATGCATATTGAAAATAACAGGGGACCTAGGACGGATCCTTGTGGCACTCCATATTTTACTGGTGATAAATGAGATCTTTTTTTTATTTATTGCACGAAGGAGCTCAATTGAGCAGACACAACTTTTTCTACAATTTTAGACATAAATGAAAAATTTGATATGGGCCTATAATTTACCAGTTCACTAGGATCTAGTTTTGGTTTCTTAATAAGAGGCTTGATAACCGCCAGCTTGAATGGTTTTGGGACGTGACCTAAAGATAACGACGAGTTAATGATATTGAGGAGCGGTTCTTCAGCTACAGGTAACAGCTCTTTCAGTAATTTAGTGGGTACAGGATCTAATAAACATGTTGTTGGTTTAGATACAGTGATAAGTTTATTTAGCTCTTCCTGTCCTATATTTGTAAAGCACTGCAGTTTATCTTTGGGTGCGCTGGATGAAACTGAAGTGTTAGACGCTGTAGAATCTACATTTGTTATTGTATTTCTGATGTTATCTATTTTTTCAGTGAAGAAATTCATAAAGTCAAAGTTAGTTTTTCTCCATTTGCGTTCAAGACTACAAGTTTCTTTCTTGAGAGAGTGAGTATTACTGTTATACCATGGCACAGTACGTTTTTCTCTAACCTTTTTCAATTTGATGGGGGCAACAGTTTCTAATGTATTAGAGAAGATAGTGCCCATGTTGCCAGTCATTTTGTTTGGTTAATATGTGTTTATGAGTACACAGAGCAGTTGAGATAAATGTAGCCAGGTTATTCGTGAATCGTCTTCACATTAGCCATCTTAAATTTAATAAATTCTCACATATGTGTCACACGAGGGCTGTCCGTAAAGTATCCTGATTCCAGCCATGTAATATGAAAAATACAAATGATCTGAAAAATGCAAAACGATGAAAAAATGTTCATCACGTCTCATTCAGAGTGTTCTGGTTGAAACGTCACCTTCAGCTCAAATTTGATGCCTTAAGACTTCTGGCTTTTTCCAAAACTAAAATCACCTTTGAAGGGTTTCTTGTGTCTTGTATCTTCTTCAATAAATGTCTCTATTTTTCATATTACATGGCTGGATATTTTCTAGACATCACTTGTATTTCAGTGTTTGATGAGCAACAGTAAAGGTTTTCAGTTTTTTACCTGACTCTTTAAGTAACGCCCACTTTTGTTCTACAGTGATGTTTGTAGGGCTCCACATATTAAGTCTTCATGACTGTCAGTATTAAGTGGTTTTGAAACCCCTGCATCCTGTGTCTGGAGTCAGGTGTGCGTCTCAGAAGAGTTCTCAAGCTTGTCTAAAGATCAGCTGGTGAAGCTGCTCCGCAGTGAGGAGCTCAGGATCGAAGACGAGTATCAGGTGTTCACGGCTGCTATGGACTGGCTGCACCACGACGTGCCGCACAGGAAGAAGCATGTGGTGGAAGTCCTGGAGCCGGTGCGCTTCCCGCTGCTGTCTCCTCAGAGACTCTACAAGTACATCGAGGGTGAGAGAGATGCTGTGTTTCACTTTAGTGCTCCTCTCCGCTCAGGATTCATGTTTGTATCTTCTGATTAGATGGACATAATAGGCAGAAACTTTTACGTAGGCTGACAAGGTTATAATTTACAGAAATGTTACATCGAGACATTTTAAGAGGATTAAAACAAATTTGAATTAAATATTCTACAAATAATATAGGCATCGCAAGTTATGTTAAAATATATATTCATACATGGTAATTCAAAAAACTTGGAAAAAACATGTCTTCAATTTTGAGTCTTTTCATAAGGTCTCATTTATATCATGTTTTAGTGTTTGACAAGCTATATTAAAGGTTTTGGACTTTGGACATTGTGGCGCACTTTGATTTTTTGGCGATTTGTGCGCAGCGATGCTTCAAGTCAAGCAAACAAACATACACCTGTGCATATTTGCATCGCTTTGATCGTTCCCTCTTCACACGCAGCCCCACGATTGGTCGATTATGTACAATACCTGCATGTTATTGGACAAACTGCTCTGGATGTTTTAGGCAATATTAAAATCCTGGCCGGGACGTGTCCCGTATGAACGGCGCATATGGCCACCCTATATGATCATAAAAATTCATAAGGACAGAAAAAGAAAAAAATTCTAATTAAAATTGATTAAAGAGGTCATCGGATGCCCAAAGTCTATAACATACTTTGGTTAAAATCTTTCAATGGTAGTGTAAAACACTTTTTACCCTATCAAAAACAGCTCTGTCTATAGCAGCACGTTTTGTTGCATGTTCCTTTAAATGTTAATGAGCTCTGCTGACCCCGCCCCTCTCTTAAGACCCACTCTCTGAGAGACTCTTAACTTTAGCGCATTCATTGTAGAACTTGCTAACTAGCACTATTAAGAAAGGCGATTTGCAAAGATTCATAAATACTGTATAGACTACAAAACATTTTCTATAAAAGAGTAATGTATTTAACATTACAATTTGACAACCTGACTTCTAATTTTAATGTAACTTTATCTCTTTAAATACTTTAGTCAGTTCAAGTAAAATTGATGCAGTCTTATATTATTTATTAAGAATTAAAAGAGCAGTTTAATGTCTGTCTTCTTGTGTTTGATATGGGATTCAGAAAGTAATTAGTACAGTGATCTAATTACACTGTTGTAGATGATAAAACATTTTTGTCTAACCACCTCAATGTCTTTAAGTGCATCAGCACAATCAGACTGTATATGTTTGGTAAGCAGCTTGATGTATTCTTATAGATTTGGATGTATGTCTAGGTGCACATATCTCGTATATTTTACAATGTGGCTCATCTAATCGTAGTTTAGAGTCAGAAGTATCTGTTTTATGATGTTTGTTTTTGCGCACACATTGGTAACCAGACTTTCTCCTGCAGGTATTTCAGACTTCAGTTTGCGAGTTGCATTGCAAACCCTTCTGAGAGAGTACACTGAAGTTAACAAGTCCCCTAAAGAGAGCAAACCTTTCAGCCTTCTGCAGACGGCCAAGGCCCGGCCCCGGAGAAAAGCCCGCAAGTATCTCTATGCCATTGGTACGAGGAACTCTTCTGTGAGCATGCGGGTGTGATACTCGTCTTAATCGTTTGTCTAATTCAATACCTCTCTGCGTGTGTCTCTCAGGCGGTTACACTCGTCTGCAGGGCGGCCGATGGAGTGATAGTCGGGCTTTGAGTTGCGTTGAACGCTTTGATTCGTTCAGTCAGTTCTGGACCACCGTGTCTTCCCTGCATCAGGCCCGCAGTGGACTCGGGGTGGCCGTCCTGGAAGGAATGATATATGTAGTGGGGGGTAAGCATGTGGGTTTTTTCCTGTAATTTCTGTAGCGTCGCAACATATCAATATTAGGACCCATGCTTTACATGTACAGTGCATTTATTCATTTAGCAGATGCTTTTATCTAATTGGTCTCTTATTGCACAGGAGAAAAGGACTCGATGATTTTCGACTGCACAGAGCGGTATGACCCAGTGACCAAGCAGTGGGCAGCAGTGGCGTCTCTGAACTATCCACGCTGTGGGGTCGGAGTTTGTTCCTGTCATGGAGCGCTTTACGCACTTGGTACGCAAATTCAGATGCTTTCCGGCAGGATGAGTTTATGCATTCAGTCTGTCAGGGTTTTGGTTCAGATTCACTGTAACACCATGTGATTTGTCAATGCTTTTAGCAACATTCCTGCCAAGGTAAACGCAATGCAATCATGAGGGCAATAAATGTTGCATAAAAATGATTATGGTTTCAGGTGGCTGGATTGGCTCAGAGATCGGGAAGACCATGGAACGTTATGACCCGGAAGAAAATAAATGGGAGGTTATTGGGAGCATGGCTGTTCCACGATATTATTTTGGCTGCTGTGAGCTGCAAGGTACCCAAGCCCTCTTGGAGATCCCAACCGTGTTAAAGATAAACATTTAATTTTGTCATCATTTACTCACCCTTATGTCGTCCCAAACTTGCATGTAATCTATAAAAAACTAACTGTCCACCTGATTTATAGAATCTTTTATGCAATGAGTTCATATATAATTAGTTCAATCCAAAATACACCACCTCTAGCACTAAATAATGTTAACTGGTAACCAAGCCAGTGCATACTCTCAGTGCACTGTGGGAATATGAAATGTCTTCAGTGTGTTGTGCGTCTGCTCCAGGCTTCATCTATGTGATCGGTGGCATCAGTGATGAGGGTACAGAGCTGCGCTCGGCTGAGGTTTACGACCCCATCTCTCGCCGCTGGAGCGCCCTGCCTGTCATGGTGACCCGCCGGGCGTATGTGGGTGTAGCTAGCCTCAATAACTGCATCTACGCTGTAGGAGGCTGGAATGAGGCTCTGGGATCTTTGGACACAGTGGAGAAGTACTGCCTGGAGGAGGTTAGAACCCCATAAAGTCTGATCTATATAGGGCTGCAACAACTAATCAATAATGAAAATAACTGGATGAATTTGATTATTGATTAATCTGGTCCATGTACTGTGCATCTGTGCAGTGAATAACGCATTTAAACTTCATGCGGCTTGTCCTTTGCTTCAAACAGACGGAGCATGACTTTATACATTTTATTAATATATTTCTTGATAGACATTAAACAGTTGTACATGCAACGCAAAGAATTGTATTTTTATGAGAGAAGTAACAGTAAATTATGGAAGCTTTTCTCTGCCATAGAATAAAAATAATAATAATTATGTGTCCCAATTCTGACATGCATTCTTGTAATCGCGATTTTACATCTACAATCCTGATTTTTTTTTTTTTTTTTACGAATTGCAGGTTTATATCTTACAATTGAAAGTCATAAAATTGCAATTGTGACTTTGTAAAATATTGCAATATCATTATTATATATTATACATTATATAAATTTTGCAGTTCTTCGAAAAAAAAAAGTCTGAATTGTGAGAAATAAACTCAATTAAACATTAATAAAGAGAAAAAAATAAATCCAACATTTTGTTTTTATCCTCTGGCGGAAATGGCCTTCCACTTCATTGATGTAAATATGATAGAATTACTTTGTTCAGACGAGTTTTTGTTCTATGTTTAGTGTGTGTGCTTTTTTTTTGTTTTATGATTTTTAATTTAGTAATTTTAACTTTAAGCTTTAAAATGGTAAGCCAACAGTTGATTTTTGTTACGGAATGTAATATATTTGACCCTTTTTCTGCACATTATGTATAGCATATCCTTCATATTACACATTGGAGGACAACACTAGCCAAGATGTAGAATAACATTTTTAATAATCATTATTTAACAGATAGTTCCAGTCCTTGATTCCGATTGGCTTAGCCGCGTTTGAAGCTGTTGTAAATCACTCCACCAACATACACCTTTGTTTACTTCTGTGTTGCTCGGCAACTACTTTGTTGGAACCACACCTGTTTCTTGTTTGGTGGAAGAGAACTGTACTATATCATTACTCTTTATTTGCTCTGTTTTATTCTGTGAAGCCTTACTATGTATATGGAATAACCGTTTTATAAAAGCAATAAGCCCATGAAGCTGTGGTTTACAGTGAATTTATAACATCTAGATTAATCGATTGTTAAATGCAGCCCTACATGTAACGCTGTCGACATTTTCAAAAACTTAACCTTGTTTGCAAATGTTTGACTTCTGGTTTTAATGCAGTACATGTCTCTGTTGTTCCAGGAGAAGTGGGTGGAGGTGGCGCCGATGGCCGTCCCACGCGCTGGGGTAACGCTTGCAGCCGTTAATGGGTTGTTATATGCGGTGGGAGGTCGGACCTCGAGCCGGGACTTTTCAGCGCCGGTCACTGTAGACTCGGTCGAAATCTACGACCCCCACCTGGACACGTGGACGGAGATCGGTAACATGATCACCAGCCGCTGTGACGGAGGTGTAGCTGTGCTCTGATAGGCCACATATTCATATCACTCCACCCTTTTCAAGTGTCTAGTTTATGATCGTTTTTAAATGAGTGAAGATCGTTCTCTTGTGTGTTTGCGGAGGCTTTTTATTCTTTGTTTTGAGACACTGTGAGATCATGAGCCATTAAAACATTTGTGTAACAGCACTTCTAACAGCACACAGCCAGAAGATTCACAGCCTGCTTCAGTAAGCCATGATTCATTATGTATAGATGATCTTCATCATCATCATCTCGTGTGAATATTAGCCAGCAACTTGCTTCTTTCATTGAGTCCTGTTTCACATTTGCCTCTCATGTTGTTACATTGCACTTTTGTATTGTACTTGTTTGTTTCTCACAGTCTTAAACTTGTGGAAAACATGCTTAGATTGTTGTTAAAACATCTGAATTTAATACTAGAATTTGTTCAGCTGAGAGCTTTAATATTTCATTAATAGAGACTATTTCCTGGAATAAAAAAGAAACTGTTTTGCCACTCCACTTTGACTCGAATATCTGACTCGACGGCACCCAAACGTTCCCTGAGGACTTTAGTTTAGGATCTTGTTTTCATTATTAACTAGTTGCATATAACTCGAATATTGGCTGTTTAATATTAATAAAGCAATAAAATGTTTTTTGAAACCTTTACCACATAACACATTGCATTACAGCAAATACACAAAATAAAGTTATTTTTAGTAACGTCATATGGCCCCTTAAAACAAGGGTAAACCATTATTAACATAACATCAATATCATCAAATGCAATAGGATATATCACATAATTATATCACATTGGGCACTGAAACCCTATATTAGCGTAGACGTATATATATTGTATATTTCAGACAGTCACATACTTCACTGTAATGGAGCAGTTTTATTACACAGGTAAAAAGTTCTAGAATAAAAAAGGAGAGAGAAAAAAGGTAACATTTGGTTCAGACGTTGTTTTGAGACATTAACTGCATTTCTCAGAATCCACAGACACCACAAACATCTGACAGATTTCTTTCAAGGAAATGTTTAAGATGCACCAAGGAATGACATGATATCTCAAAATAAAGACGACGTACACAAGGTACACAAGGTCGCTCTACACGCCACAAACAGCTGGTGTCTGCTCAGTTTTTAAAACTATGCCATTTTAAGAAAACCTTTGTTACATTCTGATAAACTTCATGTTTCATTTGTAGGATTGTACATCACAAGTTATTATATTACATCTTTTTCCACACTCAATGAGTGACATACAGTACTTTAAAGGTCAGGAGAAACAAATATAAACGTGCGTGTGTGTGTGTGTGTGTGTGTGCGCGCTCAACAGAAAAACATAAAAGCCCATTTTAAAACTATTGTTATACATTATACCAGGAGGACTGAAACCACCATTTAGCCATTAAATGAAACCACCATTAAAATACATTTATGTATTTTATAATTACACTTTCTGTGCTATCAGTGGGTCAAAAGACCCAATCCATTGATTTGTTACCTTCATTATAATAATAAATGTTTCAAACACTAACAAACATAATGGTGCGATTTAGGTAAAATTAAGCATGATGATAAAATGAATTGTGCATGTAGTCTACAGTTTCAGTTTGAAATGTTGTATTATTTTGGTAATCCGCATAATTTGATGGTCACGTTTAACATTAACAGGAATAGATCAGAACTGCTGGAACAATCAGCTGTATAAGACTGAAAGAATTAATAATGTCTGCTAAAGAGACGTGTGGCTGTGTTTATAAGCTGCCTTGCACCTGAAACAAAGCCTGCATCAGCTTTGAACTCTATAAAACTTCAAAAGCTAGTAAACATATTCAAGTGAAATACAGAGCGTAATCGGGTTCGGAGTAATGTGCATGTAACGTGCATGTGGAACATGATGAGACGCAACCATTTCCAGCATTTAAGAAATAGGTATTAGTTTAGAAACTACGCTTTTCCTCGACTTGTACGATGTCAGATGTTCAGATGCAACTATATTTGAGGGAAAGCAGGTGCAACGCGCTGCTCGTATGTGCAGATAATAGCTCTGAGTGTTAAAATACTGTGAATGGAAAGCTGCGTTGTGTTTGCAACATCAAAGAATGAGTTACAATAAAATATGAGCACAGAAAATAAACTATAAATTAGTGGACATGCTAGAAAGATATAAAATTTTTTATAAAAAATATATATAAAAAAACAAAAAAAAAAGGACTTTCAGAGTGTTTCTTGGTTGAATCTTCATGTTTCTGACCTTTAACCCAGGGATTACGTGTGCTATGATTTGTTGGTGTCTCTGACCTTCTGGATTTCCTGTTTGAGGAAGAGAAACTATGAGTGAAATATTCTCACACAAGATAGAGATCACAGATAAAACAAGCGGTTACGCAGATGAAGGCAGACATTAGAGGGATGTTCTGATGAATAGGGATGTAACAGTGGATCAGTTTTGTGGTGGCTGACATCTTCTGTGATGTGCTTGATTAATAATCTGATAACATCACTTTTTTAGTATAAATGTGAAAGGAGGGTTGGGTACCAAACCCAGTTCCTTTGTAACCAGTATGTACTAGAACCAGATTTGGGTGCCACTTGAAAAGTATTCCACAATTCTGACATTTTCTTACAATTACCAGTTTATATTTCACAATTCTGATAATTTAACTCATAACTGCGAGTTATAAATTAGGATTTCAAGACAAAAAGTCTGAATTGTACGATTAATTTCATTTGAATTGTTTTTCTCCAGTGGAGGAAACAGGCTTCCATGATACACTCCTATTTGTAAAGTAATAAAAACAACAATTGAAAATAGATAGTACTATGGGAAAATAATCAATAAATCAACTATAAAATGCATACAAGCATATAATATCAATCAATTGTTTTTCTTCTAAATATAAAGATTTGCTCCACTGGATTTTGTGCGGTTAACAAATATACATGAAATACTGTGATGTGGAGTCAGATTTATTAACTGTGAGAAAGACATGAATGCATATGCGTCTAAGATTTTACCTTGGCGATTCTATGGGATTGCTGTCTGACTAATTTGTCATGTTTAGTAAATCTGGCCCCTAGTGACTGGAAGAGCTTACCTCAAGAAGAGCGTCTTTTAATTTCCCATACGCTAGGTCAAGATCATCATTGACAATCAGTACATCAAATAAACCTGGCTCTTTACCTGAAATATGGAGATATATTTAATATTTATATACATATATATACATTAGTTAGATGTTAAAACAATTACAGCAGTATTTATTTCCAAATAATGACTTACTTATTTCCATGTCAACTTTGGCGGCACGTAAACGTTTTTGTAGACTTTCCTCAGATTCGGTTTTTCTATCCCTTAATCGTTTTTCCTAAAGAGATGAAGTTTTACATTAAAATGCTGAAAAGGCATGCAAATATAATATTTGGATTGAGACGGACGATTTATCACCAGGGTTTCCATTGACGGAGGCTGGATGGACACATAGATGGGGTTGAGATCGGTTCTCTTAATGTTATTCACTCCCTGCATGTCAATGTCCAAAATGCAAATCAAATTTTTGGCTTGAACAGCCTGTACAGCTGCTTTACTGTGAACGGGGCAAAGATGATGTTAGTTACAACTGCATGCATAGACAGCATTTCTCTGAAGTAATCATATTCATGTCCCTCATATCTTTGGCTGCATTAGAATGATTTGAAATACGATCAAGATTGCACAGAAGGACGTCTGGAGAAAATATAATATTTAACGCAACTCTAATCAACTGAATATCTTGACATTTGTTTTGATGAACGAAAAAATTCAGTAAAATAATCCAATCTTCCCATCGCTAACAGATGTTTAGCTCCAACAGAATCAACCCTCTGGTGCTGTTTTGACAGAAATGAATTTGTAATATTTATTTATTTATTTATGGTTTCCTTCATCGGAATTGTACGAAATTTGGTAAAGGACATGATTAGAAAAGATTAAGTGGTCCTGAAAAATAAAAATAAATAAAACAGCCACACCTGCACTGTTTGCAGTGAATAAAGACCACACTGGAAACAAATGGGAAGCGAATTTCTTTCTCTAGTGGAAACGTTTGGTACTGCGCCCAAACAAAATCTTATTCTTTAATACATCAACCTATTTTTGGAACACAAGTTGTTTAGATACAGGACTTTGATTTCCAGACAGTTTGAGAGTAAAACCTTACATATTTCATATATTTTGTGCATTTTTCATATTGTATGATATATATACAAATCATATTTTTTTTCAATTCAAAAACTATTTCCCAAGTGCCTTCTTTACAAAGAGACCTGTGTGCATTAAAAATTTAAATTGGTTTACACATTTTATTTTACGGTCTACACTCAAAAAGTGGTAAGCAGGTACTTAATAGATCATAACCATAAATTTAGTACAATAAAGTCTCCTAAAAATACAAAAAAAACATTACTGAACTAAAACATACTAATTTCATTTAATTGATTAATGAAATTGATTTAATCGATTCATTGTATTAAATCACAAAAACCTTCACAAACGAGCAAGACTCTTAAGGAGGAGGACTATACCTTGTTCCATACATGTTCCCTGAAAATTCAGCATTTTCGATAAATTCCCCCTTTGCTATGGCCGCCTGCATCACTTCCCTGGTAACATAATGATAATCTGAAGAAGAAGAAAAAAAAAAATCAGAAATGGCAGAAATCTGACTGATAAACCAGAATACCAATAGAGATGAAAAGAAAAGCATGTATTTGAGTGCATTATTTACAGCTGCAACCTATTTTGAGCTCATCAGCATTTCAATAACGTAACAGTTTGTGTATAAGAAACTACAGCTAAAGGTCTGCTCTCACCAACACTAATGTACAGCACAAAAACTCATTTTCACATTGTGTTCGTCTCAGACCAATGTTAAAACAACAACAACAGATGGATAAATGAGAATGCAATTTCACACTTTGACCGTAGGTGGAAGGTATGGAAAAGATATATCATACGTATATCAATTGTATTTCTTTTATTAATATTTAATATACATAAACACAATGGCAGCACTGGGTAACTTTCTGTTTCAGTCACGGAGAAGAAAACCTTTTTTTGCGATGGTTTTTAATCAAACAAATCCAAATCCAAGAGCCCAGAGAAATGTTCCCACCAAACCTGAGTCTTGTGGTGAACAAGAGGAGATTGTGTTTGACTGCTCGCTCAGATAACTAGCTGTTTATGTAATGATTAATCATTGTTGTGAAAGCATGCTTCAGTGAGAATAATGCAAAAGATATTTTCAGAAGAACGGTGTTTCTGTATCAGATCAGAAGCCTAACCTTTGCCGTTCTCCTCTCCTGGACGGGGGCTCCGCGTCGTATCTGAAAAAAAATAAATAAATCATTCTTGGCTATTTGTCATTTTCCAGCATTTGTACTTCAGTGTGTGTCTTACGGGAAACGCTGAAGCCAAAGACGCCGTCAAACTCCTTGAGCAGCTTCTTCAGCAGAGTGCTCTTGCCAGCTCCAGACGGTCCACTCATCACCACAGGCCTCGGTCCAGCCATCGCTGAACACAGACACACACACACACACACAACACACACAGAGACACCAGGAGACGTCTACATCAAACCATTGACTGACGACTGAGCCGTTTTGAAAGAAGTCTCTCATGCTTGCCTAGGCTACATTTTCTGATCAAAAATACATTCAAAACTTTCATATTGTAAAATAAATGTTTTAAAATACAATTTATTCCTGTAATGCCTCATTACTCCACCCTTCAGAAATCATTCTACTGTGCTAATTATTATCAATGGTTCTTATTATTGTCAATGTTAAAAACAGATTTTGTAAAGTAAAAAACATATTATTAGTAAAAAAAACTTTTTTTTCAGAACTCTTTGGATGAATGGAATGTTCAGAGCAACATCTGACTTAGCACAAACGTTTGAATGTTGAATTTCATAAAAATATCATAAAACCAGAAAATTTTACTTAATTTTTTTTTATAACTCAAATAGAAAACAGATGTTTTAAATTCTAATAATATTTCACAATATTATATCTTTTTTTTACTGGATTTTTGAATAAATTAATTAATTAAAAACACACCCTTAGTGCACACTTGTTTAAAAAAAATCTTTTGAACTCTCTTAACTATAAACAAGAGTGGCATGGATTTTTCCCCTCAGCATTTCTCTCGACATGTCCCAGCAGGCCTGGAGCACAACAGCTCGTTAGTCGTCAGCTAACGAGATCATCAGATGAGGCAATCCACGGAGGACTTCTTAATGACTGTCTGTGATCCTGCAAAACTACAAACCCTGCACTGAGCCATTACATGCAGCTGAACCAATAAACTAATGATAATCCAAGAACAAACCAGCAAACAGATCCATCCAAAACACAAGCAATCAAACTAATCATTTTCTGACACTAATCTAGTGTCTCTTTCATTAAACAACTTCTTTAGCATGAACTGTAATGCATGAACTCTACTCTCCTAAGTTTATATTCAAGCATTCAAACAATATTCATTATAATACATGATTATTAACAACAACTAAATCTGCCTCAGAATCCAAGCTCTGTCTGTGCACTGCTTACCTTGCTCAAGTGTTAACGTGTCACTTTGGTGTGTGTAACTGAAACTGAAAACACACACAGCACTCGGTATGATCTGAATGTGTGTGTGTGTGTGTGTGTGTGTGTGTGTGTGCTCCAATCAGCTCACCACAAACCAAACGTGTCACACACAACCCAGTCAGTGCCATGGCATCAAACCCTTCAGCAGACTGACTCAGCACGGAGAAACACTTCTGCTTAACGCTTACAGAAAACTATGACATTTCCCATCAAGCTACTGAATTATTCAAATAACTACAGAATTCATTCATACTAAATAATTAACTACATGGGTGGATGAATTTTACACCAAACATGTCCAGGTCACAATTTAGTTTAAAAGTAAAAGACTATGATTAAGCATAAACCAAAGCTTATTTTCAGGTCTGTTAAGAATTTATTTTTTACCTTTGTGATGCATTTTCTCACATATACACTACTGAACTATAAACAAATGAACTAAGTTTCTATAATTATTATTATTCTCAATGCTTATTCAAATTACTGTAATAGAGTAGTTTTATTTGTTAACGAATCTACTTCACTGCTAAATCTACACCACATAATGTCAGTTTTTACTGTGTAGGTGTTATTATACTATATTTTGACCACATATCCACAATTTGTTTCCCCTCCTTTTTAAAAGTAGAAAGTATGTTTTGTTCAGGACTCAAAATTCATAATAAAGTCAGAATGAAGTCTATTTAAATAATATTTTATAGTATTTTTCCACCATTCTACAGAAGTCAATGGGGACCAGCCACTGTCTGCTTACAACATTCTTCAAAATATCTCCTTTTGTGTTCAGCACATACATTTTTGGGGCGAACAATCCCTTTAAACACTAGCAGGTACTTCTCTTTACTAAAAAAAATATACAAATCAACAAGTCTAGTTAATGCAGACTCAAAATAATTAATGCAGAAATAAATTGCTTGTCAATTTCTCATTAAGCTATATTAAATCACCAAATCTTGGATTCAATCTTTTTGTCAACTTGTTTTCTTTCGATTAGTTTTTAGAGGTTTTTATAGCATAGACCTCACTGATTGGGGTTTTAAATAAAAAAGGCCTTACTATAATCCTGATAATATTCACTCATAAACAGAGATGCATAAACCCAGATCACCAGATTCTTTATTAATGTCTTAATTTAAATTAATGTTCATTTTTTAATGTTAGTCTGACAGTAAGCTTTGTTTCTACATGCATTTTATATTAAATGAGAAAAGCGAAAAACATTTTCCACTAGTAGTTTGGACTGTAACTTACATTCACAAGCAGCTTCGTATTTTCAAAGCCACAGATAAAGACTATAAATAAATCTAAACAGGCACACTACTGTAGTTATTTAATCTTGTACACTGCATAATACATTATACAGGTGTATTACATGCACATGATAAAAGCATACGCTGAAACATACTAAACGTGATGAATCAAATCAGCTACAAGAGTAAAAAAAAGCATCCCATGAATAAAAATCAACATTATAACAGCACATCACCACTTCTTTACTGGATCCTCAACACAGAAAGATAACGCCACTGGCGAACATCACACATGATTTAAAGCTCCAGCTCATTTCAACTCACCTGAAAAAACCCTGGAAATAAACCTCAAATACATCGGAGAGGACAAAACTGATCAAACACGGAGAGAGTGTCTTCTGTAATCTTCCTTCTCTCGCTCACAGCCATTACTGACGCGTCGATGACGTCATCAGAAGCGACGCGACGCGCGCCTCGCAGATCTTTAACATCCGCGCGCCGAACGCGCTCATGATGTGGACGTCGCTTAATCTTACAGGGACACGCCTCACGGACAGTTTAAAGAAAATAAACAATTTTGTCTCTGAATAGTGTCTGTGGTGATTAAAAACAGCTCTTCGTGTTAAATTAATGAAATATAAGCAGGCGGGTTCCCGGATGTTGTGTGAAGCCCAGGCCTGATAGCTCCGCTGCACAGGTGTGTGTAAAACATCTCTGTGTGTCTGGAGGAGCAGAAGTCTTGTGTGTCTCATCGAGATCTGGAGGATGAGAGTGGGTCAAGACCAGCCCAACTGGGACGAGGTGAAGAACTGTTTAACAATATGTGTATTTAAGCTAACAGTGCTAACAAGCCGCGGCTAACAACCCAGTCTACACTATCACTGTGGAAAACCATTCCCAAATATGCGATTATATTCAAACAAGCCCGCTTAGTTTGCACTTTACACACTTGAATGAATAATAAACCTACTCATAAGGCTAATAGTGAATAGTTGTGTGGCTAGATTGCATTTATTCCATGACCGCTGATCAAGTTTTTCTCATTTGTAGCCTACCTTCTTCCTTGCTGTGGTCTCTCATCACATCTCCTGATTGTGTGATGTGTCGGACACCTCCAAGTAGTGGTTTTTATGGACGTGTTGTCTTTCTGGTGAAGGTGCTCAGAGTGACATCATGAGATCCTACTATCGCGAAGACTGAGCTTATGAATATTAATGAGGTCTCGCAAGCGTTGCCTGGTAACCTGATCGGAGCGTCCCGCTAGAGCGCATGCGCAGCTCATTAATATAAATATTTAGTATAATAATTTATTTATGCAGAGCTGTCGTCAGTGAGGCCTACTGGGCAAACGTGTCGCAACAACTGATCTATATCAGTGGTCGCAACCTGTTTAATATTCATAAGATAATATCGTCATAGTAGGGTTCCTAATTTGACGTACCTTTTTTTTGTAAATACATTCAACTGACCTTTCATTTTATTGACATAGTTGGCTGCTTATCTTTTCTTTGGGATATTGATTCAGAGCTTCCATGCAGGTTGTCATAGGTAACTAAAATTAAAACTATGAACTATTTTTTTTTTTTTTTTTGCTTCAAATAAAATAAATGTAAACTGAAATAAATTATAAAAACACTTTATTTCCATTAGTTGTCAACATTTCCAACATGCCAATTTTTATTTAGTTTAACTTTAGTCACTGATGTAATAAAATAAATAAAACTGAAATATAAATGAATAAAACTATATATATACAAACCCTTAAAATGCTCAAACATAACAAAATCACTAAAACATTAACTAAACTTTTAAATAAAATAGAAAAATAAAAACTGATTAAAAATATTTATAAAACCGTTTTTATAAAATTAATATATATATATATATATATATATATATATATATATATATATATATATATATATATATATATATGTATATTTTCTTAAATTAATAAAAACTTCTAGGTTTAATATATTTAATATAAATAGTTTTAGACCTTTTAAGCACAATTTCCACTAAAGTCAAATTACTATGCAAATAAATAATTATATTATTACTTTAAAAGTATTCAAAATATTATATTATATTCTAAAAATTCTTAATTCTATAATAATAATAATAATAATTATTATTATTATAAATAAAATAATAATAATTTTCATTACAGGAATTCATACTGATGTAAATTAAAAGCAGTATACAACCAATTTTGCAATTATATGAAAATACAATTTTATATAATTTAATATTTCTCACAGTCTGTTCTGTGATAATGTAATTTTTTTCAACATTGTAGTAGTGAGAATGAGATTAATGTGCTTTACATTGATGGAAATAAAAACAGGATTTTCCTGAATTTCAGCATCGATGATGCATTCTGGGAAATGTTCTTCATCTGTAAGGCCTATAAACCTTTGAACGTTAAGGTTTTTTAAACAGTCTTTTTTTTTTTAATAAAAAAACTAATGCAAATAATTATAATTCTCATTACAAGATTTTACAGTGCATAATGCATTTTCTTTAATTAAAACAGACATAAATGCAAATGCAATAATTGAAAAATACAGTTGAGATAATTTAATATTCATAATGCTCTAATCTTTAATAATATAATGTTAATCCTCAACATTATAGTACAATGATAAAATGTGCAGAAAAATTAGCAATTGCTTAAAAACCCTTGCAGAAAAATCAGAAAATGGCTTGGTACTGAATGAGTATTGAATATAAAACAGTGCCACTGCCAAGATCGATCAATATACCTCCAGTACACAAGGTCTGACAATAATGTTAATACATATTTGAATGAGCGCATCTATAATTATATTCAGAGGCCACAAGAGACATGCAGAAACTTTTGAAATGCATATTGATAGACAAAATAAAATCACTAGAGTTTTGTGAAACAGCACTTGTTTTGTAACTAGCTCTTCTAGTATTATATGTTACTTTCATTTCTAAAAAGAATGTAGGGATATTATTATGAGATTCTGGCGTTTTTCATCAGAGGAATGGTGCTTTCCAAACACGAAGAAGAAGCCAGTCGAGGACTGATATTAATTACAGATCTGACAGAAAGAAGAAGAGCAAAAGGGAAAATAAAAGCAAGAAGGAGAAAAAGAAGAAGCAGAAGTGACTCTTCAGAATCAGATTCTGAAAGCTTTCAAGAGTTTCCCTCAAGTCAGTAAACTACAGCAAAAACCTTTATTACTGGTTTATAAGCTGAACCTACAGGATGAGTTTGTGACAGATGCTTCACAAGAGGGCGCTTGGACACTGATGCACTGCTTTAGTTTCGTCAGAAGTGACAGAACTGTGTTTGGTTTGAAGGAAATGAGCACAATGTTACTTCATTCACAAATACAGTGAGCTGTTTTCTCAAGCATTTCTTCATTTACACTCCAAAGCAATTTGTAAATAAGATTTATATATAAACTAATAATATATTAGTTTTAGCAAATATTACAATTTTAGTATTAGATATAAGGTATTAGATTTTATGCAATGTATTCTGACTACTTTTTGGGTTAAGGGAAGAATTGCAGGCAGTTATAAAACTAATAATAAAAATAAATATCTATATAGTTTTAATATTTAAACAATACAAAATAAAACATGTTAATGCTAAAAATAGAAGTTTTATTTGCTTACCTGCATCATGTCAGTGTGAAAATCAGAGAAATGTGAATGTGTTGTTAAAATATTGAAATATTAAATTAATCTTAGGGAGACTGATGTTTTATGTGAAGGCGTTCAGAAATTCCTGCATATGAACAAATATTAATAACATCACATGGCCAAATTCTTCCTGATTTGAAGCATTTTTGTCTCCAACTAGTGGCTGGTGTGTGCAATTGCACTGAGAGAAATTATTATTAATAATAATAATAATAATAATAATAATAATAAAGGAATTGGGGAGAATCAATAAATTATGAATAATTTACTGCCATTGTGCGAATAGTATGTAATTTGTTAATGTACAAAAACATAACTGATCTAATCACACACATTTTAAAACGTATATAATCTTATTGCAAGCACTTAATTTCTAGAGTGTGATTAGATAATCCAGATTACACGAGAGACTATACAGCACTGGTGTAAAATGTTATATATCGAAATATGAAATGATTTAATGTGTTTAAAAACATGTAAGTATAATGTCCAGTAGGTGACAATAAATTACTTTCATAATGAGTTTGAATAATTCATTGAAACATTTAATTCAAAATGTCCTCTTAATTTTTTCTATAATTGATCTCCAGTCACATTTTGTCAAGGACTATATTAATTGCCTGTCAACTTTCGTTATGGTTTCATTCTATCTTTTTGTAAATGCTATAATAATAATAATAATAATAATAATAAAAGTATATATTATTTTTATTTATTTATTTATTTTGCACAAATTCAGTACAACAAATTGCGCATTAATCAGTTTTTTATCCAAGTATTTTAGGGGGAAACTATGTCAAAGATATTAATTTGGTATGCTTTTAATAATATTAATAATGAAAAATAATCATTAAAACCGGATCAAGGAAATAGAACTGGTTTGGTCAGACGAGGCCTGCTACTGAAATTATGAGTCAAAATGATAAAATTGTCAACTAAGGTGTAAATCCATACAGTTTATCTGTAACATAGTTGACGAACTCAACACTGGCAAAAACATGTTTTCTTTGTAATATCAAAATGGTGATTAAAGATTAAAGGGTTAGTTCACCCAAATAGCAAAATTATGTCATTAATAACTCACCCTCATGTTGTTTCAAACCCGTGAGACCTCCGTTTAAGATATTTTAGATTTAGTCCGAGAGCTCTCAGTCTCTCCATTGAAGCTGTGTGTACGGTATACTGTCCATGTTCAGAAAGGTAAGAGAAACATCATCAAAGTAGTCCATGTGACATCAGAGGGTCAGTTAGAATTTGTTGAAGCATCGAAAATACATTTTGGTTCAAAAATAGCAAAAACGACGACTTTATTCAGCATTGTCTTCTCTTCCATGTCTGTTGTGAGAGAGTTCAAATCAAAGCAGCTGGATATCCGGTTCCTGAACGAATGATTCAGTTCACCAAATCGAACTGAATCGTTTTAAACAGTTTGCTTCTCTAATATGCATTAATCCACAAATGACTTAATTAATTAATTACATTTTTGTTTTCGGTGCTTCAACAAATTCTAACTGACCCTCTGATGTCACATGGAATACTTTTTCTTACCTTTCTGGACATGGACAGTATACCGTACACACAGCTTCAATGAAGGGACTGAGAGCTCTCGGAATAAATCTAAAATATCTTAAATTGTGTCTAGAAGATAAACGGAGGTCTTACGGGTTTGGAACAACATGAGGTTGAGTTATTAATTACATAATTTTGCTATTTGGGTGAAATATCCCTTTAAGTTCGGCAACCAACAGATAATATATCAACTGAAACCAGTATCTGTCTTGTGGAGAGAGCATTTTCTCGACACTTTTGAACATCTAGAATAACTCTTATATTCCCATAAAGCCTCAGTGACAGTAGACGAGGACAGAGTCCATGTCTGACGTATGCTGTCCCCCCAAACTGAGCCAAACGTCCCAGGCTCACCAGGAATAAATCATTGTCTAGGTGTGTTTTGTGCTCCCCAGGCGTAGAAAAGATCCCGGGACCACCATGGTCCTAATCCATCAAGGAGCAGTCAGAGTGGAGCCGGAGCCCGTGACAGCCCTTCAGGAGGGGCCCAAAGTCTGACCACGGGCCCCTGACCCCCCTCAGCAGCACCAGCACCAGCAGGACACGGACTCGTCCTCTGACGGACACAAAGCTCCCGGCGGCGCCATGATAGCAGCTCAGACGACTGATGCCCCGCTACACACGGATCCAGAACTGTGTGTGTGTGTGTGTGTGTGTCTGTGTGTGTGTGTGTGTGTGTGTGTGTGTGTGTGTGTGTGTGTGTGTGTGTGTGTGTGTGTGGCAGACTGATAAGGATTTCTGGGTGCACTACACTTGTCCTGTAAATGACGAGTAAAACACTGTCAGGTTCGGTGTATCCAGCACTCATTCTGGACACAAAGTATGACTGCATTTCCTTCAGTAACTAACTTTATTCGAAGGAAATCTGTCCAAAACATGTCTTTGATCACATTTCATAAAATTTTGGCTCAAGAAAATGAAGCTTGATTTTGGCTATTAAAATTGATCATCAACATTTTTAACATAATTTCCCTCCAAAATTCTTCAATAAAACTTATCAATATGCAATTTGTTTTACTGAATCTGTGAAAAAAAAAAAAAAATAAATAAATAAAAAAAAAAAATATATATATATATATATATTTTTTTTATCATATATAAAGATAGAATTAAAATTTGGAACGACAAAATAAATTTGGGGGTAAAAAAAAATGTCCTTAGAATATCACAGTGCAAAAAGTTTTAGTCTTTGATGTATAAAGAGAAAGCACAGCAGACGTGAACACTTTTTTATTCTTGGTTATGTTTAGTGAAATAAACCGTTTTTGTTTTACATACATAACATAGTGTCGTTTAATTATCAATTCACCTCAACACCTCAAACTTTTTTAACATGATACGGTTATATCTGTGTAAATGCAAATGTTATGTAAAACTGTGAAAACATGCGAATTATATGTTTGCGTTGTTTCTTTACGAAGTGACATCGCCACCTACTGGTCTGGCGTAGATAATACAGCGTTTTTAGCAGTTGTCTCAGGTCTGTGTCAATGGATCATTTTGACGACTGTCTGCGTTTAAAAAACACAGGAATTTCTTTAGCACATCTGTCTTTGAGGCAGACTAATACGAATTTCAGAGGACATTACACTGAACCTGTAAATGCAGAATAAAAACACTCTTATTCTAAACTTACAGTAGTTTTGCTGTAAAATTTGACATGAAAATAAATTTCCAATGCAAAAATTGTTTCTAGTCCTATATATAGGATTTAAAATAATAAGTATTTTTTCCTTTGGATTGATTGAAGGTGAAATGTACCCTAGACATGTCTTCAATGCATGAAGAGAGAAAACTATGTATATCCTGATTATAGCAGACACAAGATTTTCACTATTTAGTGAAATAACCGTGTTTTTACAACGTGGCGTCGTCGACTTCGACTTCAGCACCTCAATCCTTCAGATATTGTTTTCTCCATCTGTTTTGTTCTTATGTTGAGTGCTGCTTCCTGACTGTTGGAATGTACTCCTGTCGTTATAATAGAGCCGAGTGTTTGCATTTGCATTGAGTTTGCTGTGAAAGGCAGCATTCTGTTGGCTGGCACCTGGGGCCGTGCGAGAAAAGAGCAAGACGCAGACAAAAGACAAGTGCAAAAATCCAGGCCCAGGGATGGCCCGAGCGCCACACACAATCCCCAAGCCGCTGGAGCAGCAGGAGTGGGCTGAACAAAAGCCACCCTGTAAGAGAGCCGGCCAAAGCGAGCGGAGGAGAGCAGCACCCCTCCTTTCCCATCATCATGCCTTCCCTGCCATGTATTACTGGCTTGGCTGCATTATCCATGGCAGCCTAATCGGGCCAAAGGAACGTTGTCCTAGATTGCTTTCCCTCCCCCTGGTTGGGCCGAGCGCCCCGGCGCCTGATTCCAGGCTGCTGACCCCGCAGGCCCGGCCGATCCTATTTGTCACTTATTAAAGACGAAGGAGGTGTTTGGGGAACTGGAGGCGGTTTCAGTGGAGAATTAATGACAGGGGCACAGAACCCCCTCACACCAGGCACACTTACCCTCGCATCAACTCCACTCACGGTCGCTCACCAGAGACGCTCCCCTTCTGTGTTCAGTGCTGAAGCAACCAAATACAGGCCCGCTTCATTCAAAATCTACACGACAACAGTGATTTGAGAAAGCATACTTTTTAAAACAGGTTTCAAAATGCACAGTAAAACCTTTTATTGTCTCGGTGTAAAATACAAAAAAATAATAATAATAATAATAATTTGTGAAAAATATGCGAGTGTGCAGTGTGTATTTAAAGAGTGAAATTGGCAACTACTGGCCTGGCATGAATAATACAGCATTTCAAGTTGTTTTTGTGTCATCTAGTACACTAAAAATGTAAAGTAAAACCTTTTGTAGCACACAGTCATGCAAACGTGTATGGAAGCCTGTTTCTGCCTCTGAATAATAATAATAAAAAAAAGAAGGTAATTCTGACTTTTTTTCTCAGAACTGCATGCTATAAACTCAGAACTGTACAGATTACATGGAGATAAAAACTTGCAATTCTGACTTTATTTCTCAGAATTGGGACTTTATGTCAAGCACTTAGTCACTGCAACTGCAAGAGTAACTGGCAGCATCCAAAACAAACCTTTTTAATCAAATTCTGACTGGATCATATAGCCTAGAAAGTGCATAAAAAGCACTCCCTTTATAATCACGCTTATCTGAGTTCATGGAGATCTATATTGAGTTCATTAATATAAAGTTCCTTTAATATCATTGAAACTCTTTGCATTGTGTTTGATAGAATGAGATGATTGGCACGCAGAACTCAGCGCTGGACAAAAACACTGCCTCTGATTGGCCACTGTGTTCAAGAAATCAACAGATGTGTCTGTGATTGGCTGTATTGCTCAACACTGCAAACACACATTGCAAACAAAAATAATAAATCTCCATAATGAAAACACAATGTGCGCAATAGTGTTAATCTTCTAGATTTAGAGGCTGTAGTATACAATGATAAATTAGTTTAAAACAGGGTAAGATGTCCCCCTTTTTAATTGTAATTCATTTCATAGATCGCTCAAAAAGCTGTTAATTTTTTTATTTTAATCTAAATAGTAACATTTATTTTAAACCAAACTAATGCACATTTTAATGTTTAACCATCATGCGTATATGTATATATTTTTTTAGCTATCTATGTTTATTTCAGCGCTGCTTCAGAATAACAAGAGGGCAAGAGTAAATCCAGTTGTACTAGTATCTTTAATTACAGTGCATTTGTCAAAATAAAAACAAACATAGGTTAAGAGTCACATTATACAATTTTTTGCTAAGAGATTCACATAATTTGACCCAAAGTAATCTGTCAACACCAAATTAAAGGTTAATTGGGAAAGAGAGAGAAAGGATAAATAATAAAGTAACTTTAAAACCATCAGCCCTAACATTGAACGTAAAGAGGATTAATCTGAAACAGGAGTCTCTGTTTGTCATAAAGGCACCACGGCTAGTCTGGGGAAAAATGACATGCACAACAGAAAGCTTGATATTAACATGCCAACAATCTGGGGATATGGTTTGGGTTATGTCCTAAAACAATAAAAATGCACAAATGTGTGTGTGTGGTTTTTTTTTTAGAGCTCAATTTGTGTCATGTGGCTAGAGACTGGTGTTTATTCAAAGTGGTGGTTAGATTAGGAGTCCAAAATAAGAAATAGAAAGTAACACTTAAATTGAGTGTCAAAACGACATGAATTTTAATGCTTTAATCTCTTTCTGGGTATATCTTAAAATATTTTTTTTTCACCACTTATAAATTAAACAAAACATTTTGCATATAGAAAATAAGACCTATTTTTGCAAAACAATTCCATTTTTAAATTGTCACACTGTTTTCATGAAACCACCTCCAGTCCTCTTAAAAAACCAAATCATTACTGTTAGGTGCCTGAATGTATAACTTCCTCCTCCTAACAAACCTTGATTAACCTGAGCCACGCCATCTTTTCTCCCTCAAACTCACAACAAAACATCTTGTGTATTGGTAATCTCATAACAGAATCATCTTTGTGTTGCCGACTTCACAACTCTATGGCTCCTAAAGCTAGAGGATGACAAGACAGTGTAATCGTTTTTGGTTGCTTTTCCTCGAAATTGAACCGTTATATGTGCAGGTAGTGTCTGTAATGTTTGATTCCCTGTACTCCATCCAAGACAAACATGACAGCGTCGTTTACAGTACGTCTAAGAAAGAGTCTTATTAGAAGCACAATAAAATAATACAGACCTGACAGAGTTTACAGAAAGAGGCGCTCTTGAAACTCTTTCAAATGACTCAGGCAGTAGGAACGGGGAAAAAAAAAGAAAGGAATAAACAACGAAAGGCTTGCATAATGGTGCTCAAAAAGCTGCCTCACAACAAAAAACTATTTACATTAAACGAGAGAGCAACACTTTGACAGTAAGGCCCTATTCCTCCGTGTTAATGGGGTTTGAAATGAGCGCAGCTTCCAGCACCGTTTGTTTAAAAAGAATAAAGCAAGTGCTGAGGAAATGGAGCTAAGGAAGATCAGTACAGCGAGGTGGTTATTTCTGGTTCTTCAGTTGATTGGACAACCAGTCGAGTCCTTCATAAAGGCCGTCGCCGCTTGTGGCGCATGTGGCCTGAATGTACCAGTTCCTGTGCCGGAGCGAATGCAGCCCCAGCTTGTCCGTGATTTCTGCAGCGTTCATGGCGTTCGGTAGATCCTGTCGGACAGACACGTGTCAAATGTGTACGAACAAGCAACTAGAAAGCAGTGCAAGTTATGAGTTGTAAGCTGTTAGTACCTGTTTGTTGGCAAACACGAGCAGGACTGCTTCCCTGAGCTCATCCTCAGCTAACATCCTCATCAGCTCCTCTCGCCCTTCATTCACACGCTCTCTGTCGTTACTGTCAACCACAAAGATCAGACCTAACCAAAAAAACAAACAGATTAATAAACTGGTGCGAGTGACAGAAATGGCTAAGAATGAAACTGAGATCAGATCAATTACACAAAATGTTTTGTATAATGTCTGCTTTATATTTTGTCCCAACTACAAAGATGTGCCAGGGCTGCCGATTTAACACATCAATGCCCCTGAAGTTCAAGATACGAGGGCAAAAGAATGCCCCTGTATGGGTTTTCGTCTTACTTTTATCTCATATATGTGACCCTGGACCAAGTCTTAAGTTTCAGTTTTTCAAAATTGTGATTTATAGATCATCTGAAAGCTGAATAAATCATCTCTCCATTGGTGTGTGGTTTATTAGGAGGACAATATTTGACAACTATTTGAAAATCAGGAATCTGAGGGTGCAGAAAAACCCTAAATGTTGAGAAAATCATCTTTAAAGTTGTCTGAATGAATTCTTATCCATGCATATTACTAATCAAAAATTATGTTTTTAGATATTTACTGTAGGAAATTACCAAAATATGTTCATGGAACATTATCTTTACTTAATATCCTATTGTTTTTGGTCATAAAAGAAAAACTGATCATTTTGACCCATATAACGTTTAAATGGCTATTGCTAAAAATATACCCCAGAGACTTAAGACTGGTTTTGTGCTGCAGGGTCACATGTAGTTTAGCGATATCACAGGAGCTACAGTGCAGTTTTGACTCGACTATCTGCATGATTTAATAATAGCTTAATAAACAAGAAGTTAACATTGTTATCTCTTAGGCACAACACTGTCCCAATATTTGTGGGGTGCAAGGATGCACTGTTTTCTTTCAAATCAAAGCGTAAATACACGTACAAAACGTATCCGTGTGTTGCAACTGAAACAGAAGTGCATACAATGTCTGCGTTCAGCTCAGATTCTCCCAAATGGCACAACGTAGATGCAGAGAGACACAGAGGTGACAAACTGTTGAATAAAATTTTCATTTTCATTTTCTTTGGATACAAAAAGTATTCTGGTCGCTTCATAACGTTACGGTTGAATCCCTGATGGCGTAAGGAAAATTCTGATGATGCTTTTCATATTTTCCTGGACCTTGACGCTGTTTTTACTTATCCAAAGACGAACGAAGCTTTTATGGGTTTGGAACGACATGAGGGAAGCGATTAATAACATCCTTTTATTTTGGGGAGGAGTATCCCTTTAAGCCATGTCGAAAATATTTATTTCTAATGCACAATGTCCGTTTTATTTCTATTCAGTACTTTTCTAGCTTAACATGATAATGAATAGCTTTGACAGTAATTTTTCATCATGCAACTAATTATATTAAAAACTGTAATCACTTTAAAGTCCTAGTAGTTTCATTTCTCTTCATTTATTCTCACATAAAATAAGAAATTACTGTAACGTTCATTTCATTATTTGGTAAGAAGCTGCAGAATAAATCAGTCATTATCACAAAATAAAAGACAATGGACTACTTGCTACTTCCACTTTCTACTCAACACAGCTCAGGGGTTTCCAGGAACAGTGTTGAGCACATCTACACACAAAGAGTCACACAGAAGAACGCAGATTACAGTTACATTTAAGGCGTTTAAGTGATTTTTTTCCCCTAACTAGGTATCTCAGTGCATTGAAAATGTACATAGATCACATTCAGCCAACCAAACTATTTTGAAAGTGTGAGAAGTCCATGCAGATAAAACCGGTCCAAACATGGAGATTCATTCAGTCTTGGTGTATTTTGAGACAACAATCAGCTAACTGTAAACACACTGATTACATAAAAAAAACTGGACTTCCCAAATCGAACACAACGTACTGAATGACTTTGGGAAAACTCTTACCTTGTGTGTTCTGGAAATAATGGCGCCACAATGGTCGAATCTTATCTTGCCCACCGACGTCCCAAACTGTGAAACTTATATTCTTGTACTCCACAGTTTCGACGTTAAAACCTTGAACACAAAACAAACACCTCATGTAAGCATTCATAGGCTTTCCAGGTGCTAATAATATTGGGAGACAGCTCTCGGTCACCCACCGATTGTTGGGATGGTGGTAACGATCTCCCCGAGCTTCAGCTTGTACAGGATCGTCGTCTTTCCAGCAGCATCCAGACCCACCATAAGAATCCTCATCTCTTTCTTCCCGAAGACTTTAAAGAGGTTTGCGAATAGGTTGCCCATGTTTGACAGACGTTTCTCTCACTCCACTGAAACAGAAGAGGACAAAAACATTAAAAGCACCGTCTTTCAACAGGATTGAATGTAATCAATACATACTGTGAAACATATACACCAAATGACACAAGTTATACAGTGGCATGCGAAAGTTTGGGAACCCTTTGCATTATAATAAAATGTGAATAATTTTAACAAAATAAGCGAGATCATACTAAATGCATGTAATTTTTTATTTAGTACTGTTCTGAGTAAGATATTGTACATAAAAGATGTTTACATTTAGTTCACACACAAAAAAAAGCTGAAATTATTAAATTAACCCCATTCAAAAGTTGGAGAAGAACAAGATGCATTAAGAGTTGGGGGGTGAAAACTTTTGGACTTTCAAGATCAAAGTAAATTGTACTTAATTTGTGTACCGGGAAACATACAAGTATCTTCTGTTCGGGCAGAACTAAATGGACAAAACATTTTATTTTAACAAAATAAGAAAAATGTGGCCATCTTCATCTTCATCGAGCTCTTAATGCATGTTGTTTCCTTCTGGAGCATCAGTGAATGTTTGAACCTTTTTAAATAGTTGTATTTGAGACTCTCAGTTGTCCTCAGTTTGAAAAGATGGATCTCAAAATCATACAGTCACTGCTGGAAAGGGTTCAAACATACAAAGATGCTGGAAAACTGAAGAATCTGCAGGACATGGAGGATTTTTCTTTAGAACAGTCCCCAGTTTAACTGTTCAGAACAAACAAGGGACTCATACACAACCATAACAAAACAGAAAGACATGTCATGTATTATCAAGGTAACAGCACACAGTATTAAGAACCAAGGGTTCACAAACTTTTGAATGGTCCAAGTATAACAACTAAACTAACCAGGAAAAGCTGCAAAAGCTCTCATGCATAAAATATAACACAGACAATTCTTTATAATCATTTATTTTAATAACAAGACTGATTCAAGACTTCATAGCCTGGACTAGCTTTCGTAAAATAGCTATATTTTGAAGCAATAGCAGAAACGTATCATTGCGTCGAATCATATCTTATCAACAATATTGATTTCGATGATGTTTACCTTATAATTATTTCAGATAACAAGTTGATTAAACTAGTTTTTGTGGCTGGTTATTAAAAGGTTCTACAAATGGTATTTAAAAACAAAGTTGAGCTCAACGGTTGAATTAAGTTTATGTCTGAAATCATCAACGATGATTTATTAATTTACTTCCTTCAGAGCTAAAGTTGACTGAAGTCATAGACGGTTGTTTCCTTTGTCACAGACACTCACGTCTCAACGGATTTAATTCCGTTTAACTCCGAAATTCTCATTCTATCTCTGTTTTTTTCTCCAACAAGTGACATATCACACAATACTATTTATCGTTTGTTAGCATGTTGGTAATGTTTCGAACACTAAATACGTTTTTTATTTCAAAAATAAAAACTCACAGTTCAAGTTTCCTCCTCAACTTCAAGGCGTTTCCTCCCTCAAGATGGCGGGTTTCCGGCCACGTCAGTGCGTCATGCATCACTTCCGCCGGGAAGGTGATAAATAGCAAAGAACTCTTTATATATTTATTTTTTGTTATATATAAAAATTATATATATATATATATATATATATATATATATATATATATATATATATATATATATATATATATATATATATATATAACCTTTTTATAATGCTTTATTTAGTGACGATTTACATAGAATTAACAATAAAAACAAAAATGTCAATGTATTCAAACAGACCATAATTGAAAAGAAATTAAATTAAATTAAGGAAAATACAAAAGAAAAATAACTATATACAGAGTGGTTTTAAAAACAAATCCATATCTGAAACTACAAAATAAGTATGCAAACGTCCTTTAAAAGCATAATGTTTCAAGCCTTTACAACAATCTATAGTCTTTTTTGCTTTAGAGTTAGCAGAGAACTCTGTAGGTCATGTTTGGTAACACACGTGTGTGTGTGTGTGTGTGTGTGGCTTTTTTTCTTATGGTTTTCACAATTTGTGACTCTGGTACAACACACACACACACACATGTAAATCAGTGTGTTAAACTGCTTTATGAGAGATTTAAAACGTACTTCATTGTGGTTATGTCGATGTAAACGACTTAACATGTTAATATTTGCTCAGCATTTATATTATAGCAATAAAGATAAAAAAAAATGTAAATAAAAAAGTGTCCATTTTGCGTGCCTATATTACAAAAAAAAGAGTAGTAGTAGTAGAAGTAATAATAATAATTAGGTAAATATTTGTTAAAAAGTGCAACTGTAATTATGTTTCACATTGGAAAAAGATGTCTGAATTTATATTTAGGCAAGGCCACTGTTTCATAATTTCTCCTTTTTGAGATGAGCACAATATCTTTACACCTAAAAAACTTCATTTTTATTATTCTTGCTTTGCAGGCGTCTTATGCATATCGTTGCTTCTCTTGCACACAGAGGCACTAATTCATTTGTGTATCATCAGAGTATGCTGAAGCAGAAAGCTCTGTCTTTTCATGATGTTTCACAGGGGCAGGTTAACAGCTGCATCACCTCTGGGGGTGGAAGTGTGAGACCTCAGCTCCCCGTCTCCTCCACGCTGGCACAGAGATATTAATAGTGCAGCGAAGAAGCACAAAGCTTCCTGTGTGTGAGGTGATGGCAGGTGCATGTGGAGAACTACAGCCTGACAAACAACTGACTGTATTGCTGAATCATCATGCCATAGATTGGTGTTGACTTGGAAAATGCAACCAAAAAATAAGCAGTAAAGATATACAGTGTCTACAATGTTACAAATGTACAATAAATATGCAAATAACGCAGTATAATCATGGACATAATTTACAGACTTGAAATACTATCAGCATGATATACAGATAGGTTTACTTTGAAGATACTATACAGATGGATTATGTAATAAATGTATGTACACTATAGGCAGAAACTATTAACACATGAACATAATTTACACTAATGCAATGGACAGTGAAGTGCATAGAAAATATTTCAGTTTGCAAATGGATTACTCAGTATTCTGGATGAACAGACAGTAGTGCAAGTAATAACAAGTTTACTTTTTTTTGCTTGTTTGTAAACTCTGTACGTTTTTTGCTTGTTTTGTAGATTTTTCCACCCTAAATACTTACTCTTTTCTCTCATTTACGTGTTTTTATGTTTTTGAACAGGTGCTATATTTTGTTCCTTTGAGAAGCTCTGTTTGTGTGGATGGTATTTCTTTTGTTTGCAGGAGTTAGTAGTTAGTGAATCAGTCCACCAGAGGGGGCAGCAAAGCGAGATCACAGCAGGAACCCAAGGACTCGGAAAGAAAACAATCACATCTAAAAGAGGGGAGAAATATGCATTTTGTTCCTGGTGAAGGTCAACTTTATTTACACAGATGTAGGTATGTGAGTATAACTGATGCATGTCAAATTATGCATTGCATTACATTCCAAATTATAATATGTATATATATTTAATATACAATCAAGATTCTACTGCTTGTATTTGACTAAGCCATGAGAAGCTTCTGTAATTGATTATTAATTTTAACCCAAAAATATATAAAATGCACCGAGTTGAAGAGATTTCAGTGGCAAAACAGTTGATTTGACACAAGAAACATTTGTGAGAAACAGCATAGTTCTGTGACAGCACAGTTACGCCAAGTCAATATCCTGGGGTCATATTAATAAATGCACTTAAAAAGATCAAATGAACCAGATCCAACAGCAACAAAGTACTGTTCAGGCTGAAAGAGAAGTGGAAAGATCTGGAATCAGTGACAACAGGAGCTGCATCTCCCTCCCAACAGCAGCAGATGAAGAGAGCTTCAAACAACACAAAAGCCACTGGATCCACTCAGTTCACTGTTATGGAAACAGTGCGTAAGATATTTGCATGTCAACATAATTGTGTGTGTTGAAGCTCATGTTCTAACCACAAAGAAGTCTGCACTTCATTATCAAAATAAATATGGCATATTCTTGAAACACTAAACAATACAGAGTCTTAAAAATGGCAGAATAAGGTTAAAGTAATCATGTCTTCATGTCACCTATTGGACCAACAGCAACAAAAAAGATTAAAGTAGATGGTCGTTAGCTGTTTAATCTGTTTAATACTTTCATTTATAGTCAACGATTATCATTTCATAATCACAGGAGAAGAAAAAAATCTCCTTGATTCTGATTAGCTGACAGACATTTTAAGTTGCTAATTATTTTAGGAGTATCACAGTAATATAGTACTGCGATTAAACCATATGTGATATGCCACAGGCCGAACAACTGCATGATTACTGCTGTGAGATTGCTTTTAAACAACAGTAAAATATAATAGAAATTAATATAGTGAATAAGTTTTAGAAACAGTATTTTAGACACAAACTCAAAAGCTGTCCTCCCTGAAGGAAATATTGTTTTTGATCGGATGAGTTTTTAAACTGATTGCTATCCACAGTGATGACAAGCTGCTGAAAACAAAAACTACTTAAAATGACTTAATCTTTAAAATTACAAAAATAAAATTGAAAATGTATATACAAAACTGATTCAAATAGTAATAAAAACCATAGTAGGATCTCAGTGTGCCAGTGTTTCTGTAATGCTCCAACAAAGACAATCTGAGTGATTAAAAAAAAGGACTTTTAGAACAATCAAACTTTCTTAGCCAATCAGATTTTAGGATCAGAACTAACAGTTGTATGCATTTTAATAATCGCACAGCTCTATATAAAAAAGTTCCAGGTCTGGACCACATTGCAATTCCACATCAACAGGCCAAAATATTTCACTTATTTCAAACCCCTGTTTTATTTCTGAAATATTTATAATATAGCTTAAATGAAAAACTCCCACTCATGCTCTCTCATTTGCACACATAAAATACAAATATTTCATTCCTGTGCATCTATTGTTTCTCTCTTTCCATTTCAGGTATTTCTTCCTTGTTTGATTTGTTTCCATGGTTTCTGATTTTGTTCACCTGTTCCTTGTTTAGTTTCGCATGGGATGTGTCCTGGTTATCGACTTATTCTACGCCTTAAAAGTATGTGCTCCTTCAAAAAAGAAAATGTAGATATGTTTGAGTGTGTAGCAGAAGAGCAGAATTAATTAATATCGGCCAAACGTATTTGTTTTGCTATTATGCTATTTGAACATTAATGACATGTTGTTGCAGATGAAATATAGCATGGATAACATGCGAACATCTCTACTTAACCATCGGTCTCACTCACATCCACCATGCTCCTTTTATTCATGTTTGTAGTTCTGAATTTACCTCTAAAGTGCAATAGATTAATTAGGGCAATATTAGACATTTGATTGCATACGGATCCACACTTCGAAAATTTACCCAAAATAGTAGACCATTTGGGAACATACTATGCATTGGAACACACAACTTATTCTAATCTCACATTTTATGGGTAGTGTATAGTGTGCACATCAGTTCTTTGTCAGTTTATGCTTTAACATGTTTAGGTTAGACCGTTGCGTTTTGCTGTTACATTACTCGGACTGTCTTGAAAAACGGTGTAAGTTAAATATATAAGTGGAAAAACTGAATGCAGTTTTCAATAACTCGTCTGTCCATCATCAGTCATTCTTTGCTTAGCACGCTCAGCAACACTCATCTTAATAGATTCGTTAGTATTAGAGAGCAACAATAACTTAAGTTAAAGGATAAATATGTAGAACAGCAAATAGTTGTGGACAGGCTCATCAATCTGTGCTGCAGGTTTTATTTATAGGGTCACTCACCACAAAAAGAAGATAATCCCCTTAGATTTGTGTATCGGTAGCATGGAGCGCTGCTTCAATGGAGGAAGACCGCCAAGGGACAAAACGGGCCTCTCAGTAGGAAATGGGGCTTGCAGCTCAGTAGGGTACAACCACGTTCCCCTCTGAGATGGGGCCTGGACAGCAGAATATTGCACAGTGTGAGAACAGTGTGTTTTTCAAGGGGATTGTGGGAGAATGTGTATGCATTGAGATGAGTTTGGGGTGTCAGATGTGAGCCGTGCTGTGCTGGCTTTGTCAATTGAGAGTTTGGAGAAGCAACTCGCCGCCTGGTGCGCTAGGCGTGTCTGTCATCATAATAACGTGAATGACGACAATAGCAAAAGTGCATCGCCATTTGTTCTCATTGTAAAGAACTGACCAGGGACAGGAACAACGAAACTTGCTTAATCGCATAATGGGAAGCGAGTTAGCGTGTTGCTTTTTGACGAAGGCTGACAGACGTGGAAGCACCCCTCTGTTCGTAGACGCTCGAGAGATGGTGCTACAAAAGGACCTCAAGACATCCAGGTTAGGAAACAAACAAGGTTCTAGCCACGCCTCCCCGTCCCTCGCTGGCTCGCCGTGTTGGCAGCAGGAGTCGTTGGGCACTCTACCCCACGCCTTGCACAGTAGGGGTCACCGTCGAGAGGGGCTGGGTACAGCCAGAATAAATGCGCCTCTCAGTGTCGGCTGCCAATCAGCTTTGTGTGCTGATTACTGATAGCCTGAAAGGTCGTTAAAGGGATTTACATCGCATTTTGCACCACTTCCGCAGTCACGTCAAGAAACGTGCGCTGCCTTCGCAATAATGTCATTGAGTTGAGTTTCACCGACAGCTCAAGAACTACTCTTTTGGTCTGAATACTGAATTATGATTGGGGCAAAAGTCTTATAAAAATACAAGGGCTCATAAAAAATGTCCCTAAGAAAAATTTGAAAGAAAAAAAAAAGAATTCAGCATCAACTTTCAAAACAAATCCAATCCAAGACCTTCACTGTCACCCAATTCTCAAACTATCAATCCTAAATAGCTTTAAAAATGTCCCAAAACACACACTGTTAATATGAGTAATCCAAAAGTACCTGGATTGTTTACTATTTTAGATGGATGTTTAAAGTGTGGATCTGTGCACACAGAAAAAAAAAAAAAAAAAAAAAAAAAAAAATTGGCAAAAACTGCTCAATGGATGATTTGATTAAAACTACAAACATAAATGAAAAGTATAAAAAAAAAAACCTACAGATATGTGAGAGGATGGTTAAGTAGAGCGTTTTAGATCAAAAGGGCTTGAGTGATTGATAATCAATATCCAACATGATTAAATTATATTTATCAAACGTTATTCAAGTAATCTGCAACAACATAGGCAAGGCAAGGCAAGTTTATTTATATAGCACATTTCGTACACAATGGTAATTCAAAGTGCTTTACATAAAAGAAAGTAAAATAATCATGAAGAAAAATAATAACAAAAATAAAACAAGCAATTTTAAAACTTTTAAAATGATTAAAACATTTTAAAACAGTTAGAAAATGATTTTACATAAAAAAATAAAATAAAATAAAACAGTGAAAATATAGTGCAATCAGTTCGGACATTGCACAGTGCTCATTCAATAAATGCACAGCTAAAAAGATGCGTTTTGAGTCTAGATTTAAATGTGAGTAGTGTTTTAGCACATCTGATCTCTTATGGAAGCTGATTCCAACTGCGGGCGGCATAGTAACTAAAGGAGGACTCCCCTTGTTTTGTGTGAACCCTTGGTATTTCTAACTGACTCGATCCTAGTGATCTGAGTGCTCGGTTAGATTTATATTCAGTGAGCATATCTGCAATATATTTCGGTCCTAGTGAACATTTGTTAATTAACTTTAATATGCATCATTATGCAAATACATGAAGAGAGTAGGAAATGAAATTAAATGTGGAAGAAGTTAACTGTGAAAAGATGACTGACAGTGCATTTTAAACTGTGACAAGATGCATGTTATTAAACGACAGAGCGGTCCATTAAAGACGCAATTATGACTCTATGTGACCCAAAGCTTTCCTTTCTTCTGATGCATACTCAAAAGTATATATTATTATAAATATTATATTTATATTTACAAATATTATGTATATCCTATATATACTATATGTTCACAGAAAGAGTGCAACATTTTCAGGACATACTATAAGAAGGCGAATCAGGATGCACTAATTTTCATTTTGGAAAAACAGCTTGCTGCAACCATGCCACCACAACCGTAAATGCATTAACACATCACCACCCACATTTGCATGACACCTATCTGGTGTTCAGCCACTTGGCCCATGCAGTCAGTGTGAGGTCATAAGGAGGAAGTAAGGCTTGTGGGGGAACTTTAGTGATATTTCCTGGTTATAGAGTAGCACCTGAACAAATTAAACCAGTGATTTACTTTCCACCAAGGTCCCTTAGTCTTGCATAGCTATAGGCTTTTGGAAATCATCTTGATTTGCAGATTAAATATTTTAAAGGGATACACACCCAAATTAAACTTTTCATACCCATGTCATTATAAACCTGTATGGCATTCTATCTTCTGTGAAACATAAGAAGATATTTTTGTCCATACAATGGAAATCAAAACTCTCAAAATGACAGGTTCTTTATTGGCATTGATGGCTTCTGAAAAATCCACAGAACCTTTTAAATGCAGAGAAGGTTTTTTAAATGAAAAAAAAAGAACTCTTTTTCTTTTAATGTGAAAAACAATTTAAATTAGTTCTTTTTTTTTTCTTTCTTTTTTATGTTTTGTTGCACGACTTTGAAAACTCCCTTTAGGAACCTTTATTTCCAAACATTCTTTTTTTGTTCCACAGTTTGGAATGATCTGAGAGAGCTACATGTTGACAGAATTTTTATTTTGGAGTGACCTGTCCCTTTAATGCACAACATACATTGTAAAAGCAGTATAGGTACTTGCAGGACTAAACATACATCGACGTAGCTTGTTTGGCACGGTTTGTGAAATGTTTAGCTTGTCGAAGCAAACCTGAGACCAAAGACAATTCCGCTTGTCATTTTGATCCGTAAGCCACCCTTGCCTCACAGGTTTTTGTCCTCTCAGGATGAAGGCTAAGAAACGGCAGCCGAATTCCCCTAATGGGGTTAAAGGGAGTTTAAGCATCTAAAGAAGCTTTCAAAGCGTCAGAGATCTCATCGCTCTAAGGTGGTCCAGGCGTGTCTTCTCACTGCATTTCACATCACACCAGTGTCTCTTTTGATACGATCAAATCCCCATAGACAGGCTTTTCTCCTTGATGGGCATAATTTCTTTAATTATATTTAATCCTGCATTTGTGGCATTGATTGTGAAGTATGAATCACTTTTGACACTTTAGAACGCTGTAATGCGGTTGTCAGCATTTCACCCGTGTCACAAAGAGCCTCCTGTTGTTTTTATCAGAATTTAAAAGACGAGTAAATAAACGAGGACGCATGGAAATACTCCTTGATAATGGAAGGATTCATTTTTATGTTAACGCAGTGTCTTGTCTGTGCGCCAACACCTGTAGCGGCTTCCAACTCGAAGACCTTTGGCATTCCCTCTCTCGTGCTGTTGCAGAGCACACCTGTCCTCCTCAGGGCTAAATAAAATACCTCAGTACCTGGCAGGCGGCAACAACCACTCATTGCCGTCTGACATGGCGGTGTGTCATTTTGCTTTATTAAGCCCCACTGACAGGCTGTTTGACACTGTGTGTGGGGTCAAAGGTGTCAGGCCACTGCGAGCGAGAGGTGGGTTACACTGATTACCACACAAATTACAGCCGAGCAGCCGAGCTTCATAATTACAAGGGATGCTTCCACCATGAAAGGCCACTTGAGAGACTTTATCTCTATGTGTGTGTACGTGTTTGGAATGTTAGTCAAGGCTGTGTTTGAAAGTCTTCTACAAGCACATCTGCACAAAATGCACCGTCCGGGATGTTCGGGTGCAGTAAAATCGTTTGGAGCATCACAGGAATTTTTATGCATGCCGTAACTGATTTGAAATTGGGTCTTTGCGCACAGTGTTAATCCTCAGTTTTATCTTGTCCTTCTCTCATACGCAGGTTTGTCTTTGAGTTTTCTCATGGCTGATGTTATAAAAGCTCCTGACAAAGTCAGGTAGTGACAACAATGATGTATTTAAACGTGTATCAGAGAAATCACAGGGAAGGAGGTGGGTCTTGACTCAGTGTTGCCAGATCTTGCTATAAAAAACAGCAAACAATAACAAGCCTATAATAGACTTAAATCCAAATGTGTTATCTTGGAAATAAGCCACATACCAGACTATTGCATCCTGTACTAACTCCATAAATACGAAGAACACAAATCATGACAACTAACTAGACGGGCGAAACAAAACAAACTGAAAACAAAGTGCGAACAGTGACATGGTGTGACAACAACTTTCTGCTAACTTTATTTTCACCCAAAATAAAATGTCATTTGGAAATGTATTTTTTAATATTCTCAGAACGTTCAAATGTGCTGTTTACAGGTTATTTAAAGGTTATTAAACCTTTCTGACAATGTTCTATTAATTGTAATTTTACCCAAAATCTAATGTTATCTGAACGTTTAATTGACGAATTGTCTTGTCGTGATTAGTACATTTAAAGTATACTAAAACTTTCCTTACGTACAACTTAATTTTTACCCAAATATATCGTTATTTGATTATTTATTTGTAACATTTTAACAATATCTTCTACCAACACTATGAGACTTTTTTTTTGTTTCAAGAACAAATAACATCATAAGAACATTCTGAGAATACTGGTTTCTGAATGGTTTCTCTCAACGCTAAGTAAAAACAACATCATGAGAACATTCAGAAAACGCTTGTGAAAGTTGTGGGAATGTTTCAAAACGGCTTCTCCAAAAATCCCGATCCACAGCTGGATGTACTTTGATCTGTGCTTTTCTCATCTCTGGAATTAAACTAATTTGACCACTGTTATTTCCACACAAAATTATATTGACTGAGTTAAACTCTTTTGACTTAGTTATTACATTCCAGCTATAACACCTCCACCAGAGAAGCTTTGACTCTGAGCACTCAAAACCTTGTCATTCTTCTAATCCGTTTACTCAATGACACAATAGAATATAGAATGTCAAATTTAGATCATTACAAACTGCACAACCATGTTCTATAAAGACTCGAAAGCATTGTGAGGTCCAAAATCCTGGTTAAGACTCTCCATTTTTTAAGCTAAAATGGATAACACCAAGAATCTTTTATCCTTTTATCCTGTTCAGATCCCTTAATCCTGTGGCCATTTCAGTTTTCTGCTGTTATTTCAATTCAGTGCAAACAGCACTTGCTCAGTTGTCCAGCTCTGGAATGCATCTGAACCGTAGAATTAGAAGCAGGGACACTCGAGAAAGAAGAACTGCTCAATGGTGCCAAGAACAAAATTAGATCTCTTTGAGTATTTTAATGAGATGAACTTAAGTATTCACATTTGAATAAACCTCAAAAAATGGGTAAAATGGTAAAAAAGAAAAGAAAAGTTGTTGTGGTTTCACTGGGGATTGCAGTTGTTAACATAAGTTGTGTTTCTTTTATTTATTTATTTATTTTTGCTAGATTTAACCAATGAAAACTACCTTTGTGGATGTAACCTGTCAGATTAATACAGACTATCACCAATTAATCTTGATTTTATCACATGAAGCAACATGTTTGAACACCACAATTTTGTTTTCTTATTTTTTTATATAGTATCGCTTCTATAAACAGTGCTGCAAGTTGCAGAAACTGTTCAATTTCAGAAATCCATTTAATTTAATATTTTCCTCCTCGGTTCATTCTAAATCCTTAATTAACCCCTAATTTGAACCTCCCAATAAACAAATGATTTACTCTCTATTTACCCTGCGTTCAATGGCATTCTTAGTGTTGAGCGGTCAGACCGGGGGGCTGGGCAAGCCGGCACCAATAAAAACAGCACTAAAATGCAATTACAGTGCCTGAAGAATGGCCAAGCTTAGCAATTTGCCTGGGTTAAAGCAAGGAGATTGCAAGTCTGAGGCCACTTGGAATTCTGTGCCTGGCCTGTGTGGGAAAAACAGTGGGATGGCGAAAACCGTCCTTTGTGAAGTAATTACTGGAACTAGTCGTGAACAGCAGCAGAGGGCTTCACTAATGATAACCCCTCTCCTCTACCCCCTCTAGTCACCTTGTCATTGATATACTTACGCTGATATAAGCACACTTCACTGCAGGGTGGGTTCACACAAAGGAGCTGTGCTAAAAAAGTGAAAGAGTTTTCTTCCCATCACTATCATTTACATGTAAACCAATCCAAATCTATCAATTCTGACCCTTATAATGCATCATCCACAAATAGACAGAATGCTAATTAATGAAAAATGTAAAAAAAAAAAAAAATCAAAACGTATCTGTATACCACAATGGAAAATTGAATGCAAAGTAAAATAATAAAATAAAAAGGCACAGTATAGGCTTGAGCTCAAACCTGAATAAATTTGGTGTATGGAAAATTATTAACATTGATTGTGAAGATATTTTGATGTATATATTGTGACTATCTTTGGATTTAATTTTTGGAGGCAGTTTTTTTTTGGCAGGTTGGACTACTTATCAATAACTAATTAACATTTGCACCCTTTACAACTGCAATTAAATTGTTTTTGAGTGTGCTCAGACAATATTTCACTGCAATTAACATGCTTGTATAGAAAAAAACTAAATTTATGAATTGACTTCAATACAAATTCTGCTGTAAGCAGTTCTAATAATGAGTAATTATAGTGTAGTTATTCAACTAAATTATTCAGCTAAAGTCAGTTCGGTGTTGGTTTAGTTCAGTTTAATAAGAGTCTAATGTTGATCTATTTTCAAACAGTTCTATTGAAGGCAGCAATGCCATTATTCAGCTTGAGTTATCAAGTTACTAGTCATCCAGTTTTTCATATCAGCTATGCATTCTGTTAGTTTTGTGAATTGGTATGTTTGGTTGGGTTGCAAAGAAATATAGAGCTGAGTATTGTCAGTGTAAAAGTGAAAACTAACTCCATATTTCTTATTGATGTCTCCCAAGACAAATACAGAGTGAAAAGCAAACAGTCCTAGTACTGAGCCCTGTGGTACTCCAATGAAAGAGCTCTTAATTTACTGATACAGAGTAACAACTCTTTCAGAAACTACCTTCATTTTCCAGAAGGTCTCCCATGCAGGTATCGGACAAGCTCAACCCTGCTTAGCTTCACCAGATAACCAGTCAAGAGCTACTGGTTGCCAGCTGCAGGTTATTGCAATGGATCTATACATATCCATGACGATGTGATCATCAAAAAGAAAACATAAAAAATTTAAAGGTGCGATATGTAAGTTTTTGACTCAACTAAATCATAAAAATACCATAATATGTTTTTAGATATTTAAGAAACATGATAAGTTAACATATTTGTTTACCTGAAAAGCAATGCTACAGTCAGTTATTCTCCTTTGAAAATGTGCGTTCCAGGCCGGAATGTCAGTCTCTGTTTTGGTTCGTGAAACCTGCCCACTGCCAGTTTACCCAATTGTATTTCGGCAACTTGGGTTGCCAGTTGGTGGAAAACACTGCATATTTAATTAAATTAGTCAAGTGTGCTCGTTTCCTGTTGGTGTTGTCAATCTGGCAACCTGCGTGTGCGTCAAGTCTGAGGAAGAGAGGCCAGGTGAAAAAAAACCCTCTCCAGTATTTTGAATACAATAACTAGTTCAACCACTCTGTGTCAATCCTACATAAAGCACCTTTAAGTTCATGTAAATTTAAAAAGACAAAAGTCCAATCAAAACATTAAAACAAGTCTGGTTATTTAAAATGTTAATTAATTTAAACTAATTTTTTTAATCAACACAATTTAATATTTAATTTCCCCCTATTCCATACAAATATCTACTTTGAGAGTTAGGGTTTAAAGTGTGGTTGTGACAAGAATTGAGCTGGAGCTGACTGTAATGATAGGTTTATAAAAACACACAATTTTCATACACACTATGCATAGTGGCCACAACAAGAATTACAACAACAACACACACCAAAAAAAAAAAGAAAAAAAAAGAAGAGCCCTTTAATGATACATTCAGAGGTTTTAAGCTCAGGTTTCTTTTGGCTGAATCCAAACGGAGCAGGCAGTCAAAACATGACATTACAAGAACAACTGTGTGTCCCAACATACTATTACATACTGTTCATAGTCATTTATCTAGCACTCCAGAAAAGCTACCTGAAACCTTCCATAACACCAGCATACTAAACCCTAAAATATCACATCTTAGTTAAAGAAAAATGCTCCATTATTGCAATTAATTCATGCACTAGATCTGAAAGCATCACTTAAGGTCCATTGTTTTTAATAATAATAAAAATAAATGTTAAATTCTTCATGTCAAATTTATTTGTATAGCATTTTTCAGAATACACATTGTTTCAAAGCAGCATTGCAGAACATAATCATATGGATGTTGATAATATCTTCATGCCGTTTAGTTGCATTTAGCAGATTGTTTACACTTTGTGATGATACAAGCAATCAAGCAGTACAGAATTGTGGTATGAGAGTATACTGTGTGGAGATGAAGTTGGATGTACTGATGTGCCATTACTGTTTTGTTCATCTTAATTTGCCCCTTGTTTACACCTGGTGTTAAAATGCTTTTTGGTTGAGCAGATCATAAGTAGATGAGGGAGACACATTCCCACTTATACCTGCTGTTTTAATATGATTTTTTTAGGAGAGGTGGCTTTTCTGATCCCTCGCTCTGATATTGATTAATAAGCTCGGACAATTTACTTATTGAGAAATTAATACAGAGAACAGCAGGCTTGGTTTCTGCTCCACCACTCATACGTTAATATCACTGAAAGAATCCATTCAGGGCCAAGGAACCTAAATAGTTGGATGCAACAACAATCAGACATAAAATAAAGAGAAATTGCTTACTGTTTCTACGTTACTTATCAGTTAGTTTTTGTAGTAAGGGTATGATGAAGTTACTTGCCAAGTGCTAAACTTTACTCCTTTTTATTGTACCACATTACTGACCTCTCACATATCACCAGCACCTACTACTCCACATTTGCTGTCCTTTCAGTGTCTAGATGAAAATCTCTTGCCCTTTTACCAGCAAAGTAATTTAGCTGCAAAAAGCTCAGACATCAAAAGACTTGTCACGTGTGAAACGAGAACTGTTTGAGCAGAGGTGTGACTTTTGTGTAGCTCCACCTAACTTCACTTCTTAACATTCACCCAATAAGGCATTTATCCATCAACTTGTGTTGGACCTTAGATCCATACGAGAGACCCAGCATTCAGAAGCATTGATATGCTGTTGTAAAAGTCTACTGAACTTCAGGTCATTAGAACAAGAGTGAGTGAAGTGTGGGAACATAAAGACAGTAGAGCTGGAGAACACTGATTGCAATTAGGTCCATTGTCTTCTATTTATATGGTTATTGGGAGGTACCGCTTTGACTGTGTCAAAGTTCTCACACTCGTTGAGCGAAGTCTCCCGCAGTGGAGTTGACAAGTCCTCTTCAGGCAATTACCTGCTAACTAGCTTGCTCTCACCTTGGTGACAAGCTTGTTAGGTGGGTTTCTGCTCTGTGAAAGCAGACAATTTCCTTCAGCCTGAGGGTGAGGTGCTCGGCTACTGTAGATTCGGGCTACTTTTGTGAATCAGAGTCTGGCTCTGGTGCCTCTCTGTCTGATGTTAGATGGGATCTAGGGCTGAAAACACATGCATTTTACAAAACTTTGTATCTTGCTAAATGTTTTTCCTAGTTTATTTCTGTTGGATATGGAAAGTGTTACATACATCACAAAAGTTAAAAAATACTGAATTTTGGAAATATTGTCAATTAAATGTTGGCTACTGTATTGCATTTGTGTGTTTATGTATATTTGGGTAGGAATACATTGCTGTAGGTTATGCAGTGTAAAAGGTATAAGTATACTCGTGGAATATTCATAGTAGGGTTTTCTGTTTAGCACATCAGTGTGTTTTCGTTTGGAGATTGATCTATTCATACAACATCTGGCTGAGTCATTTTGGTGCAAAAAATCTTTTTGAAAGGATTTTGTTTTGTGTTTAGAGTTTTGGGACAATAGGTCAAAGATTCAGTAAGCAATGTGTTAACAGTTGGGAAAAACTGTAACGTAATTGTTGCTATTTGGACAGTCAGTATTTAAACAGTGTAACTATTTTTGCAATGACTATGTATTTTTAAAATCTCACTACCTATTATAAGAAACTGCAGTGTGTTTACTGTATACCTTAAATACATTTTCTGCATGCTTTAAATTCCATTAATTTGCTACTTTGTAACCTGTGCTATTGAATTACCAAAATGTTTGCATTTGTATATGTCACAGTTTTTCTTGCACATCCATTGTTCCCCTATTCCAAACTGATTATTCCATAATATTGTGAGAAAAATAACATAATTTCAATCCTTTCTACAGCATGGCAAGAAAACAAGAAAATAATTTTAATCTGAGTTGTTCACATGTACACCAATTTTCACACGAATTGTGGACACATAGCTAACATCACTAAATTAATCAATTTTTTGGTTGTTGTAATATGCCATTCACATTATATACTGCGCAATATGCAGTAATCCATATGCTAGCATTTTAGCCGTATAGATATGAATCATGTCATGTTGCCATTGCCATGTGACCTACAATATCAGTTATGTTGTTTCCTGCCATTCACAACTCCTGTCTGATGGCCTAGCAGGATAGTAAAGCATTTATTGGATGCACACTTTAGAATCTCTAAATTAATTCAGACATACTCATTTCACATACTGTTTTTGTCTAATACATAGTCGGGAAGTGGGCATATTTAGACAAGGGTAGGTCTTCTGATGGATTTATAAATATAATTATATTATAAATTGAATATATACTCTCTTTCAGGTTTTTGAACAAGCAATTATATGATGGCAACCACTAACGCTTAAAAAAAAATGAGGGGGCCGTGCATGTCAATATTTTTTGGATGGTGGAGTTAGGCGATACTTAGACCTAGCTTCTGGCAGGGACATTGTGAGAGGAAGAATGAGTTATCAGGGGTCCTCTATTAGCCCCTAGTATTGGTACGCTCTATTCACATTGGCCTATAATCTGCTTCAGGGGCTGATCATTGATGCAGTCCTGTCACCACAGAGAATTTTGCCCTTATTGTCCCCCAGAGAACTAAGCTGGCTCCTGAGCTCTCTCAAAAGAATCAAGTTATTATCAAGGGATTTTTTCCCCTTCTTTCTCTCACACTAAAATCAAGAAAGAATGATGCTATTGTGTCCTGTGTGTTCCCAGCTCCTAATTGTGGACAAGACTGACAACTAACCCAAGTTTTAATCTGGTCTATTTTTTGGATGGTTTGCTCTTCAGTGAGTCAGTGGGGTGCAGATTCCATATAGACTGGTGCTAGAATGTCCTCTAAGCTCTTTAAAGGCCTGTACATAGTTTTAGCTATTTCAGATTCAGCTATTTCTATTGATCTGTTTCATACTTTTTCCTTATCTTAACATGGACAGAATGGCACTTGCATCTGTCAGGTATGCTATAGTGAGAACTTAAGAGCAGAGGATTACAGAACTGAAATGTATTGCGTTTGCAGAGAAAACAACACAATTCTGGTTGGTTGCAATGTTCCTAACCAGCTCAAGACAGTAGGGCAGACAATAAATGGGTAGTAAGACAAAGGTCAGCACTGAGTGATCAGTCCAATCCAGCAAAATTCAAGGGGTGATGCAGAGACAAAGTCAAAGTCAGGCAGACTTTGGTATCACAGACCAGTCCATGGTAGCATGAGGGTAGATCACAGACGAAGATCTTCAGGACAATGCTCAAGTTCAGACCACAATAAACAGGCAGATGAATGGGATCAATCCAAAGAAGATGAGAACAGACCATACCAACAGGAAATGAGACTGACAGGATAGGCAGGAGCAGAGGTGTTGTCCAAAAACACTCTGGTACTGAAGTGATTTAGAGAGCAGGCAGATAAAAAGCAAGTGATCAGCTTAAAATAGAAGACAGTTGAGAGCACAGGCACTCCATGGAAAGAGGCAAACAAAGAAAAGTTAAGTAAAGACGCTCCACCTGGCACCCCATAGGGCAGAGCAGACTGCTGGCAGTGGAAATCCTCAATGAGCACATGGTCCAGATCCCCCCATACTGATCACACCGCCTGAGTGGGAACACAAAATGGCAGGTCTTCAGTGGAGATCCACACCCTTTGCCCACAGATGTAATAGGGAACCACAATCTGATGTCAGTCAGTGTTTTTTCCCCCCATGCATTCCCGTTTCCTTATCACCTTTTCTCTATGACCCTTCTTCAGCGCAGCATTGGATGAACACCTGGGCCGAAGGAACAGCAGCTTTAGAACCCTAGGAAGGAAACAGGGAGTTAAAAGCCAAGACAGCACAACATGGACAACCTGGTCTATTACACCAGCAGGGAGTATTAGCCGTGTTAACACTGTCAGGCCAAAAATGGTCGTGTCAATTCTGGGGCTTGATCATGCCTTGTCAGTGGCTTTGTTTTTTTGTGATCTTGCTAATTCCAGTGATTTACGTTTTATTAGTTTTCTGATGAATCTTAAATTTGGTGGTGGAATGATGGGGTTGTGTGACATCGTTCCAAAGAAACGTGTAAAGGGCTGGTTTTAGCTGCAGAGCTTTTGGCCCGATGGTGGAAAGACAGCATGATTTGTAGATCACTGCTATAGGTCTGAGGCTATTAGCCCCGTCCGGGCTGTTGAAAGCACTGGCCCGACAGTGGAAAAGCAGCTACTGGCCTATTCCCAAAAAACCAACTGCTGACTCCTAGAAGATGGGTGGGAGACCAGAAATCATTTGAAATCCTGGTTTGCATGGTCGGTCTGGCCGTTGGTCTTTGGTTTGAATACTGACGAAATACTATCAGTAGTGCCAATCTGCAAACAGAAACCCCTCCAAAAGTGAGAGACAAACTGGGGTTCCTCGTCGGAAACCACATTCTCTGGAATACCATGAATCCGGAAGATGTGGTCTACAACCACCCATGCCATCTCCCTGGCAAACAGGAATTTGGGAACAGGAATAAAGTGGAGCAATTTGGAGAGATGTTTCAAAATGTTGGAAGACAGTATTGCTGCTGGTTGGAGGGAGAATGTTGACAAACTTGTTTAGAACACAAACTGAGCATGTGTCCACAAACTTAAAGACACCATCTGCCATGGCCAGACACAACAAGTGGCCAGAGACCCTCCTCACTCCCAGATGGCAGATGTGAGAAAGAAAGAAAGTTTTGGAAAAACTTGAAGACCATAGAGTGGACCATAGGAAGGAACAACTGACCTGCCAGACAATTACCAAACAAAGTAGTGTAGCCTTGTCCATCGCAGTAAAGATTCAGAACAACCCTTTGAACAACTTTTGCTGTTTCTCCTCCAAAGACAGCTGCAATCTGCCCACTTGCATGGGCTCAGGATAAGGTGGTTTTCCATCAGGAGAGGAACAGAGTGAATTTCCAGTGGTTCGGCCTGTGACTTACCCCGTCGAAGGTGAAATTAATAGTCCAGGAGACCAAATCATCAAAACTCATGGGGGGTTCTATGCCTGAGACCAAGACTACCCTCTGCCAGATCCTCCAAGAAGCACTGCATTGCAAATGAACAGAATGCAAACTCGTCTCTAAAGGCAATTTAACCAACAAGCAGAAAATTTGAAATGTGTACTGCATTATTGTTATATATGTTGTTCCAAACCCATAATACGTTCATTCCTCTTCAGAACACAAAGTAAGATATTTCTGATGAAATCCGAGAGCTTTTTGACCTTGCATAGACAGCAATGCAATTGAGATTTTCAAGGCCCAAACAAAAAGGTATAAGGATATTGTGACATCAGTAGATCATCTGTAATCTTATTAATCTACAATAATACTTTTTGTGCACAAAACATAAATAACGATAGAAATGCTGCTAAAGCAGAAACCAGCGTTCTAGCATACAATGTCCATCTCTCTTATTTCATTGTCGGAACATGAAGAAGACTGACACAGAAAATGATAAATTGTTGAATTAAGTCATTATTTTTGTTTTCTCTGGACACAAAAGTATTCTCAATGCTTCATAAAATTAAGCTTGATCCACTGATGTCACATGGACCATTTTAACAATGTCCCTACTACCTTTCTGGGCCTTGAATGTGGAAGGACCCTTGCTGTCTATGGAGGATCAGAGAGCTCTTGGATTGCATCAAAATAATCATAATTTTTGTTCTGAAGACAACTGAAGGTCTTATGGGTTTAGAACGACACAAAGGAGAGTAATTAATAACAGAATTTAGATTTTTGTTAACTTGAAGAACACTTCTTTTTGTAAGGGCTTATTTAAGATAATATTAATGCAATTTAATACGCTACAAAAGAACTATAAGCTGGTGGCCATAAGATCTGATAAACATATAAAGACGTTATTAGTATTTAAGAGGTCTTTTGACCTATCGAAGTGTATAAGTGAAAGTTTAGTTTTTTTCCCTCACTAGTGCCCCTGGTGGTGACTATAGAGAATATATTTGAAAAAATGTAGTTACGCTGCGTTGCTCATTTTCCCTTCCTGGTATCCTCATGTTAATACATAACTTGGTCATGACATGAATTAAAAGCTGTAATTAAAGTCATAGTTGCATATTTAATTATTATTATTATTTATTTTTTTGCGATGCCATCCATTTGCCAGTTAAACTTGCTTTATAAGTGTATTTACTGTAAACATATCTTGTTTTTTTTTTTACACAAGAGACGAGAATCAAAATTATTATCTGTGATACTTGATGACATACCATATGTGGCACATTAACATTAGGTTGAAACCCTGTAGAATTCCTTTAAAGGATGCATGACATTACAGATTTATTTATAGTGTTAGAGGATATTATTTTTCTTTTCTTTTCTTTTTTCTTTTCTTAAATAGCCAATTGCTTTTTTTAAAATCCATGAACCATGATTCCTTCTTTCTGTCACTAATTGGTTGCAAGTTAATGAAAGGTGGGGACATTCTCATTTCAGATTTATTATTTATTTTTATAATTATAATTTATTGCTCATATTTTGATTTAAACTAACCACTAAACCTAAATATATAACTTTGGCGTGTAACTTGATGTTTAATGTCAGATCTGGGTCCATGAAGCAAAAACACTCTTGAATCAAAAGTCAATGACAGAGACATATTTTTATTTTATTTAATTCGGTTATAACATTAACAGCTAGAATTCTAATAACAGAGAGCAGGACATACAGTGCATCCTATGTGGTCAGTGGAAAAATAAGCAACAACACAAAACAACATTTTCCTCACAAGCAATAGTCTTTTGTCAGCAAATATATACTCTTGCTAATATATACACATTACAGTAAAATAAATAATCATAAAAAAATCCAAAACTTCCAGAAATCCTTAAACACAGAACTAGTCCATACAAAACTTTGGAATTTAAGACCATGATAAGAATACAAATTGAACTGTGTGGAAGCAAACAATCGAAATTCAGATGCAGTGATGTACACATAAAAACATCAAGTATTGTTTTTTTGTAGTTAGGGGCGAATCACTGTTAAATAAAGCATTGTTGAACGCTGAATAGGGCATGTGCTTTGAAATGATCCCTGATTGATGAGAGATTAAATCAGTGTGAGATGGGCAAGAGGAAACATGAGTTCATTTTCTTTGAGGAAATATCTGCGAAAAGAACTTCTGCCAAAGAATTTTACAAGCTGGGGTTTTATCTCTGCCTTTTCACATTTCCTTGCAATATTAGATCGACTAACAGTTCATGTCCTGTATGTTTACTAGTTAACTGTAACATCAATAATGGCGAATAGACAGTATTTATTTTCTTCAGAAAACTGGTTGAATGTAATTTTTCCATGCTACTTAGTCAAAATATAGCGTGGCTTTTAATAACACAATATGCATTTTGATTTTCATACATTGCATCTTTTATAATCTATTGTTCAAAAGGACTCACAGAAGTGTTAGAATATCTCTATTTGGTTAACGAACACAAACTTTCTATCAAGATTCCATTAGTAGAAAACTTCACATTTTAGTTCTTAACTACGTTTACACAGTGTCTTTCACAGAAAGAAGAAAACAAAGAGTCATGCACATATACAGACACATTTACATACAAACACCAAGACACATACAGTAGATTTACACAGAGAAACACAAATGCACAAGCACAATATCACGCATAAATATAACAACAAACCTGTTATTAGTTAGCAGCATTATAAATGAGAGTAGTTCATTTAGTTTCTGTACTGCTGCTAACTGGGTAGGAAAAATTAGAATAAAAAAACATTAATTTTGGTCATGAATTCACATATAATGGCTATTAATGGCAAACATGAAAAATACTTGAGTGTTACAATTGTGAATTCAAACTAAATAATTAATTTTGTCATAGCAACAACAGGGTCCAAAATTAACCTTTTACCAAACAAAAATAAAAATCAATAAATGAAAAATAATAATTACAAAAAAGACTTTTCACCATCTGTCAAATATGGGTGAGTTGAGAAAATATACCAGTCATGATGACAATGATGATTATTTTCAGTTATAATATACTTGCACTGGAGACACCTGGCAAATGTTAATTTTGGGCCCTGCATGTACATTTATATTATTGATTTAGCAGATGCTTTTATCCAAAGTGACTTAAAAATGAACAGTGTTTCAGCTACTGAATAAAGGTACAATTACCTATATTCATTTTGAAATGTTATGGACCTCTCTCTGTTTGTGAAATATCAATAATACTGTCACACACAAATAAGGCAAATGAATGTTTCAAGATAGAAGTGCTCACATCTATTTGTTTTAGCTTGAATAGATTATTGATCTTTGGGGAAAACTGGATGCTTTCACACTAGCACTTCTGGTGCACGACTGGGTTAGTTTGAAGTCAGATTTCAGCTTGTTTGGATGATGTGAACACAGTTTTCTGTGGATACTTAAATTTGAATTTGAACCCAAAATTCAAATTCAAATTCAAATTTGAACCAAACACAAACCCACAAGTTAAACTGACTGCAGATATGAATGCAATCATCATAAATTGATGGCATATTATAGTCAAATGATGTGCTTGTGTGTGCGCCGATCTAAAATAAAGAATATAGATCAGTGGCTGACTCACTTTCCTGATGCACGGTAAGAAGATGTTCTTTGGAAACTTTGCAATACATTCGCGCAGACAAACGCAAGTGCCGCTCCGTGTTGACTCTTCGGAAAGAAGCCCAAGGGTTAAAAACACAAAGTACAAAACTGAGAAAGGCTGTCCATTTCGCAGCCTTCTCCTGCGTGAGGCATCTAGCAAGAGGGTGAACAGCTGCTGCTGCTTTGATTACATATGTTAACCATGGTTTGGACCCAAAAATACAGTGTGAATACAACCCAGAAGGGTCAGGGAAAAGGGGAAGCAACAGAACTCTGGTTTGGACCAAGCAATTAAACCCAAGTGCAACAGCACTCTAAAAAACATGATCTAGAATAGGTCTTGATACTTGCAACAAAATCTTAAATCATTTCAAGAAAACAGTGACATAGACACAATGCATGGACATTCACTCAGATACAAGTGCATTCGTAACCTAATGTTAGTAACTTACAATAAACTCAACCTAATATGTAAGTTCAGTGTTTGGTCTTGCACACAGAGACAACGTAAAGTGTATTATATGTCATTAAAGAATTGGTTAATCAGTTGTTTGCTGGTATTCAGGAATGCACTTTGTATTAAAAAGATACAAATAGCTTCTTTAATGGTGTTAGTAGTAAGGATATCATTAATAATGCAACTATCACCACATTTCAGAGGCGCTTGTGGGTAAACCCTGGTATTCAGTTTGCGCTGCCTTTGTTGTTACAGAGTTGTCCCGTCTGAGTTTGCTGCCACGTGTCGACAAACCCTCTCCCTTTGTAAGGTTTCTTCTCTTTTCTTGGAGACACAATTGGTCAAGGTCCCAAGGGCCTGAGTCTCTAGTAATCTGATCCATCACTTATCCCCTCCTGTATCAGACTGGAAACGATAAGTACCTTCCAGAGCTGAGCCACAAGCCTGTATTTGTCCTCAACAATGGGGAACAAAGCCTTTATGGGTTTTTCTTTGTGTCTGTTGAAACAGCTTTCTTTGAAGGTGTTCTAGAATTACTTCAATGTCCACTGTATCCCTTTCTTGTGATTATCTTATTAGTAAAACCACAAACAACTCAATTCAACTCAGTCCACAAGTTTTGGATAGAAGGTTCTCGCATGTTTACAACCCCAAATGTCTGGTTCAGTGTGGTTTTGTTTGTTTCTTACTTGCAGGTGTGGACATCATAAACTCTCGTACACTCCTGGCAACTCACGTAGCAGCACCAATGAAAAATGCAGTGGCATTTCTCCTTGCGTTTCTCAGTTCGAGTGTTGTGGCCTCGGCCGCAACAGAGCAAGTCGCAGCCATCAATACCGTGTGATGTCAGGTTACATATACGGTCACGGGTGCCGAAGGAGCCGGTTTCTGGGTTGGGTTCACAGAAGTTTGGCGAACTTTCATAGTAGACCAGGTCAGTTTCGGTAGGGGGCTTGAAGAAGGTGTACTTTGGTCGTAAGGTCTCGACCCAGCCTCGTGATTCCCGATGTTTCTCCACCACCATTTCTGATGAGCTGTCATACTTGTCCTTCATGTAGTCGCCTATCACCCGAAAGTCAGGCTGCGACCACCAGCAGGTTTTCACCTCGCAGCTTCCCGAAAGGCCGTGACACTTACATTTCAGGTACATGTGGTCTGTGATTGACTAGTGGAAAAATGAAAAACAGAATAGTGATCTTAGCCCTGAGATTCCAGAGGATAATAAATTGCCTTTATTATACCATTTAAGATATTGCCTTTCATGCAGTATGCAAAGGATTCGCAAAGGCTTTTTCTTGAAAGATGGCTCAGTACCCTGTTTATTCGTACCAGCTGGCTCCACTGAATCACAACTTTTAATATTGCAATTAACAGATGCTTATATTTTCCATAGAGCGTTCAAAATATAGCACTATGACAATGGTGTATTGATTCCAAAATGCGCTGTTTGTGGCAGACCAATCAGAACAGATTGGGCCATCTGATGAATCAGAAGAGAGAAGACGCAAGGAAAGTAGGGGTCTATAAGAAACTGAGTCTTAGATCTGCTTCAAAGATTTTTTCGAAAATCGTTGGAAAATTAAGTGAAATTAAATGCATATCTTGAGAAAGGGAAAACGCTTTTTGACCTTGCATGCATGTAAACCAAAACAATATTATGAACCATATGGTTGCATGGTTTCCATGCTGGCCAGAAGTGGGCCAGATCTGGGCCGAAACTGCTTGCTTTCTGGGATAGATTAACCTGAGCATAAACTATATTTGAACATAAACTAATCCATCAGCAAGGAGAATAAAGTAACCTGAACTAGAGTGGAAAAGCATTTTATTATTTTCAGTGGGAAAAAAATTGCTCACCACACGTCCAGCTTCGTTGTTGTGTCGATTCATAGCTGAGCGAGCGTCTGGCCGATTCTCACGAGCATCAGCAAACTCTCGGGATACCATACTGCCAAACTCCACGTCCTCACTGCAGCCGCCCCACTTCCAGCCCTCGCCTGGTGGTCCTTTCCTCCGCGTGTCACAGCCACAGATGGTGACGGAGCCCTCGGAGCAAGCCCGCGTCACAGCGAACGCTACCCCCGCTGAGGCAATTGCATGGACAAATGCTGATTCTCGAGTGGCTATGGAAGTGCATAGAGAAAACAAGCATTGTTACATATGTTATACCTCAGAATGTCTATGAATTGTTCTTTTATTTGTCCTGATATTATTGTTACATTAATAGAGCTTAATTAAACTTCTCAACACTCATGAGCATGTGGTTAAATTTGTAGGTTAAGACAGTTCACCCAGGTCTCATTGTGGACACGGTATGCCATGAGTCAGGGAAGACCAAACATATCTTTCCAGATAAGGCAAATACAAGGCTGACAAGTGTATAATTAGAAAGACTTAATTAAGCAACTCTGAGGTGGGGAAATATGCCTGTATTACTCATTGCTAAGACTCACTGTCGATTTGTTATTACAAGACCCAACGCGTTACTTTCGGAATTAATTTGAAGAATGAACAATGCAAGTTTAGGTTGATTATAATCTCCAAGATGATCCAACATTCTGTCTGACAGGGGATTTTGTGACGATCCTTGCTGACGAGGGGCCCCATACAAACTTAAAAGTGCTTTCCAACAGACAGCTAATGAGGTTGGTAATTTTGATAAATACTCTGTGGTCTTGTGTAGTCTTGCACTTGCAGGAGAGAGGAAACGTCTATGGAGACACCGTGAATCAAGTCTTCCTTTGTTGCAGGTTTCAACTGGTTAGATAAATCAAGGCTAGAGATAATGATGTTGCAAAACTGGCCACAAGTTCATTCTTATTCCACAATGCTAATTATAATGGCAAAAAAATTTGGTGCCTCTGGATGTTTGGATTAAATCTACCATGACGCAGTGTTTCTTTGTTCTTGACTACAAAACTATTAAAATGTATATCAGTTGATGCCTATGATTTCTCTTCGTTCAAACAATGAGCAACTTCTGCTTCCATCAGTTAAATCACATAGTAGTTGGGGGTACGAATAGTCGGGTCCGAAAGGGCCATTCAATTACAATTTAAAACCCACCGAGTGACCTGTGTTTTATGATCAGGAAGCCAATAAAACGTGGGTCAAATGCGGCCGGCTGACAATGACATGGCAGACCGGTCTGGGGAATAAAGTAGAGATGGCGTCAGGGAAAGTGGGGGCAGATTAATATCCAGATGAAGAATGGATCAAATCGAATAAATGGGAGAAACGGAGACACTTTAGAGCGGTAGGGGGTCTTTACCTGAGAAAAGAATGCAGGTGAAGCCAGATTAGACTGATTATTTGTGACAACAGTTTGCCCCTGCTGCCCACCTTCTAGCTAACTTTGCTGGACCCGCACATGGCAAGTGGTCCCTGTTACCTGCTGGGACCCTGAATCCCTCATTGTGCTGCCACTGTCACGGCGAATTACACACACAAAAGCCCCCCGATATTTTATATGAAATTTGCCCTTGCCAGTGATTAGTGGGGACCAAGTTAAGTCATAGCAACAGAGAACTATGCATTGGCCGGACCCCACTTGTCGGCAGACGGGGAAATCCCCATTGAAATGGTTTCATAAAACAATCTAAAGGGCGTGTGAATTGTGAAAGGAGCTTTCTCTCTGGCTTAATCTTATGGTCGCCCAGATATTGTGTGCTGAGTTGGGCCCAGCAGGAGGCGGGGCTAAGGTCCCACCATCAGCTCCGTTTGCCACACCCCTTTCTTTCTTTCTTGGGCAGAGTTAATGATATACTGGTGAGCAGAACTCCCCCGGCACAGTTAAACATGCATTTGATGAAAGCCACGCTGCTCTCAGTACATCCTAAATTGTAACAGTTTCTCCTCCTGAGGGCAAAGGTCATAACCTAGGTAGCTTGACCTCATGCAAAGTTGGTTTAGTTGAGGGTGTTAGCATTGAGAGTCATGGGATTCCTTTACTTCATTTTGTGGTGGTGGGCAACATGGTGGATGCCCCTGAGGAATTCCAATGAAAAGGCTTTTATTCACACCCAGATGTAATTTTATTGCTTGTTAAGCGTCTGAGGAAATTGCCAGGAGAGGCTATTTTGATCAAATATCACAGAAACAGAACAATGTATGCAAAGTCTGTCAAGTCACTGCCTTTCAGTTTAACGCTCTGATTTTAGTAACAACAGAGTCTTGAGTGACAGTGAGAACAAGCTAATTCTGGTGTCCAATTACAACTCGCATGCGACTGGCAACGTTATCTGCTGAAGGTGTGTTTTGCAAACTCTTCTAGAACTCCTGTGCTGACTCTCCTTTCATCACGGATTCCAGTGGGCCATGTTTTGACACTTTGGTTAATGTAAATTAATGAGCGCTGATGCAGACGTAGCCCGAGGCAGAGCTGTGAAATAGATAGAAGAGGATGAGACTGGAGAGGTGCAAAACTGTAGGCATACACACAGATTTATGAGAGATACAAAGCTAGGTGGCCAAACTGATATTCCATGTCTAGGTTTGTGAAGTAACCAATGAAAGCTGTCAAACAGTCAGTGAAAGTCAGTGAAGGTGCGCTTTATATCAGGAATTAAAAAAATAATGTCTGTTTTCAGACAGGTTTCCAGAAGACTTCCAGAGGTCCCACCCTAAGTTACATCATTAGTTGAGCCAGTGTCAACATGATCGGGATGATTAAACAAACAAAACGTATTCTGATAGCCCCACAGGCATAGGAGAATGTACATTTCTGAATGCCGAGGAAGCATCATCCACGTCTCTTGATCTCAGACAGCTGTGTGATTGTCAGTAACAAGCCGTTGAAGACCTACTACAGATCAGCGTTCCATTCAGCCCAGCACAAAATAGAACAGGAAACTGTCTGCGCCACAGACATTAACACCAGCGCACAATAGCACTAGCTCCGCAAAAGTGACAGAGTTAGTCACAAAGGAGCGAAAGTGAGAGGTGCTCTTCTCTAAGCTCTGTGAAAAGCTTCTGAGCTTCGAAGCGGCCCTTAAACCGCCCCCCAACAAAGCACTTAATCTACCCGCATTGACCTCTCACATTATTAAGAGCTTCAGAAGCTTTAATCCAATCAAAATGATTTACTAAAGCCACCCCTGGACCCCGATGACTGACCTGGTTCAAACCCCCGTCACCCCTGTCCCTGACCAATCTCCCCTTCAATTTAGACCGGAGGAGGGGGAACTGCAGGGGATATGGAGAGGCTATTAACACTACAATGGAGAAGACCCGAGCAGTCCTCCCATCATCAGTAGCCCGCTTGGGCTCAAGCCCTCTCCATCAATGTAACAATTGCTTGAGAGTTTATTAAAAGCAATTGGCGCGGCTGTCACCGCCTCCCACCGTAGCTGCGGCCTCTCGATGCGCTCTGTCTCCTCGTACCCTGACCCCTCATTTCTCCTGGACACTGTGAGAGGACTAAACTGGTCCAGCTTTGAATTGATATAACTTTTTTTTGTAATGAGAAGGGCATTAAAGCAGCAACAGGAAGCCAAATGCTTATTAACTAATCTAGCGGAGATACCAGAGAAATATCTAGTGACTGGGAGCAACAAACTGAAACAGTACAACAGCTCAGCTGTTTTGAATATGGAGTAATTTCTCCAAGCTACTTTTTACAAATTTAGTGGTTTTGGATGGCACTTAGTTTTTTTGCAGTATGTAAAATCAAACCCAAAAACTTGCCTTAGATGCTCCTTTGTAACGTCAAAACATTGAATAATAATTCTTCTTTTCTAATGGGGTATTTCACACACCCATTCATTATTTTTAAAAACATATTTTTGTAACGAGGACCTACATAAGAATGTTTGGTCGGTGAGTATTTCCAAATTTCCAAGTATCATTGTTTAGCATCGTTAGTTTCACTACAGACCTTATTTTGCTGAAAAACTGGAAAAACCAATTATAAAAATCTCAAAGGAACCCACGGTGAAGGGTTTTGACATCACGGCTGAATAACTCTATTGAAAATGGAATTTCTTTTAACGAAGCAGTTTGTTTTTAAATCAGTTAAAACTGGTGCACTGCAACATTTTGTGTCTTATTTTTGGATATGATCAAATTAAATATTACTATAAAACAATCCTTTAAATATTCTTATAATATTTTTTTCGTAACTATAGCTATTCATCTCAGTTTTTGGTATATATGGTAACATTTAGTAAAGGGATTAATTGTCACTATTAACTAACTAGTGCTTATTATTAATAGAGCCTGTCCTCCAACAAAAAACGACCATATAGGTCGTTTGTCTAAGCATTTATTACGACCTATATTTACGTTTTAAAGTTAAGCGCGCTCTAGCGGGCGTAAAAATAATGACTGTATCATGTTGCGTCTGTCGTCATGAATTGACGAATAACATCATTACCAGTTAAAACGCACATTTATTTAAATGCAATGTGTGGCCGTTTTACACCGATCTCACAGTAATTCCTACATATTTTACTACTGTAGGTGGCTTATTCGTTCGAATGACCACACCTGACCCCACCCCTAAACCTACCCCTCACAGAAATCATGCTAAATTATGATTTATTGAACATATACATTTTCGTGCACGTCCGTTCCCTGGGATCGAACCCATGATAGCATGATTACATATCAAGGTATAACGCAATAATCTACCAACTGAGCTACACGAAACGCAAACCAGAGGGCAAATAAAAGAGTACAAAACATTCATATGAAAACGACCTTTTGCCGATAGGGGCGCACTTGTAGTATACGCTCTGATGGGTCGTATTTCAGGGATTTGGACAAACGACCTATACAAGCGTACTGGTTGGAGGACAGGTTGTATTAATATACTGGCTGTTGATTAGCACATATTAGTGTTTTATTCTGCATGAGCATATTTTAGATCCCTTAAATCCCACAATTAAACTTAACAACTACCTTACTAACTATTAATAAGCAGTAAAATATTTAGAGTTTATTGACGCAAAAATCAAGTTAATAGTTAATATCGAGAATTTGTTCCAAAACTAAAGTGTGACCAAGAACATTAACCCACAAACAAATGCCACTGACTTCAAATTTTATAAGTATCTTGTCAAGTTACAGCTGTTTAATATGAGCAAAAGCAATAATGCTTAACAAAATATAGATTTCTGTTAAGAAGCAATCTAGTTTGGTCTAGTTAAGCAACAGTTGATTAGGAGTTTTTGCTGAAAATGTTCTGTGTTATGCACAGACTTGTGCCTTAGACAAGAATCCCAAATGATTAAAGACCAAGACAACACATTCATAACTTCACCTTAGATAAACACACACGCTGGCAATGTAATCCGTTTGAGCGCACAGTGAAGTATGTCTGTAAATGTGTGCGTGTGACACACATGCTGAGATACTTCTGAAATGCCTTTTAGGAACGTCAGCGTGTTGCTGCTGTTAGATGCATTACCTTCACTGTGTTGGGACAAACACAATGAGAAATGTGGGGATTCCCTTTGACAGAAACAAACAAAACCCGTCCCACCCACTTTACTCGCGTGCATCACTACATCTGTACAAACTGTCATAGTCCAGTGCACCTGACTAATGCCCATTGAGAGTAGGATTAGAGAGCAGCAAATAAATAATGTGCACAGAACAACAGAGTAATCTCAGCAATCAGAGCTGTGTGCAAACAGGGACTTTTGTTGTAATTGAGAAGTCATAATGTTACATAGTCACTGAATACAAAGAAGCACTGAGTGAAATATGATTTTCAAGTAGCTTTCATTATGGGGTGGATAAAGGCAGATCATATTCCTGTTCTCCCATTTTAAAAATGTAGAAACGGGCTAAATATTCAATCATTCTATAATTTAGGATACATTTCACATCAGGAAAAACAAGCTTTCGCAATGAAACATCTATTGCTTTAAGTTGATATATTTTATCTGCTAGTTGCCAAGCTTAATCGTACCACATCATTTTGATATTACAAAGAAATGCTGAGTTTGTCAGCTATGTTATGGACAAACTGTATGGGTTTAAAAATGTCATCATTTTGATTCATTATTTCAATGGCAGGCTTCTCTGGCCAACCAAATGTCATTTTCTTGATAACCTCAAATGATAATATTTATTTCCTGTAAAAAAATAATAAACTCAATCTTAACACTTTACTTAAAGCCATTATGTATAATGCATTCTAAAGGGTTATTAAATGGTATAATGCATTATAATGATTAATAATGTGAGTTGTAATACAATAACAAATTTAAAATGCATAGTGTAACAATGAATTGCTAAGTGTTCTAACGTATTAATAGTTGCATGGTTACAATATTAAAATTATAAAAAAATGATTATCAATGGACATGAAATGTACCCTTAATTATACAATGACTTGATCATTTCTCATTGATTCTCTAGGCCTACCTTTATCCAGCACCGGTCCAAAGATGGCCAGGTTGTCATTAATAGTTGTGCAATTCCATCTGCGGCCTCGGAACTGATGCTGACACTCTTGGATGCCGATTTTCACCCCCTCTGCCACACTAGGCATGATTTCCAGATAGTTGCGGCAGAAGCGGAGCTGTTTGGGTACCAGGCCGGGGATTGAGCTGCACAGGATGGGCTGAGTACCCAGAGACGAGTACTGGTGTCCCACCGCCAGAGACCTGCCGAGGAAGACATGATGCAGGTGAGTACTTCTCTTCTAGATGTGCTTACCAAGGAACACTTTATTTGAATGAGCAATTCTTCTCACTATTAACAAGCATGAATGTTACTAGCATATTGGCTGTTTATTAGTACTTATAAAGATCATATTAATGCCTTATTCTGCATGGCCCTAAATATAATCCTGTACCTAAAATTAAGAACTACACTACCAGTCAAAAGTTTTCGAACCGTAAGATTTTTAATGTTTTTAAAGAGGTCTCGTCCGCTGACCAAACCTGCATTTATTTGATCTAAAAAGCAGTAATATTGTGAAATATTTTTACGATTTAAATTAATTGCTTTCTATTTGAATATATTTTAAATGTAATTTATTATTAGTTTTCAGCATCATTACTCCAGTCTGATTGGTAATAATTAATAAAAACAGCAAAATTAGGAGATTATTGAGGCTGTAGATTATTAAATCCGTGTAGTTGCCTTTTATCTCTTAATACTTTTTTGGGGGGTAAGTAAGTCCACTCTACGCATACTGGAAAATCTTTTCTTACATTTGTCATGTGCTAAACTTCATTGCTACCTAAAATATGAACGTTTTCTCGATTACTGACAAACTGGTCATTGCATCAGAATTTACAAAAATTCACAGAGACGGTGGCGAATAAATAAGTGAATGCAACACATCTCTAGTGAAAAGACCTGTGCATGGCGGTTTGCTGCTGGTCTAGCTGATGGACCTGCTCATTAGCAATGGCAGCGATGGTTTAAATCAAGTCTCCTTTATTTGTGTAGTGCTTTTATACAATACAAATTGTATAAACAGATCAACACGAAGATAGCATGGAGACTGTTCAGTTTTTGCTGTAAAGCAGCTCTCAAAGACAATAAATAGTGCCATTATTCAGCTCAAGTCAGTTCAGAGTTGGTCGTGTTCACGGAGTTTGTGTCTCTCTCAATTTATTGAGCATGATTGTCTGTGATATTAATGTTTTTAGCTAGTTAAGAGGCCTGAGCTAAACCAGAACATTTGGTGCCAGGATCCAAAATAAGCTTAATTTAGCTCAAAGCACAGACCCTCCTTTACTAACTACTCCTATTTACTGCATTATCACGGGTGTATCCTTTTCAAGTTAGGTGAAAAAGCCCAAACAGTGTAATTTGAACAATTACAGGATCAAAGTGTAACACGAGTGGATGGACTCCAGATCAATCCGACTCTTGGCGTTGTATATGCACCACAACAGTTTGACAATTTCGCAGTAGGAACTTGTGTTTGAAGCCGTCATAGGCACTGAAGATCTTTGGCTTTGCTGGGAGGGGTTCAGATGAAGCCGTAACACAAACATGAAAGCCCCAGCTGAGACAGGAGCAGAAGACTGATCAAGGATTCACAGTGCGGGACAGGTACCTTGTCATTAAGGGCCACCGACGTCCTTGAACTGTCCAAAAGTGAAACAGCCCTGTGGCTTGCTGTAATGACACAGTGTGCACTGGTCTGGCTGAGCATCAGAGGATGCTTGACTTATGTTAGTTTGAACTCGACCATTCTTTGATGACACACGGCTCAGATGCAACTCATGTGCTGACATGCTTTTCACTTACAATTCAGAGTTTCCATTGCAATGTTGTGGAAAGTTTGTCAGTTCGTCAGTCGGTACTATAGGGGTTTTGCTACTGTTTTTCTACCCGGTTGTCATCAAATTCAAATCGAACGCACAGTCTGTATCCTGACTCTATCTTAACTATGAAAAATTAAAACAAAACTTCAAGTACTGTATCTGATATGCTAACAGCTCAAATTAAGAACAAGACACATCTCATCACAACACCTCTGAGGATTTCAAAACCCACATTTTAGATTAAAAACAAAACAAAACAGAAAAACGCAATAGTGACTGTGAAGTGAAAGAGTAAACTCTATGAATTAAAATCCCACAGTGAATTCCCCAACAACCTTAAGCAACTGTTTTCTTATTAAACTACTTTTTCAATTTTATTTACCATTTAGATATTTAGTATATTAAAATATACTTACAGAAATGTAATAAAAGGAATAGTTATAAAACACACAATGGATAACTATTATATGTATGGACATTTGTACATTTTAGCTAAAAAATGATTTTGCTTCTTAATGTTGCAAACTGTTGTGTCTTATTTTAATGTATTACGTTTTTATTAAGAGCACTGGTTTGTAGTGCCAAAATCGCACAGATTCACAGAAAATTGCTTACTTCTGCGTTAAATAATACAGTGGATGGGATTTTTTATATAGTTAGGACAAACTTCTGTTTTAAGCCCCGCCCACCTCTGGATTTATCCCAAGAGATACCGTCACAAATAATATTGTCTTAAAAACAGATACAGATACTGGCTTTGCACATTCCTACAAATATCAAATATAATACTTATAATTTGTTACAGGCTATTTTATTTTATTTATGTTAAACATTTTGGGTAGGGATGCACGATGAATCATATTTAAATTGTGATCACGACTTCTGCTTCTCTCGATTTATTAAACATAATAATTTGCGATATTTGCCTGCTGGTTATTTAGCATGAACCTTTTTCTTTTTTTATAGGCTTTTGTGTTATTTTGCATTGGTAACAAGCGCTCGCATGCTGTCATGGTTGCCAGATATCAAGAGTTAAAGTCCTTAAGTCAGAGCCTTTCTTTAATCATTATATTTTCTGCCTGTGGTTTACTTAATATACCCAACCTGGCAACTATGTGCACGTGCTTTCTCTACATTACAGAAGATGCACAGATAAATGAAAACACAAGCAAACTTGTAAATTGGACTTTTTCACGATCTGAGATGCTCCACTCAAATTAAAGTCTAATGCATGTACATATTCATTGACTATTTGCAGCTAAAATGAACAAGACGTGTCTCTAAAGGTGTGAGCAGTCTCAATTAGATGTGTGTTGACCTGTGTTATGAGCTGATTACTAACCACAACAAGAGGGCCCCTCGGTGACCCCTGACCTCTGCAGTGATTAGACCTGAAGGGCTCTCTCAATGACAAAGACTACGACCCTCCCTCATCAGCTGATGCGCCACCAACCGCTTCCTTTACCTGCTGCATTCCACTACACTTCCTCTCCTCCTTTGTTCTGAGGGGGAAGTTATGGATCTCTGGTTGTAAAGGAAATGAATGATTACTTAGATCGACCACGTTGGCATAAGTCATGAATTTCATTGTTCGTAATCGCAGTACATCATTTGGATTTTTTTAAAGAGCGCAGAAAGTCCTCGAACTGAACTCCGCTTGAGAAATGTGAAAGAAAGAAGTTCGGATATCAGTCAGTGCTGGGTAGCCAACAGCTTCCATCTCTTTCTCTTTCTTTGTCAGTCTGCTCTTGTCTAAACTGACTTCAATAGGCTATGCTTTGTATAAGTTGATCCCTGGCATTATTTGACTCTGAGTCAGTCCTTTTTACATCTTTCTCTGTAAGGAGCTTAATCTGAATTTCACTTTAAAGTCTAAGGGAGCACAGAACAAGAGGGAACTTGAATGAAACTGGCCTGAGAGAAGATCCAAACCTCTTCTAGCAGGGTGTAGCGAAACTATGAAGATTTGTTCACATTACATTTGACCTTTTCTTAGCCTTTGTCAGTCCTTCGCCTCAGGGGCCAAGTAGCCTCTCAAACCAATGGTACGGGACGTTTACGTCATCCCCGCCCGCCCCGTCTGTCTCACGGTGATGCATGCTTTTCTTTTACATGCATATAAATACACAACCAACCCTCAGTGCTACCCAAGGGCAGAACTGACCGAGGAGCTTGAATTGTGATTAAAATATCAGTCAGTTGCCATTTCTGTCTCTTTTTAGGTTTATGGTTATTTAGATCTAGTATCGCCTCTTTACGGGAGACTTTTCAGGTGCGCAAATCAACTTCAGTTCAATGTCGAGCGCAAGTCAAACAAGTGCCCAAAAAGCATGGATGTCAAAAGAGCTTAAGTAGATGAACATTGATTAAACGTGAAGATGATTAAAACTATGCATACCACATGTCCTTGGGCTAAATATACTTCTGAGATCACAATTATGAGGCACACATTTCATATTTATCTGTAGTTTAATGCGCAAATACAGTGCATTTGAACTCAAAAATATATCAATTACATTACAATTAAATGCTATTCATATTCAGTTGTGTGGTAGGCACGAAAACAGTCCAGTTTAAATTTCATTTTTATGCAATAGGATAAGTTGCACAAAATTATGCCCAGGTTGCATTTAACCCAAAAATCAAAGGATTATTATTATTTATTTATTTTTACCATTACCATTATAATTACTCTTGTTTTCAATAATGATTCTCTAGTGATTCTACATTTTCATTACTGTGATAGAGAAATAACTGCTGATTTATTTAAATAAGAAGAACAGTAAATCATTATAAGCACATGGTTTTTGCATCGTAATCAGAAAGAGATTTACAGTTTCAATTGAGCTGTAAATTAGATTCAAATTCGTAATTTTTTAATGGCATTGAGAGGTTTTATTATTCACCCAAAAACCTAAGAGAGACTGCCCTACAATTATTTCATACAGGTAAGCCTTGATTAAACCAGCTGCAAGTAATGTAGGTTTGCATGCATTAATATAGTTTAGTTAGTTTAGTTTATTGATTTATAGAGCACATTTCAAAACAACAGAAGTTGCAACCAAAGTGCTGTACACAGGCATTAAAACCAAAATTAAAACAACACTAAAACAAAATGAACACACAGGATCAAAACCTTGAAAACGTACAAATATAGAATTAATTTATGCATGCATTGGCTGTTTTATGACAGCTTCAACCGTGGCTCATCCATCAGATTTACACCTTTAACTATTGTTTCTACTATTTCACTTTTTTTAGCTGGAAACGGTTTGTGGGTAAAGATGCCGTCAAGCGTGGACAGCCCTCAGGTATTCTGCAGTCAAGACTAAAGTGATAATTAATAGGCTCTGCTGACGGCTAGAATCAGCACCTCATACTTCGGTATTGTACTTTGCCAGAAGCTGATGAATTTGAGACGTCACCGCCGCTGAGTGAGGTGAACAGGTGTTTCAATGACATGTCCTCATGCTCAGCTGTCTGCCCCGTCGTCATCTGTTGTAGCTCACGATACTGAGATCACCATCATTTAGTAAGAGCAGACAACCCAGGCCCTCTGAAACCAAATAAAAGCACATTGGGCCACAACTGCACTGAGATTGGATGAGCTGGTATTTCAGTTATCGGGAGTTTGATATAATCAAATGCAACACAAGCATTTATAGGTTTGTCCTCATTTGTGTGCAACTTTGCTATTTTAGCGATATCCCAAACGAAAGGATGACCAACTGACATCAACCCTCCACAGAACAGTACCGTCTTTACATCCCCCCAAATCTCCTAAAGCCAGGTAATTCAAAGACAACAGGACAGAAATGAACATTCCCTTTGCTCTGCACTCTTGGATATATTTGCTCACTTTTCATCTGAAGTGTATCCAGTCTAGGTTTTAATGCATATTTCAGCAAGCCCAAGCAAGTGCGCCTCTGAATTACCGCTTTAATTGTAGGCCCCGGGGGCACAGAGCCGACTTTGACATCAAGAGCGAAGTGTTTGGGAGAAGGAATGTGCGGCAAGCTTTCACCTCCAGGTATTTATCTTTTAAGGTGGAGCGCAGGGGTGGAGGTGCAGTCAGGCAACACTATGTCATGAGGAGATGCAGGAAGCCATGAACCTGGTCTCTAAACCTGGCCTACATCACAAACCTCCTTCACAAAGATACAAAGCAGAACGGGTCATTAGTTTCGGTGTTCTCCAGCAGGACGTGTGTAGATACACCTGTGCTGTCCAGGTCTCCTCTGCATGGACATTAGCAGGTTATCATATCACATGACTCTCAGCTGGAGCACCCTGCACATATATGTTAGAGGAAACCGAAACTCTGTGGCTTGTTTCTTGGGAAAAATAAAGACCAATCTTTCCGCCTGAAAACTGAATCGAGGAAATTTCAATTAATTTACATATACCTCTGTCAGAAGCTGATTGTTTTAACCTTTGACACATTTGGTGACATTTTACACAGAGTGCTTATTATGAAAATATTAAAGGAACATATTTAATTGCGAACACAATGCATTGTTTTCAGAAACCTAATTGCATGCTATTTATAATTAAATGATAAAGTGTTAAAGGTTACATTTATATTAAAAGCAATTAGTTGAATTTAAGAGTGTTTTGATCCAATTAAGTTCTTTATATGTAATTTCATGATTACTTTTACAGTCTTTGAAATTTGGTTAAAGTGCTAACATTACTGACAAGCAGTTATGTATAAGTAATGCCATTTCTGTTTAAACTTGTATGTCATGCATTTAAATGTATTTGTAATTACACACTCATTTTGATAAAGCTGTAATTTAGTACAAATATATTAACTTATTTTTTTTAACAACTGCGCTAGTTAAAATTATAACCAAATACTTTACATGTATGTTAGTATGTTGGTCCGCATTTAAAAGTAACTGATGTTCTTCAGAAGATTATTAAAAAAATTTTTTGAAAATGTCCTTTAAAGTAAAACTTTTCACTTGAGTTTTTCATTGCACTTTTTAAAAGTGCACTTAAATGTGTTACGAAACATAGGCAAGAAAGTGTGTATTTTCTTTAAGAGTGGGCTTTTATTTCATTCATATTATCTGCAAGTACAGTTTTGTTTTTAAAAAATACTTGTAAGATTTGAAGAACATAACAAGTGCACATTTAATACAATTAAGCACACATCTTTTTCCTCAAGGGTTGGCTGCCCGTAATAAGCAACAGAAGTTTCTGGATGCTGTCCTGTGAACTGGCATTGTGAATGAGAAGGAAAGCACAGCTTTTAAAATCTCAAGAGGGTCAGACAGACAACAATTAACAAAAAAAGAGCGGCCTGGACTGTGACTAATGACCTACTCAATTACAGCTTTTACAACCACTGAGAAAACTCTGCTTTATTGTCTTGCCTTGCTGAAACAATCTTCTTTAGGTGTGTGAGTCTTGGAAACACCTTAAACGTTTGCAATGTGTCTGTTATGAACTGTACTTTTTTTTGTGCAAGCATAAAGTTATTTTAAGAGAATGTTTGTAATAAAATGCATTGAAAGTTTGATGATACTGCATACTTTTAACAGTCAGTAAAATGTGCTTCTCTAACCTCATCAGCCACAATTTTACTTTATCATTATTAGAAGTCTTTCAGGCCGTTCAAAATACGATGATCACAACTACGTTTTCAAAAGCATACAATAATGTTGATTAAAAAATACAAAAACTAAAATGACAAATATGCTGTAAGCCTTATTTAAATGATTTCCGACAAAGTTTAGCTCTGATTAACGAAATTGAGCAGATTTAACTAAATGAAGTACTACATTAACAGCACGGATCTATTACAAATAACACCTAACTCAAATAACATTTCATCGCATGGTTTTTATTTAAAGACGGTCCGGTTTGACGGCCAGCCTGTCGTGAAATGCATCAGTGACACATATTTTTTTATTTTTATTATTATTAGGCTATTTATTATTTATTTATTTTTTTGCAATCGTTAAACTTTTAAGTAGATGAATTATATAATTATACTAACAATTTTAATTAATAAATAAAACGTTTAATTAATGAATTGAACATGATTTACACAGGATTATAAATCTTTGTTGATAAAAATGTATCCTGCAATTTCTACTTGTTGAACCTACTAACAGGTGCACGATAGATAGATAGATAGATAGATAGATAGATAGATAGATAGATAGATAGATAGATAGATTACAACTGACGTCATAGATATTTTCAATCCCCCAAATTTTTGTCAAGTTGAAAAGCTTGTCATTTACGCGTTCTAGACTACTAAACTCATAGTTTTTTCACAAGGAAAGGTTAAAAAAGTCATAAAACTTACCACCATATCGGGTAACTTGCCATGACACGCGTACGCGTGAGCCCACAAAAAAGAAACAGGAAATATCCAAGATATATCATCCTTTAAAAAGTTAGGCTTAAACAGACACGCACACGCACACACGCACATATACACACACATACACGCGCACACATTAACGCGCGCGCACACACACACTCGCCCGCGCGTGTCAATGAGAAAGCGCGAGGTGATGATGAGCGATATTTCTCTCCGATAATCCTACAGTGTTCTCCTGCGCGCGCTCATGAGCCGCATGTTAAAGTTAAGAGCAGCTCTGCGCTCGGACCCAATCACAGGCTTCTGCCACGGGCGAAATTCTGCTGACAGAGTCACTCAGACAGTCTGAACCGCAGAGCTCGGGACACGCACTGATTTAATAGTTATTGGGACATGCGAGGCTTTGTGTGTTATATATATCAGGTTGTCTAAGGGTGGGTGGGGGGACCCCTGTGGATTGGGTAGCTATAACAACCTGTCCGGATTTCACCCCCCGGTTTAAAGCCCCTCATATGCAAAAATGAAAACGTGTGAATTGCTTGCTTGGCTTGTGTTAGTTTTTCTTGCGCTATTGCTTGCTTTGCTGTGTTCAAACGATCGAGCTGTTTTGTTAGCCTATTTACAAAATTAATACAAATAAATTGAACCTATTTTTTTTTTTAAATGCTGTTATAGCCTATACAAATAAATAAATGTCAAGATACCAAACCATAATTAGGCTACCTTTCAAATAAATTGGTTGCATTTCAAATATATCGAATCCAATGAAAACCTTTAAACGCGGACAATATTGCTCTGCTCTGATCTGTCCATTTTACAACAACTTTAAATGAAAGGGTAAAATCGTGATTTTTATTTTAACTGATGATCATACTAATGATAATGTTAATACAAATAATCATAATGCTATAATAATACAAAAAAAGTATATATATATAAATATAATGCTGTTTTCCCTCAAATGGGAAACGATCTTTTTATATGCAGATGTTGCAATATTTCTACAAGTTTCAGAGTAAATTGCTTTAAAGCACGTGTTGCACTCTGGACGTGTATTCATCGTGTGTATTCATGTTCATCGATCCTCTACACACACACACACACACACCTGCTCAGACGAAACAGGTCCTTTACGGAAATGTATCTAGATCTAAAGGATAAGCTCACATCAAGTAAAGAGGAAACGCTGATTAATGAATGAACGAATGAATCTCACGGTGTCCCTCTTCATTACATGGAATGACTAACTTACAGATCTAATCAGAGAATTCCTTCCGACTATTAAATAACTATTGATCAACTTCGACACAAACTGCATATCCTAATAGGATAACGAGATAACAGATTTCCTTATGGGCCTACATAGGCTTACATTTCTTCAAATGTCATAGAGACTCTTAAAGACTTGCTTTTAACGATGACTGACCTGCTTCCAGTTTCTTCAAGTCAGTATATTCATACTTAGAAAAAAAAAAGATATCTTCACATCCGAGTCGTTTCACCCATTTTATAACAACTCGTGTTTTTGATGTGTAATATTTGAATAATCATTTTCCCATGCATTCTTTTCTAAAGACTGTAGCTGATGTGTTATCTGTCCAGGACTGTGTGTGTGTGTGTGTGTGTGTGTGTGTGTTCAAACACATTTCTGTTTCACACGTCTCCATCTAGTGGCACTGAGCAGCAGCAAACACGGTGTTGACTATTTTTAAACGAAGCTAATGTTTGGACACAGTGAGTACCGTCCGTGAGTATCTAATGTCATCTCTTCCACAACATCAGTGTGAATGAACTTTCTCTGGCTGAAGCTTTCAACCTGTGCCCTCTAGTGGAAGAAAAACGGTACAACAGACACATTTGTTATAACATGTTATCACCAGATTTGCATATTAGTCCCAAATGCTTCATAAAGTAACCACAGATTCCTGGAGTGTGAATTAATGAGTAAACTGAAGAATCATGTTTGTAATAAAGAGAGCTGCGTTGCCTTGAGATATACATCGTGAAATATCCCTTCGTTGACAAATTAGCCTTCCGGTATGACTGACTTTTATTGCCTTTAATCAAGAAACTAGTGGTTTCTGGAAGTTTTTTTTTTTTTCCTGAATGCCTCTGTGTTGTAATAAATGACTTACCTGTGTTGAATGAGAAAATTAACTTTGGGATTAGATATTCATTAAAGGAATGGCTTACGCAAAAATGATCTCTGTTACATTTTCAAGCTTTGAATTATTCATATTTAGTAAAGACAAACTACGCTAGTGAAAAAGTAATATATTTGAAATGCATTTATCTATAAACATGACATATCGCTTGAGACTTAAAAGACCGATATAAAAAGTATAATTAAACTTTATTAAGAGTACTACTTGTGCACCATGCAAATGTCTTAATATTAAGCCTAAAATGTGTTTTAATATCACTATTGATGAGGATTTAATAATATAATAATATCAGTCTTTAAATGCTAATGCAAGCTATGAAGTATACTTCATAGCAATTATACAATCAAATATAGTTCAGCATGTCTTTAGTTGGACTTCAGCACAACTTCTGCACAATTAAAGTGCATTAAGTACAAAATGAGTTCTAGTTGATCACACTTTAAGTATACCAGTATACCACAAGTTCAATTAACAAGAGTATTTTTATTAAGTTAATTTTTTATTGTCATTATAAACATACACTTTTTACATGCAGACACCTATTCGTAGGGTGTTAGGAGGTGTTTTTGTCAAAGCACGTACTGTGCATGATACAGAGTGTTTTTACTTTTTATTTCTGGAAAAGAGACAGCAGAGGTGTGAAGTCGAGGCGTTTTTTCCAGCCGTTTTGATCATCGTGACCTCACAGTCAGAGTCAGGACTGAAAACATACTCAAATGACATGAACAACGTCAGCTGCAGTCCGGTCCACAACATCTCCGGTGAAACAGACTCAAATGTTTGAGGTTCTGCTTCAGAGTCCAGCTAACAGAGCTTGAACAGGGTGAGGTGTTGTTTAGTCATGGGTTACAGTATATGGGCACAGTGTCAGCTCTATTATTCCAGCCATGAGAATGGAATATGATTAATATTGCCCCCAGGTGAATATGAACCCAGTGAACCTTCACATTTTTTCCTCTTTACTCAACATGACCAGTTCATGTTGATTAAGTTTTTCTAAAAATTCTTGACATTTGGCATTCGCAATGTGAACACCAAAAAATGAAGGGCATTATTCGTCACACTTGTGGTCTTCTGTCAAAAATGACAGGAAGTGAACGGGAAATCAACAAAAGAGAGAATTTTTGTGTGTACAATCTACAAATCTGCCACAATGCAGAAAAAATTACACGCCAATGACGGGGTGAAACTCTAAAACAGTGTAAAACCAACACATCCACACACACACACACACACACACACACACACACACATCCACTGTACACACGTGTACACACACACACACATACACACACACACACACACACTTTTGAACTGGCGGGACAGTAACACAGCAAATAATATAAGCAAGAATTCAACTACAATGCAGTAAAAAAGTGACACATCCACTCACACACATATACACGATTATACACACTCAAATAAAATAATATGTCTAAATTCCTAATAGCCAAAACGAGTCAGAAAACTCAAATCAGATCAGACCAAGAATAATTAAGCTCTGATAAAACGTTCCTGTTAAGTTTTGATACATTTTTAAAGATTTTAATGTTTTGTGTAATAAAATGCTTTCTCTGTGTTCAGGTTTCACTGTGGTAATAAAAAAAAAAAAAAAAAAAAAAAAGACAAATTGAAGCTTCAAATCAACATTAAAAAAATTGAAACCTTTTAAAAAAGTTGTCTTTGAGAATGTCTAAATATATATCTAAACCCACAACTTAATAAAAAATAACTATTGTCTAAAAACAAGGAGAGGGTTTATAGGCCTTTTATTTAGAGCTATATAGGGATCTATGGGCTAAACCATGAAATTGCAGATGTTTTTCTTATTTTACTCCCACCAGATGGCAACAATCAGGCTTCAGAATTTTGGATTTTAAAGGCACTGACACAAAATACTGCATTAATTGAAATATATATTAAATATATATATATTTTTTAAACATTTGTATTATTTTCAATGGGAATAAATTGGTCATAATTATTGCATAAAATTAATTAGTACCAGCAAATTATCTAAAAATACAATATAGAAAATATTATAGAACAAAAATATATTATATTAATTTTACTGGGGGGAAAAAGTAAAACGTTGACCATGAAGATCACAAGTGTGACCAGAGGGTTAAGACTTCAATTGCACATCTTTGCATATTAAATAATTGCTATACACATGGGACTTTTGAAATAACATTTTATAAACTAATTGAGGAAAAGTCCCGATTTTTACAATATATACCCCATCAAATAAAACTTTGAATACTGTTTTTTTTTTGAGCAATGGCCAAACTTTTGTTCAGCATGTGCTCACATACACTCACTATTTCTCTCATAAGAAACAACTAAGTGCATAAACGATGTAAATATGAGATTAATATGGAGTATAGACAGTTTAAGTGATTATAATGGAAGAGAGCAGAACTTGTGCCTAACTATAGTGATCGACATCTCAGCGATTATAAAGTGAGCATTCTTTTGTATATAATCACAATTTAAATATCAGTTATTTTTTATGCTACTAAAAATTTGAACACAACTGTTCAGTCAATGGCTTGATTTTGCTGATGTGTAGATATAATGAGTCTTCATGAGCTTTTACATAAAAGTCATTTATCACAGATCAGGCATGCGTCCTGTAGTGACATAAACAATTATGCCCCACTGACATAATCAGGCACTTTATTGAACTTAAACAACCACATGATAGAATGCTTCATGCAGTATTGCATCTTAATGTTTTTTTAGCACAATGACCTCTTGTCAAAAGATCAGGGAAAATTTGATTTCTCAATTCATGACCCTTCAAGCAGAGCTACTGTAGACATACATGAGCACATTACTTTAGTTAATGTTAAACTATAACATGGTGGAAGGTGAATATAAAACATTAAGGCATAACTGGGTGTTTCTTCAACATTAATATTTTTGTCCCAGCTAAAACCATGCTAAAACTTTATTTTGTTTGAAATATTATAAATAATTAAGCTGTCTCAGCTGTGATCTAATATCTACCCTGACCAAAAATCCAACAAAAACATTTTTTTTTTCTACGTCATGATTTTTTCAACGTTTAATTGAGTAACTTCTTGGCATCCATGGAGACAAACGGTGTCAGTAAAGCACAAATTATTTTCAATTTGAGTATATTATTATGTGTGAAAATGTCATGCTAACTATGAAATTAGCTTTCACAAGGGAAAAGACAGCTATTTTACTTCTAAAAATGTTGAAAATGTAATTTCTACCACAAAACACAATAAATAATGTCAGGGAAATTACATTTGTCATTTGTTGAAAAGAAAAAAAAAAATGAGGAAAGACCTCTGGACAATACTAAATTAAAAATCTTTTCATATTTTCCCTGGTTTCACAGCTTTTAAATGCCCAATCTCTCACCCTCAATCATTTTTGCCCATCTTTCACTTTTTCTGTGGGTAACAGAGGGACCTTGTGTCAACATCATGGTGTTTTCACACGCCTATTCTGACCTCAACGAGACCATTATGTCATGAGGAGAAATTCAAAGTCAAGGTGGTATCCAGGAGAGTAAGTGCACTGGGTGGGCCAGACCTCCACATTAGCTGTACGTCATCCTCCCTCCTTCCAAGTTCTCTTTCAACACCTTCTACCTCATAGAGCAGGTCTTCGTTTTCAGTCCAGCATTATTTGAAACAGAAAATATGGTGGATATTAATGTGGATGTTAAAAGAGATCACACATAATGAAAAACATTATGAATTAAAAAACTACTAAAACACTTGTGTCGTTCCAAATTTCTAACATGTGGAACACTAAAGGGAATGTTCTGAAGGATGTTGTTCACACTGCTCTTTTAAAACAATAGAAGCAAACGTGAGAGCTACAGCAGAGAGCAGGATTTTTATTGAGCAATGAGATATCTCAAGCACAAAAGTTTTCTGGACTACTTTTATGGTTGTATTTAGAGCTTGATCGCCTTTGGTCACGATATGCTTTTGTTGAATGGGAAAGAGCATGAATTTGGACATTCTGCATAACATATCCTTTTGTGTTTCACTGAAGAAAAAATGTATACAGGTTTAGAACAACATAAGAGTGAGTTACGTAAATAATGGTGGAATTTTCATTCTTGGGTGAACTATTCTTTTAAGGAGAGATGATTTGTTATTTAGCAGAGCTGAGAGTGAAGTCAGGACCTGTGTGTGTGTGTGTGTGTGTGTTGTAATCTGAGCTTTTTTGAGAAGTTTTTCAGCAGCCACATGGTTACTGTATGTGAGTCCCTCCATTTGAAACTGCTATCTGCGACCATAGATTTGTGTAGGTAAATGTCCTGTTAGTTGCTGTTTTGTGTTAATTTTTTTCAATTTTATTTTAATAGTTAACTATAATAACCCTGCTCCCTTGTGACATCTAGTGGTTGAAAAATCTTAATATAAGAGTTGGTAGCCTTTGATTTTCATAATATGGAATATATGGATATAATAAAAATAAATACTATGGAAAACTATGGCTACCATTTTGTTTATTTAAATGGAGAGTCATCTCAATTATAACCAGTAAAATATGCCACAAGGATCTGTCCTAGGTCCTCTGTTATTTTCAATATATATGTTGCCCCTTGGTAATATTATTAGAAAATACGGGATTAGTTTCCACTGTTATGCTGATGATACTCAACTATGTATCTCAACAAGAGCAGATGAAACTTCTCAATTATCTAAGCTAACAGAGTGTGTTAAAAATGTAAAAGATTGGATGACCAATAATTTCTCCTATTAAATTAGGATAAGACACCAAAAAACACTACACAGAATCTTGTAGATTACAGTTTGCAACTAGACAGATGTACTGTTACTTCCTCTGCAGTCAGAAATCTGTGTTTTATATTAGACATCAACTTGTCTTTTGAAAATCATATTTCCCATGTTACAAAAAACAGCATTCTTCCATCTTAGAAACATTGCCAAGCTACGAAACATGTTATCTGTTTCTGATGCAGAAAAGCTAGTTCATGCATTCATGACCTCTAGACTGGACCATCTCGTTGGCCAAGCATTAAAATAATGCATCTCATAGTCTTGTACTGAAGCTATATCTGATCAAATGCACATTATTATTCTTTAGCTTGGGTTAAACTAACTCATTTTACTTGGTTGGATCAGCAGCCACGCTAATTATGTCTCTGTTCGTTTCTCTGTTTCTGTAACTAGGATTTACACAAGCTTCTGGATCCAGAACAAGAGATGATGCCAACCCTGAAACAACATACAGGACTACCAAATTTTGCTATTAGTTCAATTGCAACATATAAATAGTGTTCATTTTTTGTTTGATTACGTCTTTAATATATTTTTCTGTATATTTATGCCATATGTACATAAACTGACAGTCACCACCGATAAGCTACTATTAAATATATTGTAGAAACTTAATTTTCTTAAATGATAACAGAATTTAAATTTAGGGTGAACTATCCCCTTATATTATTTATTCTGTAAACATGAAGAAGTCCAAGCATATTTCCAGTTCGTAAACAGTCATAAGATCAAGCGATTCGAAGTTAAACTTGGTATTTCTAACTGACTTGATCCTAGTGATCTGAGTGCTCTGTTATGTTTATATTTAGTGAACATATCTGCAATATATTTCGGTCCTAGGTCATTTAGTGACTTATATACGAGTAAAAGTACTTTAAAATCAATCCTAAATGTAACTGGAAGCCAGTGTAAGGACCTGAGGACTGGTGTGATATGCTCAGATTTTCTGGTTCTCATCAGAATCCTGGCAGCAGCGTTCTGGATATGCTGCAGCTGTCTAATGGTCTTTTTGGGAAGGCCGGTGAGGAGCCCATTACAATAGTCCACCCTGCTGGTGATGAAGGCATGAACAAGTTTCTCCAAGTCTTGACTGGAAACAAAACATCTAATTCTTGCGATGTTTTTTTTAAATGATAGTATGCTGATTTAGTTACTGCTTTGACATGACTAGTGAAACTAAGGTCTGTCTCCAGAATCAAGGTATGCATTCACCTTAAACACTTCATCTTTGTTTCCAAATGCAATGACTTCAGTTTTTTCCTTGTTTAACTGAAGAAAGTTCTGGCACATCCAACTATTAATTTCATCAATGCATTGGCAGAGGGAGTCAATAGGGCTGTAGTCATTTGGAGATAAGGCTAGGTAAATCTGGGTATCATCAGCATAGCTGTGGTAGACAATTTGGTTCTTTCTCATTATTTGACTTTTTATTTGAGCATATACAGGCTAAAAAAGAGTGGTGCAAGAATTGACCCTTGTGGGACTCCGCATGTCATGGATGTCCACTTAGACTTATGCTCTCCTAGACTCACATAATAGCCTCTCCCTTCTAAGTATGATCTTAACCATTTGAGTACCATCCCAGAAAGCCCGACCCAGTTTTCCAGTCTCTCTAGTAGTATGTTACGATAGACCGTGTCAAACGCATCACTGAGATCTAGCAATACCAGCATCGATATTTTGCCAGAGTCACAATTTAAGCGAATATCATTTATTATCTTAATGAGTGCTGTCTCTGTGCTCTGATGTGGTCGGAAACCAGATTGAAAATTGTCCAGGTATCCATTTGAGTTTAAGTATTTGTTCAGCTGATAAAAAACTACCTTTTCTATAATTTTGCCTATAAAAGGAAGATTAGATATTGGTCTAAAATTGCTCAAAATTGTGTTATCAAGATTGCTCTTTTTCAGGAGGGGCTTTACAACTGCAGTTTTTAGGGAGTTTGGAAATGTCCCAGAAAGAAGTGAGGCATTCACCACTTCTAAGAGATCTGCTTTTAAGCAGTCAAGCACACTTCTGAAAAAAGATGTGGGAAGTGTGTCAAGACAACAGGTTGATGATTTTAGGTGCTGCACTATGTCTTCCAGAATTTTACTATCAGTTGTTTCAAAAATAGACATAGTATCTTTTTGATATTTTGGCCTAGTCTGTCTGACCTCTGCATTGCTTGAGGATGTGCCAATCACCTTCCTGATATTGATGATCTTCTCAGAAAAGAAGGAAGCAAACTCATTGCATTTGTTGTCTGAAAGCATATCACTGGGAATCTGATTTGGGAGGGTTGTCAGTCTCTCAACAGTGGCAAAAAGAGTATGGGTGTTATTTAAGTTACTGTTTATTAGGTTTGAGAAGAAGTTCTGTCTAGCTGTGGCTAGTTTCACATTAAAAGCATGAAGGATGTCTTTATAGATGCTATAGTTGAATTTCAAGTTTCGTCTTCCTCCACATCCGCTCTGCTTTTCTGCATTGTCTTCTCATAGTCTGAACTGCTGTTGATCTTCTCCAAACTGATTTCTGTCTGTTTGTTTTCTTACTGACTATTATTGGTGCAATATCATCAATAACATTCTTAACTTTTGAGTTAAAGGAATCAAGGAGAGTATCAACAGAGTCTGCAGAAATGCTTGGTGTTAAAGATATAGCCTCCATAAATAGTACACTTGTGTTCTCGTTTATGCATCTCCTTCTGACAGAGACAGATCTAGATTCAGTGGTAGCAGAGATCAATATATCAAAGAAAATACAGAAGTGATCAGATAGTGCTACGTCCTTAATAACAATGGATGAAATGACAATTGAATTGACTAAAATTACTTGAAATGAAGATCATGACAATAATACAGCGTATAGACTGCATGATTTTAGGCCCGAGTTTCACTCGCTGACAGTTTTCTGGAGACATATCCTGTATGAGATGGTGACACAGTTTATACTGGAGTGAAAAGCTAAATCAAATTGTTGCTTTAAAAGTTGCTTTAAAATGTTGTACATCACTGTTTTTTCTTCTTCTTCTTCTTGTGACCCATAAGGCTGTAGTAATAATTTCCTCTAGATGACATGAATACATTCCAGTCTTGTCTCTTCACAGCAGGAAGAAAATCGATTTTCCAAGAGCAGATGAGCAGAGAGCTCTGAAGGACTTAAAAACCCAAAGTGGTCGCATCCTGTCTTATATCAGCCACTGAGACGAGCGCCCCATCAATCCCCTCAGCCTCACTTTCCTTCACAGCAGGCGGACGGCCGTGTGGTATATCTCATATTCCTTTTCATAAGATGCTGACTCACTGCTTGGAACATCTGTGCAGCTTGAGAGAAGAAATGTCAGATCAGGTCTATCTCAAGGGACCGGGTCTGTGGCGTAGGCTACCTGAAGAAATGAAATGTTGCAAGCAGGCAAAAGCATTAAGAGAATGATTACGTTTTTCAAGGTTATAGCAACGGAAAGAGCCAGTCGTACGGTAGCAGTTGCTTTTAAAATATGACTTCTCACTTTCACTTTCCTGGTTAGCTATAAAAACAGTTGACTTGTGCATTGGGGCTATTCAAAGATAGGGCTCTTCAGCTCACTGTCATGCTGAGTTTAGCTCCAATGCCAATTAAACTCACCTGCCTGTAACTTTATAGCAATCCTGAAGACCTTAATTAGCTTAATTAATCATGTGTGTTTATTTAGAGTTGGACAGTGGCCCTCCAGGCTTTGATCCTGAGTTCATGATCAAATTTGGAGCGTGAGCAATTAAAATCTGACTTCAGTGGCATCACAGAAAGATGACTGAAACAATATCTGGAAGCGAGCTAGGTAATTTAGCTTATTAATATTTAACATTCTAAATGTAGTTTTTTTAAGCTTATTTATTTCATGCTGTATGCAACTAAAGCATATTAATTGTAAAACTAAAAAAAAAGACAAACTTTAAGTTGGCTTGAGAAAGCCTGACCAGAAAGTTTGAAGAAGTTTAAAGAAGTTTGAAGTTTATAGTTTAAAGTTAGATTGATAGATTAGTTGAAACAAAGAAAGATATATTAGTTAGAAAGAATGATATAGATTAGTTCAAAAGAATGATAGATAGATTAGTTTGACAGAATGCATGCAACTACCATTTTGCTAGCATGATTAGCATGATGGTAGCATGTTTCTAGCATGATTAGCATGTTGCTAGGATAATTGATAAACTGTAATGGATTAAGGATATGGTATAATATATAAATCATGTAAAATAATGGTAACACTTATTAGTACATATAAAGCACGTTAATTTCTTATTCTCCTTGACCATTCTAGATTCCTTAAACTGGCCCCCTAAATGATGTTACTAACTATTAATAAGCATCAAATTAGTAGTTTATCAAGGAGAAAAGTCATAGTTAGTAGTGAGAAATGGACCAAACTAATTTGAATGAATTATCACTGAAAGCTTGGAGATTTTGTCTTTAAAACTCTCTTACTGTGAACTAACCTTCACAGAAAACCTGAGGGAGTGACTTTATTACATCAGGGGTGCTTACAGCTGGACCAACTTCGGTTTGAGATCTCTTACCCAGAACAAAAGCAGAAACAAAGCAGGTTAGCCATGGAGCAGAAGTTACTCTGGTAAAAACCAAGCCACTCACTTGGTGCATAAAACCCAGGTCGGCACAAACTAAACTGAATCTTACTTGTTTGTAGCAACCTAGATTGGCTTCATGGATGAATGGTTGTAGATTAAAAACCACTAGAGGTCAGTATTGTTTCAAAATTTGGTTATAGCAGTGTTCAATATATTAAATATTTATTTAATATGCAGGGACAACTTCAAATCATCTGTATGTTGATTCATTTGTAGATGGCTACCAAAAACCTTTCTCTGTTTGTTTTAGCATTCCCATCATTTTGACACAGCAGCAGTTCCTCGACCTCGACCAGTTTGGGCTAGGAGTGTGATAGGGGTGTGTTCAGGAAACACACATCTTTAATAACAAATGTTACAAATCACAATTCCTTACTGTCTTGTTTAGCTAGGCATTGTTGCAGCATGCAAATGTGCAGCTTTTGCAATCAAACTGTCAACTTTTTGATGACTCACTGTCACTGACAACAGCCTGCCTTTTGTTGTTGAGCTAAATCTATGAGCGTTCTGAATTCCAGAGGAGAATGTTAGGACAGAGCACAATGACATAGCTCTCAGGTGTTTGATCTGTCTCGCTCTTGCCACTCCTGACCCAGCCAGAGATCTCAGGCCAGTAGGAGAGCAATGAGTAGCACTGAGTAAAGAGCAAAATGTGCAGTGAATAAGGAACAGATATACCGCAAATCTGAAAGGGAGTTCTTGCAGTTCTTGTTCTGGTAGCATGTGTTTTGCAAAGGACTATGTGCATCCAGCCAGTTGTTATCACAGAGCAAACCCAGACCTGGAGAGGTTTATTTTATTTTGTGATAACAAATGGCTGGATGTACATTATCCCACTTATTACAAGGCTACTTGACTCATAAGTAAATACTTAGACACAAAATATTGATTCTAGTTGAAATATTTTATTAGCTATTTAAACGCAGAGCTTCCATGAAGAAAAACAAACGCCTTTGAACCTAGATGAAGTTCAGACAAGACGAATATTCAAGGCATAACGTACAGTTGTATCACTAATTACACATAAATAAAGACGGGGAAATAAAATGTTAATTTAAGAAGAAAGCAAACATATTACCATTACCCTGCAATTAATACTGAAGTCCAAAGTACTGAAGTTTCATTTTACAGTGAGTCGATAATTGAGTTCGAATGAATTTGCAGTGTGTTATTCTGTGTTGCAATTGAACACAGTTGGGGAAAGTTACTTTTAAAAGTAATGCATTACTCTCTAAAAAAGTAAAACATTTTGTTACATTGTTACTTTTTATGGAAAGTAATGTTGAGTTACTTTTTCTCATTTAGGCTGGGCTTGCTTGTTTGTTTTTTAATATAAAATGTTCTAACTTTGGCAAATGTAAAAGCCCTTTCTTCCACCAGGCTGAAGGAATTGAAAAAGGCTAATATAACTCATAGACATATAACGCCATTGTGTTACAGGTGTACTGAGTTTCGAATCCGGCTGAAGGACCTTTCCTGATCCTCTATCCCATTAAAAAAAAATGCATTACTTTACTATTCACTTGTAAAAAAAGTAATCTGATTATGGAACTTGCATTACTTTTTACACTAAAGGTGACATATCATGAAAATCTGACTTTTCCAGGTTTTAAGTGCTATAATCAGCTCCCGGGTGCATCTACCAACCAAGAAAACATGAAAAAGATTAACCCAGTAACTTTGTTTTGCTAAGCCTTTTTCTGCAAGCGTCTGAAGAAATGAGCGCAAAGGGATCTCATTGGGATCTCATTATAATTTTATCGCCCCTTAATCTGTAAATTTTCATCCACGGCGTCGTCATTCTAATGTACCAGTTCTAATGCCATGGTGAAAGTCTGAGCAAAACATGCTAACTGTTCTGCCTTCGACTACACAGATGAGCACAGAACACTGTTTAGAGTCCCAGCCTCCGAGGAGACAACAAAGCAGTGGATTTATTGTTTTATTGACTGTATATTGTTGCTGCCACACCGATCTAAAATAAACATGCAATTTATTTCCCAACTGTTTACCTTCACAGACAAAATAGATTTGCATGATTTTAACGTAAACGTGTGTGTGAATGAAAACTCTGTTTAGTTCTCACATGCTGTGACAGCCGCTTTCTGTACGTGTGCACTCATAAATCCATATATCAGAAGTTATAATAATAATCAGAACCAAAACAGATGGTTTATAGCAGGTATGAGCTGTAATGGCACAACTCTATTCTGGAAAAGGGGCCGGGTCAAAGCCGCAGCTCATTTGCATTTAAAGAGACATGCTCTAATACAGCATGTTTCTGCTTCCACTAACACTAACTACAAGACTAATCCCAGTATTAAGCCTTTCTTGCGGCAAATATTAATCTTTGTTCATTCATCATTTCCTCCACCTGTTGAAACAAGAGAGGAAACATAATATCTGACCGTGTCTTAGTTACTGCAGACACCAGCTTCATTACAGCCACGTCCATCTACGTCAACTTTATTCCATCCAGTCATTACATAGCTGAGATCAGTCGGGAGGATGCCTCGTTCCTCCCTTTGCTGACCTGCTTATCTGACCCCAACCTTTGAAAACTGGGCTCTTCCCTGGAAGCGCTCGCCCACTGCTGTCACTTTGTCAATCCCAGAGTCTGAAGATACAGTGAGGGGCAGGAAAGGTGAAGGTAGTGCCTTCTTCGATGATCACAGAGAGCTTTCATCAGCTATCAGGTTTGATAGACTAAGACAAAGCTCTAAGAATCATGTTAACTGCAGGACAAAGTAGACAAAGTAATCTGTTCATAGAAAACTGCTCACTCATTCACTGTTCCCTATACTGGATGCTACATAGCTCACTGAATGGGGGAAAGAGAGATGAGATGAAATTTATGGCAGGAGGTGGAGTACAGAGGTCTGGTGAACAGTTTTGTGGTGTGCAGCACACATATTCTGGCAGAGAATGATGTCTAAACTACTGGCTGTCATGAACAACACACTGGGAATATGAGGGAAAGAGGAAGATGTTTAACAGTAGGTTAATCCAGCATCAGTGCAGAGGAAAGTCCTACAGGTTTGCCCCAACTGCTAAAAAACTTTCCATCTGGTGCTAGCAAAGAGGCCACCTGTAATATCATTTTACTTTACTTTGAAACAATTTTATTGTACATTATATGCATATACCCAAAGCCAAATGCCTTATTTAAAAAAAGATATGGAAATAATTCAAAACACATAATCAAACAAATATTCTTTACACGGATTATCCAACAAGCACAAAGCATTTTGTACTGAACATATTTAAAACTACAGAACAATATGGCTAAAGTTTGACCTTTACGAATGAAAATGCTCACAGTGTGAGCTCAAATTCAAATTGAATAACCACATTCATTTTTGAGGAATATGAAATCGTTAACAATGTTTTTTTTTTTCCATGACAAAGGTTTAAACCTTCATGTTTCTGCGTCTCAATCATGTTTCGTGCATGGTGCTGTTATATTTGTGAATGAATCTGCATTTTTGAGCAATTTGAAAATGAATAGTGACTGAAAACAAGGGGAAAGTGTCCTGCTTTGGTTTCCAACTCTCACTGGAGTCTTTTGAACACACGAAGTTGAGTAAATAACACTTGTCTGGTTCTTTAAAGTGTTTTAAAGCTGAACACTAGACATCATATACAGTACTTGCTGAAGTTGAAAATGTTTGCACAGGAAACGCTGGCCATCAGGCATACAGACTTTAAAGTCATTCTGAACACAGAAACACATGCCTTTTTGCTAGGAGAATGAACACAATATGTGTTCTGCAATGGACTCAAAATATCAAACATTTGATGTTTTCCAACTGGAAGAAGTCATATTGTGACCATCATACACTGCACGATTTTCTAGGAATCTGTCAACTCAGATTTTCAGCAACTGGCATCAACTTGTCCAGATTGTAACACAGTCTGACCTGTACACAGGGTCAGTGAAAGAATTGAATTATTTTTTGGGGAACTACTTCAAAAGACTTAACAAAAACCTCCACTCGCATGCATGTATTTACATACAGTTGTATTTTACATGCATGATGCAATAGAAAAGAATATGAATTACACAAAAAACACTTTTGCATGGATACTTCAAATTGCATTGAGTTGCATCTAATATGTGTGCTTTATACACACATTGATGCCTAACACGGTCAGTGTTCACAATCACATTGCCACCTAACTAACCTTGCTGCTTTCAACATTTCTAAACTACAAGCAATCAGCTTCTTTTCTTGTTATGATGGGGTTGATTGTGTTTACCTCAGGGCCGGCAGCCGTGGAATCTAAGCCCCAGGAATATTTTTCCATTATAATGTTTAACTAAGAAAACTAAGTTGTATTGTGAGGACAAGGAGTCTACAGAGAAAGCCTCAAGGAGATGGACATGCTCCTACATGTCATTACATATCAGCAGAAGCATTTCACAACAATTAGAGAAGACATTAACAGTAGCTAACTGATATTTAGGACACTAACAGACAGGGACTTTCCGTAGACAAACTTTGCTGCTCTACTACTTAGTAATGCACTAATGCATTCGATGCAATAAAGTCCATTAATGCACACTGTACAAACAGTGGTCGATGGTTTCTATGTAAGCTGTATTCTGGTTTGCACGTTCCTCGAAAGGAGGGCTCCTCTGGACTAGACCTATTAGCTGAGGAAATGTTGCTTAAAAAGAATTCTTTACATTCTCTTTACATGCCTGTTGCCTTTTACCAATATGCTAATGCATGAAGAGAGTAGCACTAGTTTGTCTGAGGAGCCATCAAGGAATTGTGAAGGACAGGGTACATAAATTTGAAACATGGTGAATTCTTGCACAAAATAGGCTATATGAATTCATTTCAAGCCCATTTACAGTAAACTTTCAGTAAATAATTCAAGGAAAATATTCTAAATGTATTAACTTGCTCCACCTAACTAAAAATGTAAATCTGTTGTTTTAAATGCTACACATCACTACAAGCATAGTAGCTTAAGGTGGATTTAACATATGTTATAACTGTGTTATTACATTAGTGTTTTAAAGATTGTCAATATATCCAAAATGTGGCCAGTAACCAACAAGCTAAATACAATGTGCAACTCTAAAAAATGCATAATGCAAGTAAACTAGGTTGTGAATGCAATTGCATTTTGACCTTAAGTGAAAATTCTTATCCACTAGCAGCATTAAACAGAATTGCAGTGACATGTTGGATCACTGAATCAACCAACCATTTTACTTCAGTAATGTGACGTGTTTTAAAGTGAAACAGGATATTCGAAGAGAAAAAAATAAAATAAAATAACGTATGGTGAAACTTGATTTTATCCATCTGGAATTGATTGGAACATGAAAAATGGTCTCTAAATGACAAGGTGGAGGAGTTGAAAAATAAGAGAGCTTGGTGACATCAGCCAGAAAAGAAAGTCATTTCAGCGCCAAAGCAAGATGTTACATTTTGATTACAGAGACAAACTTTTTTTCTCTCTCTCTTTGAAAAGGCTTTGCACCAGTGAGTCGCTCACAATAAGACCAAGACCAACTTTCTTATAAGATGAGAGAGTAAATATGCAGTGATGGTCGTACCCTCAGATGATTGAGAGAAAATAAACACTAGAGGGTGACTGCGCAGTAGTGTGAGGTGCGAGACCTGAGACAGTCCCGCTCTACACATGCAGTGTCAGCCTCCACATCCCAAACCACTAATGATGCCTAAAAATCCTGAAAGTACCACAGGGCCCTGAAAAGGTTGGCAGGGGAGTCTGTCTGTGATGCGTTAATGTTAACTGGATGGACGTTACAACTTATACACAGAGCGATAAACACAACACGAGGAATATATTTCATGAAAAGAACCTAACAACCCTGTTCCCAGCCTAGTTGTCCTTACCTTTACTTACTGCTGGCATTCACAAGAGATAGATAGGTGGCAGGATGCTTACATTGATTTATTCTGTTATAGGGTCTTATA